>NC_141877.1:170771482-171074513 GCF_056163025.1 Triticum urartu | reverse complement strand
TAGCGAGGCCAAGGGGACAAAATCTGGATAATCGACCGAGAGACATTTAGCACTCCGCTTCTAATGTTCTCCTTGATGTGCTAGCGCAACTCATTTATTAAAATGGTTTGGTACCTAGGACATCAAGTAAAAGGTCGGACTTTGGGAGCACAAAAATCCATAAGGAACAACTATTGGAGTAAACCCTACGAAATCCTTATGGGGAGGTGGCCAACTTCTTCAATCAAGATACTACAATAATAGGTCTTCCGGCTGGGTGTGTCAGTCACGACATCCACTTTACCGGGTTACAGAGGGACCAATATTATAGCTCTTGGAAGACATTCCAACCATCATATCTGCTTGAGATTCAGATCTGGTTGGTAACAGGATATTCCAGATTCAGCGAGTCTAGAAGAAAATTTGCAACACAATTCGACGAGATGGCGTTGCGAGATTCTCGAGGAATGAACTAAGATAGCAAGCTCCAAAACATGAGTCGGTTCTGCTAAACACATGTGAACACGCTCTCCCAGACAAGCATGACCACATGGTAGTCTTATGATAAAACACTACCGAGTTCAGGTGGGGAACCATCAACTACGGTAACGAAGTCTTGTGCATGACCTAGGATTTTCACAACAACTCCTTTTCCTTGAACAAATCAATCAGTGGCTTGGTGTGCTAGGGACACATATAGAACGAAGGTTGCAAGTCTCCGAACCACAGAATACTTGCATGTATGCATGACCGATTTGGGATGATTCCAAAAGAAGCAACATCGACTTTCTCGAATCCACAGCGGCAACTTGCATCAGATGCACATGAATTAGAGGAAGTCACTACTTCCATCCAAACATATGCTTCATGAACGAAACATGAAGGCATTGTTACAAAGTTTCCAACACTAGATTAATGTTTAACACGGACCATGGGGGAGACAAGATGCTGCTGATGGGCTCAACAGCAACTCATCGGAATTTCCATATCACTGGACTTCCACCGTCATGTGAACACGGTGATAGCATTGGTCAGACCAAATGATGTAATGGTGTATGCTCGAGGGATGAACCGCGAGTAAGAAAACATTACGAATATCGTTGGTTCTAATTTAATTTGATGATTGCCCATACTCAAATCAAAGTTTGGACAAGACAATAGATCCAACAACTGATACGAGGACCAGTTGATGGAGATATCATCTTTCTTCAACACACACAAACACAAAGATATCCCTTTGGAGATGAACTAAGCGGAACAAGCTTTCATCTTCCAACCCTCGAAGTTGTTGTCTGGCTCAACCAACTAGCTCAGGGATATCCAACACAGATTCTTGGATGGCTGGTTTAGCGAAAAGCCAACATGATCACGAACTCAACATAGCGGTCAGGGAACAACCTGGTAATACTTCCGAGAGGATATTCGGAACATCACGAACCATCGACATGTCTCTAAGCTCGAGAACAATCTTGCTTTTGAGGGCAAGATGATATAGCTAAATAAGAAAGGGATTGATACAATCCTAACTCTTGATCGAAGAGTGTACCAGAAATGAGGACAAGGTAACACGACCAATCCTAGTATAGTGATTCGATAACCAACACACTAAGAATGATATTAATGTCCATGAACTACCAAGCAATACAGTTGCTAGGAGTATTGATTTCACACACCATGATTCCCTTGTCGGCATTTCGGTTGTGACAACACGACACCGAGGAATGAAACATGATGGCAAGAAGTATCACTTCATCAAGAATTCATGAGAGATGGTGCAATTCTCATGAAAATCCTGACATGAAGAGGGCAATACTTCAGGGTAGAACAAAATCAAAAGCTGGATTGGCATTTTGATCTGCGGAATACAACTGCTTTGACCCAATCCTAGATATGGATGAGGTACTGGAGTTTGTTTCTCCTAGTCATTCTGAAATAGAACGGCTCGACGGACCACAAGAATAATAGGCATCGATGAACACGAATGCACAACTATTCCTAACTATCAATTGATAGATGAAGGTCGGAATATAACTGAAAGGGGACAACTCAAAGAACATCTGATTTTTTTGAGTTGTGGATTCATGGATTAGCATGTCGAACCAAGTTTAACATGTTTCTTCCGGTTAAAACCCATGCAGAAAAGGAAGGACTGGCAGACTAACAACACAGAATCGAGAACTCGCCAAGAGCACTCTAGTTGTGATCTTTCGGTTCAACGAGGAACTTCTGCAAGATCGATGTACCATGGACCTCGAGGACTATCGCAAAGGTTACTAATATCCTAAAGGAACGAGCAACACTATCTACACGAATTAAGTAGAGTGAATCTTGGGTTCAAGAACCCAGGAAAGAATACCTACTAACTAATAACATCATGAGACGCTTTCGAGAATGGTGTCCAGAATCATCACACCGGGAACACAAAACATGGCTAGGTTACTAGGTGACTCCCTAAAACACCTAGGGTCATAATAATAGCTCCAACATATATGTCGAGGTAGTAGAGTACCTCAACAGACCGTTAGTGTGCATAATCTGGCCCAAAAGGACATCGGAAACGGGAAGAAGGGATTTACAAATGCATCAGACTAGTTAGAGACCTGGGATGACTCGGACAGCATAACAGCTGTAAATGCTCAAAAGATTTGAGACATCCTGCAAAATGGTGGCATAACCACTCAACAACACAATATCAAGGTTCCGAGATCAACTGTCAACATACGGAAGTAGTAGGAACAGAACTGAGGCTTGAAACTATCAATTCTATAAGTCTATGGATTAGTAACACATCATCCTAATAGATAGGAGAGAAGCCTAGTTCTTAATCCCCGTAGAAGAGATGAGGGTGACTCGGATCAGAAGGCATAAGGTAAAGGAGTAAAAAGAGCCTTACGTTCCCATCCACACTCAATTCCCTTATATAACTAAAGCATTTCTAGACTCGACTTCAACCAGTTTGGCTTGGTAATCCTACAGGAAATCAGGCTCTGATACCAAAGCTGTCAGGACCCCGATTCCATGTCACATCGATCTAGCCGGTAACACCTCATATCACTTTGCGGCCTCACGCATGGTATTCCCACGGGTGTCGCCTTACCATGGCCTGGGACCGTTTGCGCCTTTTGGCTCACGTATATGATAGTGTCGCTAGCATCCATATGATAGAGAACCCGGGCCGACATGACTAGTCGTGAACCCAAAGTGGCACTAACTTACGGGGACATGCATACATGAATCAACATCGAGCATGTCGGTCAGCAGCGTGTGAATCCGGACTGTAGCACTAGGCTAATAGGACTCCGGGAACCCGGGCTGTAGTAGGCTAGGCAGGACTCCGGATGTCACCGCGTGACATTTCCTCGAAGGGACAGACATAGGAACGAAGTGAATCACATGCCGGCTAGTCAAGTGTTCCGGAGCAGTAGTGCTGGGCTAGCAGGACACGGGTGAACCGGGCCGTAGCGGACTACTATGGATCATGGAAGCACAAGACTACATTTCCCCATAAGAGAGGCTACCAAGGATAAACAACTAGGTTGTCGGATCCCACACATACCAAGCATTTCAATCATACACACAATATGCTCGATATGTGTAACTACAACATGGCATCACAACAAGACTCTACGACTGAAAGTATTTATTCATTAGGCTCCGAGGAGCGGGATATTACAAACATGGGTCTCATGACCCAACAATCATAGCATACAAATCAAAGCACATGCGGAAGCTTAACATGTCTGAGTACAGACATCTACAAATGAAAAATGCTAAGAAGCCTGACTATCTACCAGATCCTGCCGAGGGCACAAGATCGTAGCTGAGGTATCAAGCTAAAATTCTAAGTCCACATGGAGCTACTAGCGAAACTGAAGTCTTTCTGCAAAATATAAATTTAGCAAAGGTGAGTACAAATGTACTCAGCAAGACATACATCAGAACTAACTACATATGCATCGGTATCAACAAAGGGGTAGTGGAGTTTAACTGCAGCAAGCCAGCTTTGACTCAGTGGCTAACCTGAACTACGACTGCAAGCAACTCTTTGAGGTGGCGCACACGAGTCCAAATATTCACCATATCAATACACCACTATGGATCCGCTCCCGCCTCCCTACGAGAACGCCATCCATAGCACTCACGCTTCTCTTGCCAATTTAAAGTATCCACTTTCACTTGTCTATGAACTATATAGGCAACCAAGCAGTCCTTTACCGCGGACATGGCTATTCTAATAGAGGATGTTAACCCTGCAGGGGTGTACTTCTTCACACACGCTCTCACCACTTACCGTCGTTTACACGACATGTACTCAGCAACCTTCAAGCGGAAGCCCAACGAGGGTGTCGGCCACGGCCTACCTAAACACTCAAGTCTCTAGTCCAGGTTTATCGCCTATCCAGGTTCCATCCGCAGGGAGTCCGGCCGAGGTTTCCACATACGGCCCCGAACGATGTGAACAGGGTTCCCGAGACACCAAACGGGGGACTCTATACACCGTGCCACAGTGTATCTACCGCATCATAGCCCACCCCTAGGGTCAGCACTACGCACGGCCGCCAACACTTAACCTACAAACACCAGAAACTAGTTGCAACTCCTGGACAGAGTACTAGGGTGATTAAGAAGCCGAGAGGGTCCATTGGTTTCAGGCCCAATGTATGGTAGTAACTGATTCTTGAATCACACATACAGATCTCAGTTCTTAAGGACGGCCTCAAAGAAACAACCCACCATTTACTCCTACATGGCCTCTCATCGATAACTTCACCAAATCGTGTTCAACACACTTAGCTCACACATAGAAGGACATGTTCACAACTTTCCAATTCATCCCCGATGAATCAGACCTGACACAACTCTAAGCAATAGCAGGCATGACAAGCAAACATGAATGAGTAGGCACATCAGGGCTCAAACAACTCCTACTCATGCTAGTGGGTTTCATCTATTTACCGTGGCAACGACAGGTCATGCAGAGGAAAGGGGTTAAACTACCGCTGCATGTAACAGTTGAATCATTGTTGTCCTAATGCAGTAAAAGAGAGCAGGAGCGAGAGAGTGGGATTGTATCAGAATGAACAAGGGGGTTTTGCTTGCCTCGCACTTCTGAAGATAGTATAGCTCTTCATCGGTGTCATCGAACTCATCGTCGAAACCACTTCTATCGAGAGGGGACAACTTCCGGCAATAAAGAAGGAAACACAATCAATGTAATGCAACAATATGATGCATGCTCATGACATGGCAATATGCTGTTGATTGAACTAATGCAACTAGCAACCATATTAAATGAAGTTGGTTTGAACCCTAGGTTCAAATTCAAACCCCATATGTTCTTTCTTAAATGCCATTTAATTGAATTGTCCTAAACAGGGGATATAAGTTGCTCTAACATGCATGCAAATGCCATAAACAGATTCTTCGGATTTTTTTGGATCATTTTCCATATATAATTTATTTCATTGTGAGCTACGGTTGATTTTCTATGAATTTTTGAAGTTTTAAACATTTTCTGGAATTTTATGAATTATTTTAAATCCAGAAAATGTTTAACTGCGTCAGTGTTGTGCAAGCATGACGTCAGCGAGTCAACTGATGCTGACCAGGTCAAACCTGACGACCGGGTCCCACATGTCATTGGCTCACTGTTAACTGGGAGTTAATCCCGTGTTGACTGGGATTTGACCCGCTGCAGGGCCCGCCTGTCAGTGTCTCTTAGGGAGGGATCAGTGGTGATTAGCGACTAACTAATCGACCACGTCAGCCCGCCGGAGATCGACCGGTGGCGACCTCAACTACGGCGGAAGCTCGCCGGAAACATGCTAGGGGCTGCGGTTTCTCGCTCGGGAGGCACCGGGCATGAGCTCTTGCTCTCGCGCATCTGATGGACCAGACGAGAGGTCACGGGGCGGCCGGAATCTCGCCGGCGACGAGGTTCAACGGCTACAGAGCCACGGCGTTGTGCGGGACGAGTCTATGGTGCACCATTTTCACCACTAGGCAGTGCTACGGACTCCTGCGAGCTCAACTAGCACGGCTGCAAGCTCAAAAGCGGGCGGAGGCGGCTGTGGCCAGGACAACGAGATGGCAGGGCAGCGGCGAGCTTCGGGCACGGCGGTGCTAGCGCTAGAGGATGTGCGGGGCAACAGGGATAGGGGCGAAATGAAGAGGGGCTCACCCCGCGTAGTTTGGAGACGTCAGCGAGCTCGGGGGAGGCCGGCCGGTGACTAATCGACTTCGGCGATCCAGGGCGGCGGAGGAGGAAGATGGTGATGTTGCCGGCGATGCAGGGCGTCTGGGCTCGCGTGGTTCGGTCGTGAAGATGAGGGGGACGATGGCGGAGCTCTTGAGCCAGTCAGGGAAGCGAGGGGGAGGCGGTGGGCGCGGTGGTGCAGGTCAGCCGCGGGCGCGTTCGGGTGGTGAGAGAGAGAGAGCCAGGGGAGGGGAGAGGTTGCGGGTGAGAGAGAGAGATGTCAGGGGGCCTCTGGGGGGTGTCATGGCGCTCGTAGCAGCATCGGGGAGGCAGCAGGCTGGCAGGAGGTGGCGGTGCGCGTGCGTGCTGAAAGTGCGTTATATCGACTTGAGGGGGGGTGAATAGGCGATTTTTAAGAAAGTCTTCAAAACGTGGAAGTTATGAAGACAAACGATAGAATTAAACCTATTACCCTGCAGCGGAAGGTAGACTACACCAGGCAAGCCATAGTCAAGTATTCAATAGTGAAAGCACAATGACTAATAGAAGCAATATAGTAAGGATCAGGTAGGAAGATATTGTGAAGCCACACAGAACATGCAGTCACTCAGTGAAGACAAAAGATAGTGCGAACATACAATGACTTCACAAGGAGTAACAGTAAGTAAAGGGAAGGGAAGATGGAACCAGTTACTCGCTGAAGACAATGATTTGTTGGACCAGTTCCAGTTGCTATGACAACTGTACGTCTGGTTAGGGGCGGCTAGGTATTTAAACCTTAGGACACACAGTCCCGGACACCCAGTCCTGAACACGCAGCTCAGGACACCCAGTCCTCACCATATTCCCCTTGAGCTAAGGTCACACAGACCTCGCCCAATCACTCTGGTAAGTCTTCAAGGTAGACTCCCAAACCTTCACAGACTTCGTTCACCGGCAATCCACAATGTCTCTTGGATGCTCAGAACGCAACGCCTAACTGGCTGGAGGATGCACAGTCCTCAAGTGTAATAAGTCTTCAGATCACACAGACAAGAAGACTTAAGTGATGCCTAATTCTCTTTGGCTCTAGGTGGTTAGGGATTTATCCTCGCAAGGAATTCTCTCTCAAAGGCTTCGAGGTGGGTTACTCTCAAACGACAAAAGCCGTTTTCTCAATCTGAGCAGCCAACCGTTTATGGTTGTAGGGGGTGGGCTATTTATAGCCACTTGGCAACCCGACCTGATTTGTCCGAAATGACCCTGGGTCACTAAGGAACTGACACGTGTTCCAACGATCAGATTTCAAACTCACACGACAACTTTACTTGGGCTGGAAGCAAAGCTGACTTGTCCGACTCTGGACAAGATTCGCTCTCATAGTCTTCACTCGAAGACATAGGATTTGGTTAGGCATCACTATAGTCATTCTGACTGGTTCTCTTGGACCCCACTTAACAGTACGGTGGTTCCTATGACTCAACACAAAAGAAAGAGAACTACAAAAGATCTAAGTCTTCGAGCTCCATAGGCTTCATGTGGTGTCTTCTCTTGTCATAGTCTTCAATGTGAATATCTTCATATACCACCTTTGACTTCAATGTCTTCATACATTTTTAGGGGTCATCTCTGGTAGGAAAACCGAATCAATGAGGGACTTCTACCTGTGTTATCCTGCAATTCTCACAAACACATTAGTCCCTCAACTAGGTTTGTCGTCAATACTCCAAAACCAACTAGGGGTGGCACTAGATGCACTTACAATCTCCCCCTTTTTGGTGATTGATGACAAACTAGTTGAAGTTTTCAACGGGGAATATAATCTGTGAACTTGTAAAGGATAAGGAATTGTCTTCATAAGTTGCAAGGGCTCCCCCTGAAGATGTGCATATAAGTAATTTGCTTTTGGAATGCAAATGCACATGGCAGGTTGTACTTGTGGAGATCCACTTCAACTTATGATGACAATCCACTATGCATGTGAAGATCATGACCCGCTTGAAGACTATCAACCTCATATCCTTCTCCCCCTTTTGTCAATAAGGACCAAAAAGGTTTGAAGACATAGAGCATCTACTCGTTCCCATGAGGAGTAGGTGAAGCAGCAGGGTCGTTGGTGGTGTTTGGCGGTGCTGAAGAGCTTGGAGCAGAGTCGAAGCATGCTGAAGGAGGTGGCGGTGAAGTAGCATCATCTTCATCCTCAATAACTCTGGCAGTCACAGTTGCAGCAGAGGAAGAGAACTCAGAGTCTTCAGGGGATGGATTTCGTAGCAGCAAAGCCCTACGAGGAGGTGTGGAGTCAAACTTGAAACGCTCAGTGAAGCCATCCTCTTGAAGATGATCTTCAGAACACATCATCGTTAGCCCTTTCCATGTGCGGCGACAGGTATCATGGGCAACGAAAGCATTCTTGGTGGCAAGATTGCGAATGCGATTAACATCCACCAAGAGGCTTTGCATCTGACGCTTCAGCCAGTCATGATGCCTATCATGTTTCTGATGAAGCGCCACAAGAAGCTCTCGATCGTTGAGAACACGAGTGCGCTTCTTGGGTCGTGGAGCAGTTGTACTATCAGTGGCTTCAGTGGAAGCAGGGTGTGCTGCACGTGTAGTGCCAGCCAAAGGATACACACGTGTGACTGCTTCAACTCCTTCAGTGTTCTGAGAGAAACTCTTATGCTCTGCATTCTGAAGACTTAGAGGTTCCTTGGCAGGCTCGGGATAGATGGCTTCAATAGAGATATCCACATCAGGCAGAAAAATCCGATGATTAAGAGCAGATGGCTGATATGAGATAGCGGAGTGAAGTTTGATTAGCCGCATTACCCATGGGGCGTAGAACTTCAAGCCAAACAGATCAGAGCCTGATGCAGCAAGTTGCCGAATGAAGAAGTCCTGTGCATTGAAGCATTTTCCATGAAGAATATAGAAGATCAAAGTCTTCATTGCACCCTCAAGCTTGGCATCTGGAGAGTGCCCTTTGATGGGCCAGAGAGTTCGCCTGATGATGTGATAAATGGTTCTTGGCAGATACTCAAGGTCTTCAACAAAGAACTCCATGGGATAAGCAGCATCTTGGGGCAATGGCTTCATCATGCTGAGCATCTGACTCATATTAGCTTCAGGCTTCTGAAAGATGCTCTCAATAGCTTCACTATGCAGCTGACAACCATGCTCGTAGAGATCGCCAGGAGTGGGTAAACCAGTGAGCTCAATGATGTCAAAGGCTTTGGCTTCGTGATGAACGTTTCCAGTCATCCACTCCAGGACCCAAGTCTTCGGATCTCTGCTATACCCGCGGATGTGAAGTGTGGCATAGAATTGGAGCAGCAACTCTTCATTCCAATGCTCTTGGTCAGTAATGAACGGCAGCAGTCCAACTTCCTTGAAGCAATCCAAAGCTTCTTCCAGACAGGGCAGACCAGCTATAGCTTCAATGTCAAGGCGCTTGTGTGGGAAGATGCGACCTTGGTTGTAAAGAATGCATGAGTAATAGCTTCGCTACGGATAGCCCCAGAACCGATCACATGATATCCTTTCCCTTGAGTAGGGGTTCCTGGAGCTATCGAAGAATGTGTTGTCTGCTCTGAAGCCATTGATGTTGAAGGAGCCAGGTGCTGATGCAGGACCTGGGAACCTTGGCAATCTTGGGATTGGCTTCTGTACCTGAGGCATGTGCTCAACATGATAGTCGAACTGGGGACCGGCAGCAGACTCAGGAACAGAAGTGGCAGGATCAGTGGCTTCGCTGTCTTCTGATGCTTTTGTTGGGGAGGGCTCCACATTAGCTTCATTGGCGGTTGTGGCAGCCGCTAGATTTTCAAGCACGTTCTCCTTGAGAACTGCTTCTTGGTGGGACAGGGGAGTGGCAACTTGGGGGACTTCTTCTTCCGCGGCTGATGCAGCCGGAATGTCTTCAGCAGAGACTTGAGGCCTTGGACCTTTGCGAAGCCTGCGCAACGCAGGCGACGCCTGTGGAGTTGGAGTTGGCTGGGCCTCAAGGTCTTCTTCCTCTTGTGGGCGATCCGGCCATGAAGCATCCTGTGCAATTGGCGTCAGTGGATGACCAATGCTGATGAGTTCGCTGTTCTTGAGCTGAGGAAGGACTGCACCATCTTCTACATGGTCATGTTGACCAATGTCTTCAGCAGCGATGGGATCAGCTGCTAGAAAGTCTTCAGCTTCATGAGCCTCTGTGGAAGCAGGCTCATGGATTGTCAGTTGGCGTTCAGCTTCAGGATAGACCATAGAAATGGGTTCAACTATCAAAGGCTTTGTGGGAGCATCCCGATCTTTCTTGGTCTTCCTCTTCTTCTTGGAGGGGGTAGTAGGAGAGGCTTCAGGATGTTTCCTCTTCCTGGCTTCAGCCTCAGCAGTCCTTGTCTTCTTGAGCTCTGAAGCGGTTGACCGGCTTTTTGGCTTCGAGCCAGTCAGTCTAGTTGGGAAGACAATCGGAACTGCTTCCTGCCTTGGTGCATCGGGTTCAGCCATAGCAGGCTTCTTCTTCTTCTTTGCGGCCATCTTGGGGTTGATGCCAGGACGCCCAAGGGCCTTGCGCTTCTCAGCCTCATTGTAGGCTTGCACACATCTGTCAGCCAGAGCCTTCATGCGCTCACGCGAACCCTGAGGTTCTGCACGTTTCTTCAGAAAGGCTTCTTTAGCTCGTGTATCATGATCTTGAAGTTCTTCACTTCTTGCACGCTGAGCTTGGCCATATGCTTCTTGAACTAAGCCTTTTCATAGTCAATCTTTTGCTTCAGTTCAACAATGCGCTGGGCGACAGCTAGCTCTGAAGCAATGGCGCCTTGGAAGGCGACACTGAGGCCAATGGGTAGCTGCAGATCTTCGAAGCTGATGTTTGGCATGTCAAACCACTCATCAATGAAGTTGTGGATGATGGTTACATCAAAGAGAGGCAGATCATTGAAGATTTCTGCTTCTTCTTTGCTCATGATGAGTTGCTCAAGAGCATCATCTGCAAGATCTTCATCACTTGACAGATCGATGGCGTCATTGTGCAGAATGGCAGCAGCAGTTAGCTCTTGGCCGGTGTGAGGCAGAGGCATTTTGACCTTCTGGGGCTTGGAGATGCGTGATAAGTCTTCGGACTGCACACTGTCTTCAGTAGGTGCAGTTTCCAGTGGCTTCGCCCGTGAGATTTTTGGTGAAGGGGCAGGCTTTGAAACTTTAGGCTTCTTCAGCTTCTTTGTCTTCGGCGCTGCAGGCGCTTCATCTGATTCAGCGTCAGTTGCAGGCTCATTCACTGCAGTCCCTTGAACCAAGATGTGGGTGATGAGGCCTTCAAGGTTGTAGAAAGGACCGATGACATTGGGTTCTGCATCTCGTGTGCCATCAGCCCTTGGAGCTGAGGGACCAGGGTTGAAGTCTAGTCCCAATGTCTTCTTTTTTTGCTTCGCTGAGTTCTGGGCAAACTGGAAGTTGCGCTTGAACAGATTATCGTCACGACACCATAGTAGTGACGATGGGTGTGAATCAGCAGGCTGTGGCCCACGGACCATGCAGGGATAGAGGCCCTGTTCAATGGCTTCATCTCTGGACCTGGGTAGAAGATTCTTGTATAGGATGTCTCCCCACGGTCTCTTGATGGTGTTTTTCTCGGCATATTCCTGGGTTACAAATCGGTATTTGAACCATTGTTCTACCCAATATCTTTGAATCCATTGGATTCGGGTCTTGCGCTGATTGTAGTCCTCTTCAGGATCTGTCTTGTACAGTTCTGAGAGGTCATCTGGCAGATCTCTGGATGTTTCTCCACGACGCTTTCTGCCACCCTTCCTTGTTGTTTTCTCTGAAGCCATATACTTTAAACTGAAAGGCTTCAACACATTCAAAGGCTTCAAAGGTTTTCGCTTGCTGGCCAAAAAGGAACTGGCTTCGGGAGAATTTATGTGATGCTGTAAGAATTCTGCAAATGAATGCAGACTATGAGAACCAAAGTATTCTCCCACAGACATGTACCTGTGACAGCATTAAGGTGCGAGGGAAGGGGAAGAGGTCATATGCATTCTCAGAAGATTTTGAAGGTAAATCAGTTTAGAAGACATTGACCTCATCGTGCGAAGACATTCACTCATAGATAAGGAGTTGGTTCCAGATTTGTACGAATCCACAGATCAGTACAAGTGAGGAATCTAACTACTCTGTGAAGCACAAGTGAATATACTAGGCATGTTATGAGATGCAGTATGAGAGAGATCTAATTTGGGTGAATAGAAACTGCTTGTGGTAGAAAGTGACAAAGCCATAGGATCAACGGTGCTGTAAAAAGGAAGTTTTATTTACCACACTAAGAACTGCTAGACGAAGTGGAAGATGAGGCCGAGCAGTTCGATCTTCCGTGCCCTAACTTGGCGACGGAGGACACCTACGGCGACGGTGGAGAGGACGATGTCCGCGGTCGACGTGAAGACGGCATCGGAGAGGTTGCGACAGCTAAGCGCTTCGTCGCCGGCGTCGTCGAGGGCTAGCGGTGGCGCTAGGGTTCGTGCAAGAGTGGAAGAAGAGATAATGACCGCTGTGAAGTGTGTATTTATTGGCACAGGGGCGGCACTGCGTTGTTACACAGGTGCCCCTGGCGATTCGCATCTGAGGAACACGTGGCCATTATGCGGAATTTTGGGGTTTGTTCCACGTCCCACGCACGCCAAGATTGTCGGGTGGTCGTTCCTACTTCTCCGGGTTTCATGTGGAGGAATGAGCATTGAAAACGGACTTAATGGTTGTCTCTGTATCTTCTGCTGACAAGGACGCAGAGAAGACATTCGACAGTTTCAATAGAATGCATATGATTTGGAGAGACAGAATTGGAGATAGAAAGCATAGAGAGGTTAGGGTCCGATCACATTCACTTAGTTCAAAAGATTCAACAAGAAGACATAGCTATAACTGAATGCTGTAGAGGACGGAACACTAGTAGATATATATATATATATCTATATAATCAACATAGTGAAGATAATCATGAAGATATGTTGAGATTGAAGCCAAGCTAAATGTGAAGACATAGCAAATGTAACGCCATGAGTGAAACACTTCAAAATAGAACATTTGGTGGTGGCGTTAGCCACCGTATAGGAAGTATTAGACCCAGACACGGCGCACAATTATCGTGGCGCTCCGAAGTCAAATTCCACATTAATGTATTCACACTTAGAATGTATGTCTTCATTGATTGAAGATATACTTTACTTCGTGTGTTGCACATCTAAGTCATCAATATGCATAAGGGTTAGGATGTGTGCCTGATCACAGGACATTTGAGGATTCCAGGATATTTAGCTCACACCTTAACTTGCAAAATCTCTTCTCATCCAAGGGCTTGGTGAAGATATCTGCCAATTGCTCTACAGTGTTGACGTGTATGATATCAATATCTTCCTTCACAACATGATCTCTGAGAAAGTGATGACGAATTTCAATGTGCTTTGTCTTCGAGTGCTGAACTGGGTTGTTGGCAATCCTGATGGCGCTTTCATTGTCGCAGTAAAGTGGCACTTGCTTCAGATGAATGCCATAGTCCTTGAGTGTTTGCTTTATCCACAGAAGCTGAGCGCAGCAAGATCCAGCAGCAATGTATTCAGATTCAACAGTGGAGAGAGATACACAGTTCTGCATCTTTGAAGACCAACATACAAGTGATCGTCCCAGAAAGTGACATGTGCCTGATGTAGACTTGCGATCAACTTTGTCACCAGCATAATCAGCATCTGAGAATCCAACCAGATCAAACTCTGAGCCCTTTGGATACCATAATCCTAGAGTTGGGGTGTGAGCCAAATATTGAAGAATTTGCTTCACAGCTAAGTGATGCGACTCCTTTGGTGCCGCTTGAAATCGAGCACACATGCAAACACTAAGCATAATATCTGGCCTAGATGCACATAGATAAAGTAAAGAACCAATCATGGAGCAGTATACCTTTTGATCGAACTCTTTACCATTGTCTCGGGACCCAGATGATGTTTGGCTGGCATTGGTGTCGTGAAGCCTTTGCAGTCTTGCATACCGAACTTCTTCAGGCAATCTTTGAGATACTTCTCTTGAGATATGAAGATGCCGTTGCGTTGTTGTCGTATTTGAAGACCGAGGAAGAACTTCAGCTCTCCCATCATAGACATCTGATATTGCTCTTGCATCATATATCCAAACTCTTCACTATACTTCTGATTGGTGCAGCCGAAGATAATGTCGTCCACATATATTTGGCACACAAATAGTTCACCATCATATGTCTTCGTGAAGAGAGTGGGGTCTAGGGAACCAGGTATGAAGCCTTTGCTCTTCAGGAAGTATTTGAGTGTGTCATACCAGGCCCGAGGGGCTTGTTTGAGGCCATACAGTGCCATGTTGAGCTTGTAAACCATGTCAGGATGTTTTGGATCTTCAAAGCCAGGCGGTTGTGCAACATACACCTCTTCTTCAATCTTGCCATTAAGAAAAGCACTCTTCACATCCATTTGATATAGAAGTATGTTATGATGATTTGCATATGCTAGCAGTATGCGTATGGCTTCAAGTCTAGCCACAGGAGCAAATGTTTCATCGAAGTCAATGCCTTCCACTTGAGTATATCCTTGAGCAACGAGACAAGCTTTGTTTCTGACAACTTGACCATGCTCATCTTGCTTGTTGCGGTATATCCATTTGGTGCCTATTATATTGTGCTTCCGTGGATCAGGACGCTTAACCAGTTCCCATACATTATTCAGCTCAAACTAATGAAGCTCTTCTTGCATAGCTTGAATCCATTTTGGTTCCATGAAGGCTTCTTCAACTTTCTTGGGTTCTGTTATTGAGACGAATGCGAAGTGCCCACAGAAATTTTCTAGCTTAGTTGCCCTTGAACGAGTGAGTGGACCGGGTGCATTGATGCTATCAATTATTCTTTCAATCTGCACTTCATTGGCAACGCGAGGATGTACAGGGCGAAGATTTTGCTCTTGCTGGTCATTGTCATTGTTAGAAGGAATGTCTTCAGGCTGAGCATTGTATTCATGTTGATCAGGTGCTGAGATGATGAGTTCTTCTTCAGGATGAGCTTCAGAAGGTATAATTTCTCCAGTTCCCATTAGCTTGTTGATTCACTGGATGGAACTTCATCTAGCACATTTGGCAGTTGCTCTCTTTGTGAACCATTGGTCTCATCGAACTGCACATCCACTATTTCAACCACTTTGTAATGAAAGAGATTGAAGACTCTGTAGGAGTGCGAATCCTTTCCATATCCAAGAATAAAACCCTCATGTGCTTTTGGTGCAAACTTTGAGGTGTGATGTGGGTCCTTGATCCAGCACCTTGCGCCAAATACTCTGAAGTAACTGACATTTGGCTTCTTGTCAGTGAGGAGCTCATAAGATGTCTTGTTCAGAAGCTTGTGAAGATAAACACGATTGATTGTATGGCATGCAGTATCAATGGCTTCAGGCCATAATTTTCTTGGAGTCTTGTATTAATCTAGCATCGTTCTGGCCATCTCAATGAGTGTTCTGTTCTTGCGTTCGACGACGCCATTCTGCTGTGGCGTGTACGGAGCCGAGAATTCATGTGTGATGCCCAAGGTATCAAGATATGTATCAAGGCCAGTGTTCTTGAATTCAGTGCCATTGTCACTTCTGATGTGCTTTATCTTGGCACCATAATTGTTCATAGCTCGATATGCGAAGCGTCTGAAGACATCTTGCACTTCAGTCTTGTAAAGGATTATGTGCACCCAAGTATATCTAGAATAATCATCAACAATGACAAAGCCATAGAGACAAGCAGTAGTAGTAAGAGTTGAGTAATGAGTGGGACCGAAAAGATCCATGTGAAGCAGTTCGAAGGGTCGAGTAGTGGTCATGATTGTCTTCGAGGGATGTTTGGCCCTCGTCATCTTCCCTACTTCACAGGCACTGCACAAGTGATCTTTCTTGAACTTGACGCCCTCGATGCCTATGATATGCTTCTTCTTTGCAAGGGTGTGGAGGTTCCTCATGCCATCATGCCCTAGCCTCCGATGCCAGAGCCAGCATTCTGAAGCTTTTGCTAGAAGACATACGGCAAGCTGTGGTCCTGCTAAGAAATCTACCACGTACAAATCATCTTTTCGATACCCTTCAAATACTAGAGACTTGTCAGATTCCATTAGTACAAGGCAACGATATTTTCCAAATATTACGATCATGTTCAAATCGCAAAGCATTGAGACAGACATTAAGTTGAAGCCAAGGGATTCAACAAGCATGACTTTATCCATGTGTTGATCCCTTGAGATTGCAACTCTACCTAGACCCAATACCTTACTTTTACCAGTGTCAGCAAATGTGATGTGGCTCTTGTCGGATGGACGTAAGGTTGAGTCCATTAGAAGGCTTCTTTTGCCAGTCATGTGATTTGTACACCCACTATCAATAATCCATTCTGAAGACGCTGGTGTCGTACCCTACAGTGCAGTTAGGGGGATAGGCTTCACCAAGAGCATTGTGAAGCAAAAACATTTGACGAACCAGTGGGTTATGAAAGCTTAGATCCAGATTAGGACTAATAGGGAGAGTAGCAAGCGATTCAGGAACGAAGTACATAGTAAGACCATTCGGGCATTTGATCTTGCGCCCTACAAGATGTTTAAGGTCCCCAGCAATAGCGTCATATGATTTTGGTTTTCTGCTGGAGACCTTTCCTTGCAAAAGAGAGTTAAGCTTTCTTAGCCACCCACATCTTCAAGGGTGGCTTAGAAGCAATAAGTCTAAGTGCAGCATCTGAGAATTTTGGCTTTGGAGCCCTAGCAAACAGTCTTGCAGGCGGACAATAGTACTCATAAGAATAAGCAGAATAGTTCTTGGTCTTATGAACATGACGGTTTGACGAACCGCTCTCATATTCATATGCCTGAGTATGGTTTCCCTTCAAAACATTTGCGTTAGTGCGACTCAGATGAGTCCTCTGTCTGTATGAAGCCTTTGGACCGTATGAAGCCTTTGGTCTGAGGTTTGTCTTCTTCACGTGAGGTGTCATGATGACATTCACAGGAAGATTCTCCAGACACCTCTTCGGAACCCAGATCTTCTTCATAGGCGGTCCATTCCTGCAGTTAGTACCAATGTACCTGGCAAACACTTCACCATTCTGATTCTTAAACAGTATATAGTTTGCATCAAAGGATTCATCAATGATAATGGGGTTAGCACAAGTGAAGCCAGATAGATTGGATGGATCTGCTGAAGGTTCCTTTGCAGCAACCCACATGGTTTTGGGGTACTGCTCAGGTTTCCAGTAAGAGCCATCAGCATTCATTTTCCTTACGAACCCAACACCCTCTTTCCTCGGGTTTCGGTTCAGAATCTGCTTTTTGAGGACATCACATAGTGTCTGATGCCCTTTAAGACTTTTGTACATCCCTGTTTCAAGCAATGTCTTCAACCTAGCATTCTCATCAGCAATAGCGGTGGTATCCTCAGCAGAGGGGTTAGTTACCACATCAACAGTTGAAGATATTGCAACAGCAGTAGCAGTAGAACATTCAGCAACAGAAGTAGCATTATCACGCTCAATGCATTTAAGACATGGTGGTTCAAATCCTTCCTAAGCGGTACTGATCTGTTTGGTGCAAAGTGACTCGCTTTCCTTTTGAAGATCTTCATGAGCCGCTCTCAATTTCTCAAGATCTTGCTTCCTTTGAAGACAATCATAGGAAAGCTTTTCATGAGTTGTTGAGAGAGTTTCATGACGACTTTCAAGTTCCTGATACTTAACGTGAAGATTTTTTATGTCTTCAATTAAGGATTCAGATCGAGTCATTTCAGCACCTAATAGATCATCGCTTCTGTCTAACAGTTTTTGAATATGTTCCATAGCTTTCTGTTGTTCAGTTGCAATTTTAGCAAGTGTTTTGTAGCTGGGTTTTGAACCACAATCAGACTCATTGTCACTAGATGTTTGATAGTGAGTAGTGCGTGTGTGTACCTTGGCATCGCGTGCCATGAAGCAGTAGGTAGAAGCGGAGTAGTCCTTGTCATTTGCATCGGTGTCTGTGATGAAGTCATTGTGTTCAGTGTTGAAGATGGACTTGGCAACGTATGTTGAAGCCAGACTTGCGACGCCTGAATCGGACTCCTCCTCAGACTCCACCTCCGCCTCCTCAGAAGCAGACTCCTCCTCTGAATCCATTTCCTTGCCAACAAACGCACGTGCCTTGCCAGATGAGCTCTTCTTGTGTGATGAAGACTTTGAGGAAGACTTGGAAGAAGACTTTGAGTATTTCTTCTTCTTCTTGTCGTCAAAGTCATATTCCTTGCTCTTCTTCTTCTTTTTGTTCTCATTGTCCCACTGTGGACACTCAAAAATGAAGTGGCCAAGTTTCTTGCACTTGTGACATGTTTTCTTCTTGTAGTCATGAGCAGAAGCTTCATCATTCCTTGATCTTGATCGGGAAGACTTTCTGAAGCCTTTCTTCTTGGTGAATTTTTGGAACTTCTTGACAAGCATAGCAAGTTCCCTTCCAATGTCTTCAGGATCATCAGAACTGCTGTCAGATTCTTCTTCAGATGAGGAGACAGTTTTTGCCTTCAAGGCACGAGTTCGCCCATAGTTTGGACCGTAGATATCTCTTTTCTCAGAAAGCTGAAACTCATGTGTGTTGAGCCTCTCAAGTATGTCAGATGGATCGAGTATCTTGAAATCAGGACGTTCTTGAATCATCGGGGCTAGGGTGTCAAACGAACTATCAAGTGATCTCAGTAGTGTCTTGAAGACTTCATGTTTGGTGATCTCAGTAGCGCCGAGGGCTTGAAGCTCATTCGTGATGTCAGTGAGTCGGTCAAATGTGAGCTGGACATTCTCATTGTCATTTCGCTTGAAGCGGTTGAAGAGGTTGCGAAGGACATTGATTCTCTGATCTATCTGGGTTGAGACGCCTTCATTGACCTTGGAGAGCCAGTCCCAGACCAGCTTAGATGTCTTCAAAGCACTCACACGGCCATACTGTCCTTTGGTCAGATGACCACAGATGATATTTTTGGCAGTAGAGTCCAGTTGAACGAATTTCTTGACATCAGCAGCAGTGACACCTTCTCCAGCCTTGGGAACGCCGTTCTCGACGATATACCTTAGGTCGACGTCAATGGCTTCAAGATGCATGCGCATCTTATTCTTCCAGTAGGGATATTCAGTTCCATCGAAGACGGGGCACGCAGCGGAGACTTTAATTATCCCTGCAGTCGACATAGCTAAAACTCCAGGTGGTTAAACCGAATCACACAGAACAAGGGAGCACCTTGCTCTAATACCAATTGAAAGTGCGTTATATCGACTACAGGGGGGGTGAATAGGTGATTTTTAAGAAAGTCTTCAAAATGTGGAAGTTATGAAGACAAACGATAGAATTAAACCTATTACCCTGCAGCGGAAGGTAGACTACACTAGGCAAGCCATAGGCAAGTATTCAATAGTGAAAGCACAACGACTAATAGCAGCAGTGTAGTAAGGATCAGGTAGGAAGATATTGTGAAGCCACACAAAACATGCAGTCACTCAGTGAAGACAAAAGATAGTGCGAACATAAAATGACTTCACAAGGAGTAACAGTAAGTAAAGGGAAGGGAAGATGGAACCAGTTACTCGCTGAAGACAATGATTTGTTGGACCAGTTCCAGTTGCTATGACAATTGTACGTCTGGTTAGGGGCGGCTAGGTATTTAAACCTTAGGACACACAGTCCCGGACACCCAGTCCTGAACACGCAGCTCAGGACACCCAGTCCTCACCATATTCCCCTTGAGCTAAGGTCACACAGACCTCGCCCAATCACTCTGGTAAGTCTTCAAGGTAGACTCCCAAACCTTCACAGACTTCGTTCACCGGCAATCCACAATGTCTCTTGGATGCTCAGAACGCAACGCCTAACTGGCTGGAGGATGCACAGTCCTCAAGTGTAATAAGTCTTCAGACCACACAGACAGGAAGACTTAAGTGATGCCTAATTCTCTTTGGCTCTGGGTGGTTAGGGATTTATCCTCGCAAGGAATTCTCTCTCAAAGGCTTCGAGGTGGGTTACTCTCAAACGACAAAAGCCGTTTTCTCAATCTGAGCAGCCAACCGTTTATGGTTGTAGGGGGTGGGCTATTTATAGCCACTTGCCAACCCGACCTGATTTGTCCGAAATGACCCTGGGTCACTAAGGAACTGACACGTGTTCCAACGATCAGATTTCAAACTCACACGACAACTTTACTTGGGCTGGAAGCAAAGCTGACTTGTCCGACTCTGGACAAGATTCGCTCTCATAGTCTTCACTCGAAGACATAGGATTTGGTTAGGCATCACTACAGTCATTCTGACTGGTTCTCTTGGACCCCACTTAACAGTACGGTGGTTCCTATGACTCAACACAAAAGAAAGAGAACTACAAAAGATCTAAGTCTTTGAGCTCCATAGGCTTCATGTGGTGTCTTCTCTTGTCATAGTCTTCAATGTGAATATCTTCATATACCACCTTTGACTTCAATGTCTTCATACATTTTTAGGGGTCATCTCTGGTAGGAAAACCGAATCAATGAGGGACTTCTACCTGTGTTATCCTACAATTCTCACAAACACATTAGTCCCTCAACTAGGTTTGTCGTCAATACTCCAAAAGCAACTAGGGGTGGCACTAGATGCACTTACACGTGCGCGCCGCGGGCACGCGCCCCTGTCCTCCTGGCGAGAGGAGAGGGACGACTGGCGTGGCCAGTTAGCTGGGCCGAACTACTGGGCCGGCTGGTAAGTGGCCCAAATAACCCTCTCCCCCCCTTTTATTTCTGTTTTCTATTTTCTGTCTGTTTGTTTTGATTTAGTAGGGGTACTAAACCAATTAATTTGCTTCTGTAAATTATTGTATGGACTAGAGATATTATTCTAGAGCCCCACAATAATTTCAAAAATTATTGGGCATGTATTTCTTTTATAACAGAAATAAAGCCAATTCAAATACATTATGATTTAATTCAAATGCCCAAAATAAATATTTATGTGAATCCAAAAATATTTGTTTGAATTTTACCTCCTACCAATATTTTCTCAGAGTAACAGGAACATTTCCTTGGACTCATTTGATGAGAGTTAAATGTTGATTATTTTTGAATTGGTTTCTGAGGGTTTCAACAAACCTCAATTCAACTTTCAGAAATTTTGGCCATGATGCATGAGTGCAGATGCAACTATTCCACTCAGGTATTCTAGGGCTGTGACAACACATTATCCCAAATTATAATCAATGTTCTATATATTATAAGTAGTACTAGCAAGATTCCCATGCGTTAAAGGGAACATCAACATGATGAAGGGGAGGCCTTATTTGCAAATATGGAGAGGGGTGTGGGTATTTTTTTTCAAAATTGCCATAGTTTCCTTCCGATCCGTTATATATAAATCGGATGGCCTATATTGCAGGATGGCAGGCACACCATCATGAACAACTCTGTTTTTTATAAGAGAAGAGTAAACTATATTATATGTAGTATAACATATTCATAACCACACCATGTGTATCACCGTTATATATATTCACACATGCGTCGGTTTAAAACACTATGATAAATTCTTCAAATATCTGAATTCACTTTTTATAATGAATTATGATCTCTATTCGTCTTTTACACCCACACAATCCTCTTATCTTTGTAGCTAGCGCTAACTTTCTCTCGTGCATGCACACGCCCACATCCCTCTGAACCTCCCTCGGCATTCTCTAGCTCCATTGTGCAAATTCGTCTTTTCACTTTAGGTCATTCACCCACGGTGTGTGTAGGCTCCCCAGCTCCTTCTTTATGCCACACATCGATTGATATGCCTCTCTAGCCAGGTGTGCCTACCACAAACACAAGATTCCCCTCTTCTTTTCTCACCTTCCATGCCTCACTCCCACCACTCTTTTCATCGATCTCGTACTCACACACTCCTTCCCCCTTGATATAGTATGCCTCTCGCACCACCTCCTAGATGTATCACTCTCTCTCTATCCTTCTCCTCGGGCCTTATTTGCTTCTAACACATACATGCATGTATACCGATTGATTTCCCTACATATACCTAGGTCGACTTTAACTATTTCCCCCCCACCCATCGATCGACTTTAACACTGTAGCTACAATAAAACGCTACAGTCAACTAAGGTGCCTGGGCCTTGCCCCAGTTCGCCTGGGGCCTGGCCCATTCCTAGGTCCGCCACTGTCTCCCACCATTTGTTAGAAGCAACTCCACTACCACCCCCTCCAACACTCTAGCTCTGTCTCTCTCCCAACCTTATTCCTCTCCTACACATATGCATGGATTCCAATCGATGTCCCTTAATACATAAGGTAGGCCTCTCTCCTCCTCCACACATATACCAGTCATTGTACCTCTATAATTAATTAGGCCTCCCCCCACCACCACACACCGATAGTCGAGCGTTGTAGGCAGGTGTCCATGCCACAGATACAAACTGCACTTGTCCCCTCTTATGTTCCAGTAGGCCAGCCACTCTATATCTTTGACGTGGGCACACACAAATTCGATGGCACTCTTTATCGATCATGCGCGTGCACACACACACACATCATCATCCCTCTCTTCGATTCTATGGATACCTCAAGCCAATGATACCTCCACTCTCTTCTCGTGGATCGCCCCCTCTATATATATGATATATCTAGGACTCTATTTCACACACATTGCATATGTTACATTTTTTGATTGACCCCCCCCCCCAAAAAAAACACTCACGAACCCACACACTATATCTCTCTACGTTTGTATCTCTCTCACACAACCCCACATAGGTGGTGTATGTACACGAAGAGAATAGGTGTACGTACTCACGCTTCGTGCCCAGCCATACCCGCGCAGGTACACGATGGAGATCATTTCTGTACGAAAATGGCAGCCCACGTGCTAATTTGAACGCGTGTAGCGGTTGTTTACCTACGGAGGTCGTGTACCATGCGTGCACGAAACAAAGTTCTACTTGATGCATTGGCGCATTATTTTTAAATAAAGTTATATCGCTCAGTGGCACGTACACGGAATATAAAATGATTTTTATGGAGAAAAAGGTAGTCCGCTCCACTATATACAATGGAGCCTGCCTGCCTAGGTTCGTCTCTCTTCAGAGTATCTCACACAAGGCGGCGGTGGCCTCTCTCTCTCCCACCATTGGTCACTGATCCGACCGCATCCCGTCCGCCGACGGAAAGTGAGGATGTGCATATTTTCTCCGTTCGACGGCGCCGAGGGAGCACGTCCCGATCTGCGGTACCCGGCGTTCTCTCTGACCAAGCTCTAGCGCGGTAGGGCCTACGCCACCTGCTCGCTGCCGCAGTATGGGCAGACCCCGCCCGCCGTCGCTCACCTAGTTACATCCATATGACCCCCAGGTATCCCCTCTAGCCTTGCTCCACTGGCCATCTTCCCACGTCGCTGCATGTGGATCTTCCATAGTTCTTTGCCCAAAACGTAGCTCGACTGGCGTACCTTCCATATTGCAATCTCCTCCTCACACCGTTTTAGACAAACACAACTGTTGTCGTGGAATAATTACGGCAAATGTCCTAGTGTGAGGACTTAGTCATGAGGCCAACGCATCTACGCGGTAGCTTGAAGGGGTTGGTCAGAATCGAGAGATGCGAGGCGGATCAACACATAAGACGAGGATTTAGACAGCTCCGGGCCCCGGGAAACATCATCCGGTAATAGCCCTACATGCTGTTTGAGGTTAGATCTCATTATGCTTGTGAGGGAGTCGCCGTAAACCGGCGCTCCTAGCTGTATCTAGCCCTAGAGATTATCTTCTTGCTTATTGTCCATCCCTCTTTGGGGAGCCCTGCCCCTCCTTATATAAGTTAGAGGGGCGGGTTACATGTGGATTCCTATTAGGATTAGGACTAGTCTACCTTCTAATACAAACCGGATACAAGTCCGGGTCTTAACTCCTTGTAAGGTAAATATTCCTCACGCCTTTCCTCTTAAACCGGCCCACCATTAACATAAACCGGCTTTATGGGCCTTGGGCCTTGTCATCCTTCTGTCCCGCCCGCCGGGTTACCAGTGAGTCATAATGTTTAAACTGGTTGCTTGTAAACCGTCTGGTCTGTGCGGGTCGCCAGTGAATCGCCAAGTCCGGCCGGGTTATACTTCCAGCCGGGTTACGCCGCAGGGTATATCCCCGACATTAGCCCCCATGTTTAGCTTGGATTTATCCATGGTAAACTTCTACTACAAAATAAACACAAGAACAAATTTGACAGGTTGTACTCCGGGTTAAGAATTCTTGTAAGTCGGCACCTGAACATCCTTAAGTCCTTGTCATTTCCTTCTTCTAGAAAACCCGGGTCAATAAGCTAACTTCATAATCAATTTGCTGACATTGGTTTGTCACAGAGAAATATTATGAAGAATAACTCCTTTGACTCAACTCCCATTGCTTTAACAAAAATATTGGTCCTTGAAATACTCACCTGATCTTCAGCCGGTTTAAGAATGTAGAACTTGTCGGTTTATCATTGCAAAAATTGCCGGTTTATAAATATTGATGGCACCGGGTCATAATTGTAGTTTAACATCAAGCTTGAAAATATACCTCTTATATGCCTGTCACTTGTAGCCCCCAAATCTTAAGAAGGGAACATAGTAATAACTTAAGACTTGCTTCAATATGAATGTCACAAGCTTGAAGTAACCCAATTTGTTCATCTCAATCACCGGTCATAAACTGAGTATTCCATATATGTAGCCCCCAAGTGTCGGGTTGTCATGCTTGCAGCAACCTGGGACTTCTAATTACCTTATGCTTATAAAAACTTCAATCAGTGTAGCCCCCATGGGCCGGCTCAGTAAGATAATATTGAGCTGGGACTTTATATATACTTCATTGAAAATAACATCATTTGATGTAACCCCCATATTGGGGCTTCAACCCACGTCCACAAGGTTAAGAGCTTCGTGCTTTACCAACTGAGCAGTGGATCCTTCAAGGTTTGAACCGCGTGTCATGGCAACAGGTCCTCTTCGGCAACCTTTAACTTTTTGCAAGAGATAAATTCTTCTTGAACCGGTATTTTGAACCAGATATTGAGAGCGTCAGAGCTTTATGGGAGACATATTTCCCTTGAACCGGATTGTAAACCAGAATCTTCATTTTCAGCCAGAAATTTTCTGACGACCTTTTAAACTCGAACTTGCGAGAACTTAATTCTTTTTGAACCGGAAATTCTTAAAACGGATTTGAGAGCTTCAGTGAGACTGACTTCCCTTGAGCCGGATTTTAAACCGGAATCCTTCCTGATGACCCGGAACTTCTTCATTGAGCCGGGCTTTTGTAACTGTCATATACTTTCTAAGCCAGAAATTTTCTGACAGCCTTTAAATTTTCATCAATATAACAGTAGCCTCCGGAACCGGGTTATCTTCCCCTCCATCGTCCTCGGGTTCTTAAATTTGCTGAAACTGGCAACATTTGCTGAGTCATGTCATCGTAGCCCCCGAGTCTCAAGGTGACTCGATGAGTTGGCTTGAGATTCTCCATATTTGTGAAGGAAATATGACCTATAGGCAATAATAAAGCTAACATTTATTTCCTTATATCATGATAAATGTTTATTATTCATGCTAGAATTGTATTAACCGGAAACATAATACATGTGTGAATACATAGACAAACAGAGTGTCACTAGTATGCCTCTACTTGACTAGATCGTTGATCAAAGATGGCTATGTTTCCTAACCATAGACATGAGTTGTCATTTGATTAACGGGATCACATCATTAGGAGAATGATGTGATTGACTTGACCCATTCCGTTAGCATAGCACTTGATCGTCTAGTTTGTTGCTATTGCTTTCTTCATGACTTATACATGTTCCTATGACTATGAGATTATGCAACTCCCGTTTACCGGAGGACCACTTTGTGTGCCACCAAACGTCACAACGTAACTGGGTGATTATAAAGGTGCTCTATAGGTGTCTCCGAAGGTACTTGTTGGGTTGGCGTATTTCGAGATTAGGATTTTTCACTTCGATTGTCGGAGAGGTATCTCTGGGCCCTCTCGGTAATGCACATCACTTAAGCCTTGCAAGCATTGCAGCTAATGAGTTAGTTGCAGGATGATGTATTACGGAACGAGTAAAGAGACTTGCCGGTAACGAGATTGAACTAGGTATTGAGATACCGACGATTGAATCTCGGGCAAGTAACATACCGATGACAAAGGGAACAACGTATGTTGTTATGCGGTCTGACCGATAAAGATCTTCGTAGAATATGTGGGAGCCAATATGAGCATCCAGGTTCCGCTATTGGTTATTGACCGGAGACGTGTCTCAATCATGTCTACATTGTTCTCGAACCCGTAGGGTCCGCACGCTTAAGGTTTCGATGACATATTATGAGTTTATGAGTTTTGATGTACCGAAGGAGTTCGGAGTCCCGGATGAGATCAGGGACATGATGAGGAGTCTCAAAATGGTCGAGACGTAAAGATCGATATATTGGACGACTATATTCGGACATCGGAAAGGTTCTAAGTGATTCGGGTATTTTTCGGAGTACCGGAGAGTTACGGGAATACGTATTGGGCCTTATTGGGCCATACGGGAAAGAAGGAAAAGGGCCTCAAGGGTGGCCGCACCCCTCCCCTTGGTCTGGTCCGAATTGGATTAGGGAAGGGGGGCGCCCCTTCCTTCCTTCTCCTTTTCCCTTCCTCTTTTCCTATTCCATATGGGAGGTGGAATCCTACTAGGACTAGGGAGTCCTAGTAGGACTCCATACTTGGCGTGCCCCCTCCTAGGGCCGGCCTGCTCCTCCCTTGCTCCTTTATATACGGGTGCAGGGGGGCACCCAAAAGACACAACAATTGATCATTGATCTCTTAGCCGTGTGCGGTGCCCCCTTCCACCATAATCCTCGATAATATTGTAGCGGTGCTTAGGCGAAGTCCTGCGACAGTAGAACATCAACATCGTCACCACGCCGTCGTGCTGATGGAACTCTTCCCAGACATTCTGCTGGATCAGAGTCCGGGGATCGTTATCGAGCTGAACATGTGCAGAACTCGGAGGTGCCGTACGTTCGGTACTTGGATCGTTTGGATCGGGAAGACGTACGACTACATCAACCGCGTTGTCATAACGCTTCCGCTTTCGGTCTACGAGGGTACGTGGACAACACTCTCCCCTCTCGTTGCTATACATCACCATGATCTTGCATGTGCGTAGGAAAATTTTGAAATTACTACGTTCCCCAACAATTTGACCGTGATACAAACCGGCATAAGTTGTATATCATTGGTGTTGATAGCATGATGTGAATCCACAGAAGGTTGAGGTGACTGCGGCGGGTTATAAATGATCCCATATGAGCCGTGTCAGCAACTCGGCCAATGGTTCCTTCGAACTGGCTATTTGAAGTTTAACCAAACCGTAGTGGCGGCGACTTGTGCGCCTGCCCATTGAGCCACCCAGTGCCGACGGCGATTGATAGTATATGATAATTTGCCTCCATTTTGTTGAAAGAAAACTGGGCTACCCAAGTTGTAACTTGCTCATACTCAATAAACAACTCATGCAGACAAGTGCGGCCCGGTATGTTGATGTAGACCAGGCCATAAGAGACGAACGACAAGGACGACTGCAACATCACAGGCTGCACAGATAGTTGAGTCGGCCGCGGTGTTATAAGTCGGCGTGGATGGGCGAGTTAGCCACATCATGCTGATATAAACTGATCTGCAGAATGGCGGCTTGTACATATATTCACCGAGCTTGATGGTATGGTCAGATGCTAGCGCATTATAATGGTGGCGCGAGCTATACATCCATGATCCGCCATAGTTTTTGTGGTGAACAACTACTCTTTCATATGTTAGGCCAGAAATTATCCACCGCGGAGTTGATGATCACCATGGGTGAGTCGGACGCGGGTGCAGACGAATGAACCGGCCACGGCATTGTAAACCGGTGCGAACGGGGAGAGTCGGCAGCTGCGTTGTAAGCTGATGCGGATGAGAGAGTCGGCTGTGGGGGCGGACGAGGGACTTACCTGTGGTATTGTAAACCGGCACAGACGGGTGAGACGGCTATACGTTGATGTAGACCTTACTATGGGGGATGGCAGCCTGTGTGCGCTTTATTGGGCAATTCACACGGTCCAGACGAGTTGATGCGGACTGGACGGCGGGAACTGCGGCTTGCATGCATGTCTGTCGAGCAGCCTGGCATAGACGAATGCTAGTGCATGCACTCCGTATCCGCAGTATAATGGCATAAAAAGTTGTCTTGTGTAACAATATTACAGGGCAGAGTAATTGTTCTTTCAAAAAAAACA
Organism: Triticum urartu; assembly: GCF_056163025.1. Taxonomy (NCBI): domain Eukaryota; kingdom Viridiplantae; phylum Streptophyta; class Magnoliopsida; order Poales; family Poaceae; genus Triticum; species Triticum urartu. The sequence goes on along the minus strand of NC_141877.1, from coordinate 171,046,024 downwards.
ATAAGTATTAATACGATAAATTTAGATGGATATCACCTGATGTTTGTGAACGACAGATGATCTGTGTGTAAAGTACGATAGTCAAACCAACACGTTGAATAGGCCGGACCGCAGGGTGGACAGTAAAACGACCGCAACATCAGAGGCAGTTCGAAGAGATGAGTCGGTCGCAGCATTGTAAGCTGGTGCGGATAGACGAGTCGGCCGTTAACGCGGACAGTTAAGTCGGCGCGGGTACGGTCGAATGAACCGACGGTGAAAAATGATGATGCCGTGCGCTCCGTATTCCCGGTATAATGCTATTTTTATAGCAGATGAATATTTTACCTGGTACTTTCGTCAGATGAAGATGCACACAACGATGGAGGCGGTAGCTCAGAGGCCGGCTCGTGAGATGTGCGGGAGAGACGATGACTCGCGAGCGGCTCAAGGCCGCGCAATGGCACGGCGGCTTGTCCATGGTGGCAAGTACACGCACGTGGGCTAGCAGCAGAGGCGAGCCGGACGGGTTGTGCATTGGAGATTAAACCATGGGCAGTACTCAATTATTTGATGGATCACTCTATGTGAACAGCAGCAACGGAATAGTATTGCTTTTACAAGTACTTCAGATTTGACTTGGTCCTGACACCAGAAACAATAGCAGCAGAAGCGGGCCACCGCAGAAACGAGCCGGCGGAGGCTGACCGTAGCGGTGATGCCAGCCGGTGGAGGCGGAATCGGAGTCCAATGCATACCCGGGCTCTCTGACTTGTTGTTGGTTTGACTTTTCTTCTTGTGTTGATGGCTCAATGGATGGATCCCACGGGGTCTTGATCCTTGCCTGCACACGCACTTGTTGATTGACCGGATTCGATGGATCACTTTGCGTCGGCGGCGCACAACAGAACTCCAAACCCTAATTTGTTCTGAACTCAAAATTCATGCGGCCCGCTCCAAAGTTGAACATCAAAATTAATTAACCCGGCCACGGCTTTTCCCCATACTATTGCTCCACGCTAGTTCTTCATCCGTAAACCGCGAGCTTCTTGATCCCTGAAGTAGATCCCTCCAAGAACTCAACACCACCGTGTGCAGGCCCCACGGTGGGCGCCAACTGTCGTGGAATAATTACGTCAGATGTCCTAGTGTGAGGACTTAGTCGTGAGGCCAACGTATCTACGCGGTAGCTTGAAGGGGTTGGTCAGAATCGAGATATGCGGGGCGGATCAACACACAAGACGGGGATTTAGACAGCTTCGGGCCCTGGGAAACATCATCCAGTAATAGCCCTACATGCTGTTTGAGGCTAGATCTCATTATGCTCATGAGAGAGTCGCCGTAAACCGGCGCTCCTAGTTGTGTCTAGCCCTAGAGATTATCTTCTTGCTTATTGTTCGTCCCTCTTTGGGGAGCCCTGCCCCTCCTTATATAAGTTAGAGGGGCGGGTACATGTGGAGTCCTATTAGGATTAGGACTAGTCTACCTTCTAATACAAACTGGATACAAGTCCGGGTCTTAACACCTTGTAAGGTAAATATTCCTCACGCCTTTCCTCTTAAACCGACCCACCATTAACATAAACCGGCTTTCTCGGCCTTGAGCCTTGTCATCCGTCTGTCCCGCCCGCCAGGTTACTAGTGCGTCATAATGTTTAAACAGGTTGCTTGTAAACCGTCTGGTCAGTGCGGGTCGCCAGTGAATCGCCAAGTCCGGCCGGGTTATACTTCCAGCCGGGTTACGCCGCGGGGTATATCCCCGACAACTGTGTTGTTATCTTCCCTTCAGACAAGGAATATGCTTCTTTTTTGTTGTTGTATGTGTCATGAACTGTTATTGGCCAGTAATTGTTTCCTTTCTACCTCTTTTTTCAAACAAGGCTATCCATTTCACCTCGTTGCTATTGCGACCTTTTGGTGAACTGCACAAATCACTTTTTTGTTAATAGTGTTTTGTGCAGTTGTACTAAAATGTCACGCGGGCAACATCTCTACATTTCAGTGCGACTGCACAAAGGGAGATTGGCTTTGCTCTATCCTCCTCATCCAACTCCGAGCCTAATCTTCTCCAACTATTTTCTTAATCTTCTCCAACTAGTTAGCCTTAAGAGAGACTGCAAAGGTGATCGGGTTCTATTTGTGTGTTTATTATTTCATCAGCAGTCCTGTATTATCGTAATCACACTTAATATCTTTGGAATAGGGACGCTCAACTCTATTTTAGTGGAACTACACAAAATGATCGGAATGTTGCATGCTCCAGACAGCTACTTTTTTCCCAACATGCCTTGTTCATTTAGACAGAGCTGGGGGACGTTGCTGCCAATGAAAGCATGGATCGCTTTTAATTTAACAACTTCTCACAACTTTGTCTTTAGTTGTGATGTAAATATTAGCTCTGATCTGCTAACCAGTGAGATGAATTAGCAAGGAAGTTAGTTTTTATTGTTTCCAAAAGAGCATCGATGGCAAGACACACGAAACAAAAGCTGAAAGCTCAGAGCATTGTACAATTTCATGTCGCTGGATAATTATTTGTATAGTACGTCAATTATGTAAACAAAATGCTGGAAGCTTGATAGCATTGCTAGAAGCCTCTTCAGCATCCGAGTCCATGTGCCATGCACAAAATTATACTCCTCCATTCCTAAATATTTGTCTTTTTACAAATTTCAAATGGGCATATTTTAGAGTGTAGATTCACTCATTTTGCTTCGTATGTAGTCACTCGTTGAAATCTCTAGAAAGACAAATACTCCGGAGTATATTTAAGAATCGAGGGAGTAGTGCACAACTGCATGAGAGACTCAGCCCGGTCGTTGCGCCGCATTAATAGTGAGTAATGAGTAGTCAAATCATAAGCCCCACCTTTCCCACTTTAAGTTGCTCGGAATACGTAACCATCAATACGCTCTTCTTTGAATCCGCTCATACTACTCCATCCGTCACTGTTTATAGAGCGCGCTTCAAAAAAAATCTCTAGGACCAAGGCGACTAGCGATCGGCCTAAAAAATAGCATTGGTAGTTATAGCACGGCGTCTATTACTAGAGGAAATTATGCGTACACACATGCATGCAGTGCTTCCACCCCGAGAACACACATGCATGCACTTACTCCACTCCTAGTGCATCGAACGAAAATTGTGGACTTGATTGCGGTTACCATGTCCTAATTAATTGAGCATTAAACTAAATATGTCTAAAGTCTCTCTGGTGGTGGAAATGCATTGAGAGAAATGCATCAGAATGAAGCGTGCCCTATAAACTAGGACGGAGGGAGGAGTAGTATGAAGGTGCAAAACCAAGTACGTGTATGGCCAGTCAGTCAACGCACCTCCTCTTGGCATATCACTGACATGTGGGACCGGCGTGTGAGCAAACCGATCTCAATTGATGGCAACCCGCCGTTCCTTGAGAGAGATGAGGAGCGCGAACACACAGACGGGCTCGCATGGAGGCCAAGATATATTCGACCATGGTTGATCGATATCATCATTACATGTTCGATGTTTTTTAATACTATACTATTGGGCTGCCATTTTCCGCCATTCTCCCAAATAAATGTGTACTTTATCAGATATTAAAATAAAATAAGAGTATAGACGCTCTACCATGCAGTTCTAGTAGTAGTACTACTCGTACGACTAAACCTTGCGCTTGCCTCTTCACCTCTTCGTGAAGTAGAACAATGATGGTACTCCGCATGTTGGGTACTATAGTGTATGACTCTGGCAATCTGACATGGAATGAACTGATGCTGGTCCACTGCCTGGGCGAGGGTAGGTTGCATTAGTCAAAAGGCGTCAGCGAGCTTCACCTTGTCCTGCAAGCTTCTCCCCGTTCTGCGAGTTGACGGGACACACCAAAAAGTAGTGCTAGTCCATACTCCCTCCTTTCCGGTTAATATGGCTTAATCTATTTTGTGGGTAAATGAGAGAGCTTTATTCATATATAAGCATTCTTAGGACGATCAGCCAAGAGAATGGTCACTAGGAAGCGAGGTACCCCGCAAAAAATAACAAGAAGGAAACGAGGTGTTTCATCAAGCCAGCTATCGGCCACATTCAAAGTGCAGCAAGCATGGTTCGGACAAAGATGCGCTACAAGGTTTGCTGACCTGTTTACATGTTGAATAACAAAAAAAGAGGAAATATTACCGGACGCTCCTATTTGTAACAGGGTATGAGGCAAAATTAAGCGAGAATTGTGGCGAGTGTTCCATGCAATCAACTTCCATTATCACATGCGAGAACCCTCGAAGAGAACCAAATGTGTTGAAGATTGCTTTATCACATTTTTAAAATATAATAAGGGTGTAGACGCTCCTCCATCCGGTTCCTAGTAGTATAGTACATACCTCTATAGTAGTAGTACTTGTACTCGTAAACTTTGAGCTTGGTTGTTCGCCTCTTCGGGAAGTCGAACAATAATAGTACTAGTATAGTGTATGCTTCTGGCAATCTGACACCTAACTAACTGTTGCACGTCCACCGCCTGAGCGAGGGAGAACTTGCATTAGTCAAAAGTTTCTCCTTGTCCTGTGAGCCACTGCACGCAAGCTTCTCCCGTCCTGCAAGCTTCTCCTCGTTCGGAAAGTTGACGGGACACAACAAAGTAATGCTAGTCCATACTGCCTCCTTTCCGGTTAATATGGCTTAATTTAAAATGAGATAAATACACTGTCTGTCACTGTATATTTGTAAAAATACGGTCAGTGGACTTCATAATGCACTCATTGTGCTCAATATATACATTTTCTGGTGTTTATACGGTCACTAGCTCACCCTGGCTGAGTATGTGTGTGCATGCAGGTGTAGGTTGAGCACTTGAGCGTGACTGTGTGTGTTCCGTCATGTTCTCGGACATGCATCCATTAAGGCGTCGCGTGCGTTTTTGCGTCCATGTGTACGTGTGACTGTTGCATGCATGCACGAGGTTGTAGTCCCTCACATTCACATGTTCATAAGTCAATGCTTTGTCAAAACGTTGCATGCAAGGTTTAATCATTCGTTGTTCATGCATGCATTCCCGATATTAATACGTTGGTAAAGACAACTTGTTGAGGAAAACGAGCCCATGAATTGAGTACAAAGGGGACCAATAAGCTAGGACGAAGGGAGTACTAGTAGTGAACCGGAAGGAGGGGGTAGGTGCTAGTAGTACAGTACTACGTAATAACATCCAGTAACAAAATTCCTCTATGGGCATCATGTCTACGTGTCATGCAAGAAAATAGAGAGAAGTACAAGTGAGACTCAGGAACGGTCATACACGTAGGGGGGTACGTGTAGGGGCCACTAAGGAGTAGTCAAATCACACAGTAAGTTAGTCGGAAGAAGCAACCATCATTTCACTCTTCAATGACATGTATGCAATATAAAATGGTTGATATGGAGAGAAAAGGAAAACCACTATATATACACTAGCAGGAGCCTAAGCTACAAGCCTGCTTGCTTGGGTTGCTCTCTTCACAAGCATAGAACGACGGTGGCCACACCGCTGGCCCCATATCTGGCCTGATCCCGCTGCTGGGGGAAGGGAACAATCTTCCGCGTAGACGTGGTCGACATCGGCGAGGGAGAAAACCCCCAGTCGGTGCGTCCCAATCGGGGGTCCCCGCGGTATGGGCTGATGACGCGTCCCAACCGCCCTTCTAGCTACAGCCCGATGTCCCAGGTAGTACATCGTCCTTTTGGAGCCGGCTTACTCCACTGCCGCAGCTCCCCACATAGCTCCAACACGGTTGCGTTGGAGATGCAGTCATCTTTCACGTTGGTGCAATTTTATCACACAATTGGCTATCAACCAAATGTTCCTCGAAGAAGGATCGAAGTTGGTACTAAGAGCATAAGTTTTGTATTGATTTCTAAGCCTTCTCACAACTTTGTCTTTAGCTCCCCTGATGTGGCATGCCCTACTGCAAACATGACTGGTCCACAAGTCATGGTGAGTACGTCGATCAATGACAAGGGGTTGCAGGCGACTTCGGCAGTCGTCAACAGAGGGGTACAAACGGAGGATATTATAAATGAGGCAGCGACAATGCATGTGGATGAGGCGGATGTCGGAAAGAAAGTTAACCAAGACGAGGATGAACAAATTATGAAGGTGATGACACATCTTAGCAAAGGAAAATATGGAACCTTGCGTATTCTATGTGGTCCAGGATTTATGCCAGTTATACATAAAGAAAGAGTGCATGTTAAATGTGACAGCGTTGCTGGTTTAAAGGAGACCATGCAAGTGCATGCACGCACAAAACTAGAAAAGATTTGTTTGTTTTCTAACCAACCTGCAAAAGAATATCATGGATGCCTTTGGAGAAATAATGGGACGTGGAAACCATGGAGGAAAAATAGGAAGAGGATCAGTATCCACGTACATGCTACAGATACGTTTCCAAGTGAACCAACTGTGTACGTTTCAAAAAGAAAAAGAAAATAGAAGATTAGAACGTACACGCCAAGGAGATCGGCTGCGGTGCAACAAAACACGCGAAGGATGTTAATTCAATTACGTAAGATGGCCTGCATGCCTTTTTTTTGGCCGACCAAGTATGAGTCAGTCTGTATCCTAGGTTATATATGTTATTTACTATTGAGACTTTTTGGGATTAGACTATTTTTAGAGTTTAGACAACGTCGTGTATCGACTATGAAGTGTCCCTCTGGGTGTCGTCTTGTTTATCTTTGTGAAATTTTCTATTATTAAGAAGATTACACTTTCGCGAGAGGATTCTCGTGATCGAAGATTTGCTAGCAATTGGCTTGAGGTCTGTCGGCGACGACGGATTACGTGCCGGTTACTTCTACTCTGACGGGAGGTGCCTTGTCAACCAAGGTATTGCTTGTCAATTGTTGTTACCACAGCTACAGGTTGCGTGTATCGCTCACGTAATTGGGAGCTTTCGTCGGCGGAATTTGCTCGAGGTTGTTGCATCGTGAAAGATCGGGCCAAATCAGCGGCGCGTTTGGGGCCGTGCCCTTATCAGGTGGTATCAGATTACTTGGTTTCTCATGGTGCAATATTTGTTTTCTTGATTGAGGATGTACGGCGACCCTGACTATTATGGCTACAAGTCCCACAATGAAAAGTTGAAGACGCCAAAAATTACAGGGTGGTTGAAAAGTGATGCTACACCAAGAGAGTATCAATCATAGGAAAATATGATGGAACGTGCGTTTGAAAAGCGCGCTTCATAGGATTCTAATTTTGATGAGTTTATTGCTTTGGATCTTGCACTGGAGCGTGTGGATGATGAGTTGTATGAGTTGTGGCGTAAGGAGACACGTGACAAAAAGTTAGATTACTCGACGACTATTTGGAAGGATTTTCGAAACTTTTTAAGGGCAAATTTTTTACCTTCTCGTCATGAAAGTATTGCGGTGCCCCGTGTGGCAACCATGGTGGTAGCTCCAGTGAAGGCATGTACTCAGAAAATCAAAGTCATGGAGCACAATGCTAAAATTAATAAGTTGGTGGTGAAGGGTGTCAACAAGTTAGAGGCCCTCGTGATTACTCCAAATCAGAAGGAAAAAACAGTACCTGGTGTTCACAAGGTTCCATAGGCACATGTGGACATGGCAATAAAAGAGGAAGCATCAGCACCAATGAATGGGTTGAGCATACAACTGAAGAGGGTACACAATGGCAACAATAATAAGGTGGATAAAGGGCAGCGGTGGAGTTTATTTCAGACTCAGTGTGACATCAAGGGAACGACATGTAAATTGATTATTGATGGAGGTAGCTGCACCAATGGGATCAGCAAGACATTGGTGGAGAAACTTGGCTTGTCCACATGGCGATATGATGCACCACATCGTTTGGAGTGGTTGAATAATTGTGGGTAGCTCAAAATTACACATAAGGTGCGTGTGCCATTTAAAGTTGGACAGTATATTGATGAGGTGGAATGTGACGTTTTGCCATTAGAAGTTGCTTGGACGATCATGGCAATACGACCGCAATGCAACACATGCCGGGAGGATGAATACATATACTTTTGTTCATGATGGGAAACAAATGACACTAAAACCAATGGAAGAGACGTCGATTTGCTCAGATGTCGTGCTGACAGTACGGAAAGAGAGAGTTTTGTATGACAGCTCGAAACCGAGGACGGTTTCCTTTCAAGAGAGGGAGGATGATGTGGCATGCCCTACTGCAAACATGACTAGTACACAAGTCATGGTGAGTATGTCGGTCAATGACAAGGGGTTGCAGGCGACTTCGGCAGTCGTCGACAGAGGGGTGCAAACGGAGGATATTATGAATGAGGCAGCGACAATGCATGTACATGAGGCGGATGTCAGAAAGAAAGTTAACCGAGACGAGGATGAACAAATTATGAAGGTGATGACACATCTTAGCAAAGGAAAAGATGGAACCTTGCATATTCTATGTGGTCCAGGATTTATGCAAGTTATACATAAAGAAAGGGTGCATGTTAAATGTGAGAGTGTTGTTGGTTTAAAGGAGACCATGCAAGTGCATGCACGCACAAAACTAGGAAAGATTTGTTTGTTTTCTAACCAACGTGCAAAAGAATATCATGGATGCCTTTGGAGAAATAATGGGACGTGGAAACCATGGAGGAAAAATAGGAAGAGGAGCAGTATCCACGTACATGCTACAGATACGTTTCCAAGTCAACCAACTGTGTATGTTTGGAAAAGAAAAAGAAAAATAGAAGATCAGAACGTACACGCAAAGGAGATCGGCTGCGGTGCAACAAAACACGCGAAGGATGTTAATTCAATTAGGGCATGTACAATGGTGCTATCTTACCAGTGCCACGTAGGATAAGTGATGAGGTGGAGGAGAGAGAACTCATAAGAAAAAGCTTGTCCTTTCTTATTTAAGAGAACACAAGAGATGATCTCTTAGCATAATATGTCTCGCTACATTTTTAGGAATGACTAGTTATTGAAGATGAGGCTAAGAGATGACCCATTGTAGATAAAATGTTTTGTCATCTCTAAATTACATGCAAGACTTAAGATAAGACTACCTTATCAACCATTGTACATGCCCTTACGTAAGATGGCCTGTGTGCCTTTTGTTTTTCTTGGCCGACCAAGTATCAGTCGGTTTGTATCCTAGGTTATATATGTTATTTACTATTGAGACTTTTAGGGATAAGACTATTTTTAGAGTTTAGACAACGTCGTGTATCGACTATGAAGCGGCCCTCTGGGTGTTTGTCTTGTTTATCTTTGTGAAATTTTCTGTTATTAAGAAGATTACACTTTGGCAAGAGGATTCTCGTGATCGAGGATTTGCTAGATATTGGCTTGAGGTACGTCGGCGACGACGGATTATGTGCCGGTTACTTCTACTCCGACGGGAGGTGCCTTGTCAACCGAGGTATTGCTTGTTAGTTGTTGTTACCACAGGTTCAGGTTGCGTGTATCGCTCGCATAATTGGGAGCTTTCGTCGTTGGAATTTGCTCGAGGTTGTTGCATCGTGAAAGATCGGGCTAAATCAGCGGCGCGTTCGGGTTCGTGCCCTTATCACCCCCTGTAATTTTATTTGTCCAGCTATTAACTTTGATTAAACCCGGATGGGCATAGTAGCACTCCATTTTTATTTACTCTGCATATTAGATTTCACTGAAGTCAAACTATGGAAAGTTTGGCCAAGTTTAGGCCGAACACAACGAACCATAATTATTGAGAGAGGGCAAACTATACATACTCACAAACCTTTCCAATAATTGGAATTAAAATTCTTTAGTTGTACACACTCTCACATGTTTCCAATAATTTGGCGCATGTGTGGTTGTAGTGTACCGCACGTGAAGGACAGGAAGTGCAACCAGGATGCGTGGATCGTTAGTTCATCGAAAGTAGTAGTTTTCTTCACTAGTACGTTAAATAAAGAGTTTTGTTTCGTACTTACACAATTTAAAACGATTATTATGGAGATAATAAGAAAACCGCTCCGCTATATATTAGTAGTATACACGAGTACTATATGGACACAGCTTCATTGACTTAATGCACCTGACTTTGGGTGTATGACAGGTGGGCCCAAAATGTGGCTGGCCCACCTGACATACAGCCAAAGGCAGGTGCAGTTAAGGCACCGGAGCTCAGTCCGTAATACAGTATATATGTAGTACACTATATAAGCTGGAGCCTCAACTCTTAGTCGCTAGGGTTTGCTCTCTCCACACTCTCGCTGCACTACATATATATACACGCTAGAGGCTCAGCGTTCCTTTGCTAGGGTTTGCTATATTCACAGTCTCTCACCCTCTTCACCAGATCTAAACAAGACTGTGTTGTTGCCCCTGTCTCTCTCCTCCCTCCTCATAGCTGGTGAAGGAGGTGTCCGGATCTCACCGCACCAGGAAGGGGGGAGATGCACGTTCACTCTATCACCTTCGGCAAGGGAGGCAATCCACTGCCGGTTGCGCTGTTCTCTTTCACCTAGCGCCTATGCGGGAGGGCCACCGACCCCTTCTTCCTCGCCATCGTATGTAGTGTGGGCAGATTCGGCCTCCCGCCGCACGCCTTGCCACATCCCGACGACCCTAAGGTATAAGTTTCTTTGAAACCGTCATTGCTCTAGCTGCATGTAGATCTTTTTCGATTCTGTAGTCGAATCTAGGTCTTGGTTCAAAGAGGAAAGAAGGGTGCGGTGGGGGGGGCATGAATCTAGGACGTGGTTCAATGAGGAAAGGAGGGAGGGAAAGTAGTAGATTGGCTATCCAGCCGCTTTGTTTGTCGAAAAGGGAAAAATGGGGTAACCCAGTACACACATCTGTAAGGAACCAATCTCTTTGTTGAAAATGGAAAGAAACTGGGGGGTTGGGTAGTTTGTGGAGGACTAGATTTGCTGCCCAGACATGATGTAGCGACCCGACCTCAGACAGTCAAGTCTCTGTGCTTAAGTGTCATCCCTGGATCAGTATGCTGACACACATAGTACTCGAGGATTTATAACAGAGGTAAATCAGATGTATAAAGTAACGTAAATACTATTACCTCAATCCAAATAGCGGTAGTAAAACAACAAGGTTGTGGATTCCCATCAACACCAACGACAAAGTTGAGTGTAGAAATCGTAACCCTAACGTATCACTTACTCGTTGTAAGGTTCCTGCAAACATGAGACGTTGCATACATGTAGGTCGGTACATTGAATGTACTGGCAATTTAACACTGTAGAGCAATGCTTAATAATGGCTATCACTACATGCATATTTGGCTGGTGGAGGCTCTAAGATTAATTTTGCATAAAGCTAATTTTTCCCTACAACAAACGAATAAATTTTATCTAACTACAAAGTTTGTTGAAAACATTGAGAAGGTTCCTCCAACTCAATCCCAAAATAATAATTATAACCCAAAAAATTAATTAAGTAAAGTGATGAGATCAAATCAATAATTCAAGTACCAGATACTCAAGATGTCCATAATCGAGGACATGGCTAATCATGATTAGTTTGTACTCTCTGCAGAGGTTTGTGCACTTTTCCCCACAAAACTCGATCTCCTCCGATGAATTTATCGCACTACATGTTGTTTGAGAAATGGATGATCGAGACACAGTCTTTCCGAAGCATTAACTCTTTACTCTGGGTAGACAATACCAACTACATTCCCCCTACATCTGCTAGTCTACCACTGAAAGAGGTCACACAACATACTCAACTATGCCAGAGCCCATAATGGCTTGTGGCTGCACATGGAAGTTTCTAGCATGAATAATCTTATGATCCCTTTGAGCCTGGGTGGCATTCCATAGGGTAATCACACGGGTACTCCGGGATCCCCTTGGGCAAGCACTGGGTTCTCTGGGTGGCCGGGCAAACCACTAGGTGCTCCAGGGTGCCCCAACCAATCCACCCAGATGTGTATTAAAGTAGCCACCTTAAGTTAACCCTTAGATATAAATAACTCTCACATCTTTCATGAATCTCATGAACCAAACCACGTCTACGAGCATAGCATAGCAGTATAAGCATAACGTAGTAACACCCAGGGTTTGAATATAAGACAATAGGTTCCTACCTCATCAACTACTTCCCAAATACCCACAAGTTAACACATCCTACTCATGAAATGTTTGAGGGTGAAACTAATGCATTAAAACTGGGTATGAAAAATATGATCAAAGTGTGAACTTGCCTTGTACTGTTGATGAAGATGATTCACACTCATAACTCTTGATAGTTCTACTCGTCACACTTCAGTCAATCTATAGTGAGCAAGCAATTGCATACATAAGCACTCATGCAAAAGAATCGAAGAAAAGATCTCGGAAAACTTTGAAAACGGGCAAATAGCTCTTGCAACATAAAAGAATTTCTAAAAGTACCAAAATTGGGTGAATTTGGCCTTATCAGAAATTTTAGGTCAAGAGCTTCAATTAGCAAACAGAATCAATTAAATCGGAGTTATAAAACTCGAGTTATGAACAAAAGAAGTTTGAATTCAAATCTATTTGAAACCAAATTTTAAACTTTCAAAAATATGTTTAATTTGTTTTACAGGATAGAGGGGATCATAATGAAGAAGTGGGCATTGGTTTCGTTGGATTTGGAAAAATGGTGTAAAAGTTGTGATCGTTTGAAGATCAGGGGCTAAACTGTAAATAAACTAATTGCATCTAAGTCCCTGGCTGAAAATAAAAAGAAAAAGGAATAAATCTACCAATTGAACGTTCGCTACAGAGACCTAAGCGATGAAAGTGTTCGCTGCAATGACCTAACCAGCGAACGTTCACTAACTAATAGAAAACGTTTTGAAAAGAAAAAACAAAACCTAGATCTAATCTGAGCCGTTGGTCTTTGATCTAACGGACGAGGGGAGCCCGGGGCTTACCGTGGTGGCGCGGTCGTTTGCGTTGGAGAAGACAGCGGCGGGCGGCTTGGGTGCGAGCGGGGCGGCTGCCCCGGTGGTCGGCGGCGTTGGGAGGAGGCACGGGGAGGCGTGGCGCGATGCGGCGGTGACGGCGGTGGTGATGGCAGCGGTCGAGGGCGACGGAGTGGAGCGGGTGGCGGTGGTGGATCTCGTTGCAGCGGCGGCTTTCGGCGAGCGCGGCGAGTTGGGAGGAGAGAAGAGGGGACCGGGGCCGGCCTTATAAAGGAGGGGCGGCCTCGGGTGCGTGGAGGAGGCAAGCGAGGAGGCGGCGCAGGGAGTCCGGAGGTGGCACGGACGCCGAGGTGCTGACGGCGTGCGGCGACAGGTCTCCTCATCGGGGAGAGAGACGACGCGCGGGACTGGGCCATGACCTGGCCCGGTTGGCTGGGCCGACCCAGTTCGTTAGAGAAGTTTTAAAAAAAACACAAACGAACGAAAATAATAAAAACAAAATAAACAAAAATATTATATAGGCATATAATATATCAAAATTTTCAGAAAAAGATTTTCTATAAAATGAACATTTCTCTAGCATCAAATAAAATAATCCAACAGTGCTACTGCTACAATAAAACCTCATAAAAATCATTTTAAAAATACCAAAATGATTTCAAATTTATTTCTCTCCAATTTTCTACTATAGGGAATCATTTTACCCTAATTTCCATATATTTTTTTTGGAGAAAAATAATTTGAATAAAATCCAAATAACACCGAAATGAAAATAATAATTTTAAAGGGACTTTTACATTTGATTCTTTGAAACTTCCAACTCATATTTCATATGTTTGAAGAAGTCATTTTAACTTCTCTCATGAAAATCATTGAGTTGCTTAAAGTTTCTGAATTTGAAATATTTTCAAATGGAATTCAAATCTTTTCAAAACCCTTTTTAATTTATTTAAATGGAAGAAGTCATATCATCTTATCTCTAGGGATTTGTAATGAAATAAATTTGAATTCATGAAGATCAAAATGCAAAGTGAAAGTTTGGGAAGTCCTTTTATTCGCTATCATTTAACTTACACAACTTTCAAATTTCACTCAATTGCACTCAAGCAACCACACCACAAATCAAACAATTAATCGAAACTATTTATTTAATATAACATTCCAAAATTTAGAATTTTGGGATGTTACACATGATACTTGTTGCTTTGTTACAACAAACTCTGCATCACCCCCTTTATAAGTAGATGGAAGCACATGGTGTTGTTGCGCCCACTCTCCCCTGGAATTGTTTATGCTTTTTCTTAATCTAATGCCGCTGGTAAAATTAAGCAATGCCGCTCTCAGAATTAACTACTGAACTGTTTTAAGAGAATTTCTCTGTTAACATGAATCAATGCAACCGTTTTAGAAATGCTACTATCCTATACTTCGTTTTCCATCAAGATAAGGTAGATGCTTCTTTTTGTGGCCGCATGTTTCATCCTCCTTTATTGGCCAGTAATTTTTTCCTTTTTTGCCTCTTTTAAAATAGGGATATTTATTCAACTTGTTGCTATAGAAAACTTAAATTTCACACTGGCAACTTTGCTTGATTTCAGTGCAACTACACAAAACGAGATTGCATTTCCTATTCATGTTTGTAGATTCGTATCTTATCTTGGTCATCTCATGAAAGGTCAGTACAGGCCTTCATCCACATGATTCAGTGTGCTTTGAGATGTTGTGCTACTTGTATTGGTAATGTTTTAAATAAATGATGAATTGAAGCTATTGTATTGCTGTCTCTTCCCATTAAGTAGTGAACAAAAATGGGACCAACCCAAACATGATGATTGTTGCTTTGTTACAACAAACTCTGTGTCGCCCCCTTTATAAGTAGATGGAAGCACATGTTGTTGCTGTTCCCACTCACCCCTGGAACTGTTTATGCTTTTTGTTAATCTGATGTTGCTAGTAAAATAAAGCAATGCCACTCTCAGAATTAACTAATTAATCTTAGTTCAAAACTGCAACACTTGTTAGGTATTGGTGGGATTACCATTTTTGTGGCCGCTTGTTTCATCCTCCTTTATTGGCTAGTAACTGATTCCTTTTTTGGCTCTATTAAAACATGGATATCTATTGAATCTGTTGATATTGCGACATTTTACTTCGCTTAATTTTGGTAGAAATGTGCAAAATGAGACCGGATTTCCGTATTTGTGTTGAGATATCTTTTAGGTCTTCCTCACGAGTTGTTTCAAATCTTGGTCTTGAAAGGTCAGTACCGACTTTCCCCAGAATTAACTACTGAATCTTAGTTCAAAACTGCAACACTTGTTAGGGATCGGCGAGAGTACCATTTCTCTTAGGGATCGGCCGGAGTACATGTTTAAGAAATGTATTGTTCAGATAATGTCTCTATTATTATATATCAGGTACAATGTTTTAAAAATGGTACTATCCGGCTTTGTAGTTCTTTCAACCTGTTTAACCAAGGTATTGTTAACATAATGTCTCTGTTAAAATGAACCAGTCGCATTGTTTTAGGAATGGTACTTTTCTGCTTTGTCCTTCTTTATACATGTTGAAACAAGGCATTGTGAAGATAATGTCTCAGTTAATACGAATGAATCACATTGATTGAGAAATGCTACTCTCCTGCTTTGTTAAGATAAGGTAGATCAGTAGATGTTTTTCTTCTGGGAGTACAAGTCATCAACCATTATTTCTCAGTAATTGTTTCCCTTATACCTATTGTTGCTTATAGGGATATCAAAATTAAAGCTCGGTTTTATTCCGACTTTGATTTTAGTTGAACTGCACAAAAGGAGCCAATGTGTCTAAGGCAAACTGCTACATTAGTGGGTCCAGTTGGTCTTACCACTTTGCAGAAAGAAGCAATCACTGTTTGCACTACATTACACAAGGAATGATCGAGAAGCTTTATAGAGTATTAGTAGACGCTGGTGACATGACTAGTCTGCAGAGAGCATAGGAAACTCTACAACACGTGGAGTGCACTGAGCAAAAAGTGCCCAAACAAGTACAAGAAGCCAGGACAGGACTCCAAATCTGTCAATGTCATTCTAAGCAACAATGATGGGGCATCTAGGTATGGTAATCTGTTTACCGTACTTTCGATTTGTTAGTCCACCGATTGGTGGGTTGACACTAGGACAATATTCATGTGTGTGCTGATGTCTCTTTGTTTTCTTGCAGCATATAAATACAAAATCCACAGGTTTGCTCAGCTTGATTTTATTAGAACTGCACAAAATGTTCACATGGTTTGT
This sequence comes from Triticum urartu, assembly GCF_056163025.1. NCBI lineage: Eukaryota > Viridiplantae > Streptophyta > Magnoliopsida > Poales > Poaceae > Triticum > Triticum urartu. Next base: position 171,029,942 of record NC_141877.1, on the reverse strand, counting down.
GTCCTCGATAATACTTCATCACGCACAATACATCAAATGGTTCTCTAATCATTCGTCGTTACCTTGAGCCACTAGACTATATGTTTGAATGGAGATGCCAGCGTCGGCCATTAAGAAGGGTAAGAAGAAAGACAAAAGAGAGATGGCTACTTTACTTGTGGTTCGGAGGAACACTGGGCAAAGAAGTTCCCAAACAAGTACCAAGAAGCCAGGAAAGGACTCCAAGTCTGTCAATGTCACTCTAAGCAACAATGATGGGGCATCTGGGTATGGTAATCTATTTACTGTACTTTCAGTTTGTTAATGCACCGATTGGTGGGTTGACACTGGGGCCAATATTCATGTGTGTGTTGATGTGTCTTTGTTTTCTGGCAGCATATAAATACAAAATCCACATGGATGCTCAGCTTGATTTAGTGGAACTGCACAAAACATTCAGATGGTTCATGTCCTCCATAATACTTCATCATGCACAATACACCGAATGGTTCTCTAATCATTCCTTGTCACCTTGAGCCACCAGACTATCAGATGACAAACTGATGACAAACCCTGCCTGTTCCACAATCATAGGCATTACGTATTTTGAATGGGAAAAGCTTGTCAAAGTTTAATCATTGATGTTAGCAAGATGACATTAGTTTAATATATTGGAATTGGAAAACCTTGTCAATTTTTGCTCATTGATGTTAGCCAGAAGACATGCATTTGATATTTTTGAGTGGGACGCCCTTTGTTGTGAACAATGAGGGAGTCTTGGACTAAGGGGTCCTCGGGCGTCCGGCCTGTTAGCCATGGGCCGAACTGATGGGCTATGAAGATACGACAACCGAAGACTGCACCCGTGTTCGGACGAGACTCTATTTGGCGTGGAAGGCAAGCTTAGCGATCGCATAATTAGATTCCTTTCTTTGTAACCGACCTTGTGTAACCCAAGATCCTCTCGGTGTCTATATAAACCGGAGGACTTAGTCCGGATGGGGGGCAATCATTACCATAGTCATATAGGCTAGGCTTAGGGTTTAGCCATCTTGATCTCGTGGTAGATCAACGCTTGTAATACTCATATTCATCAAGATCAATCAAGCAGGAAGTAGGGTATTACCTCCAAAGAGAGGGCCCGAACCTGGGTAAACATCGTGTCCCCTGTCTCATGTTACCATCAATCTTAGACGCACGGTTCAGGACCCCCTACCCGAGATCCACCGGTTTTGACACCGACATTTGTGCTTTCATTGAGAGTTCCACTGTGCCGTCCTCAAAAGGTTTGATGGCTCCTTCTATCATCTACAACGATGCTGTCCAAGGGGAGGTCTTCCTCCCCGGATAGATCTTCGTGTTCGGCGGCTTCGCACTGTGGGCCAACTCGCTTGGCCATCTGGAGGAGATCGACATCTACGCCCCTGGCCGTCAGGTCAGATTCGGGAGCTTGAACTATGTCGCGGATATCCGCGGAGACTTTATCTTCGGTGGATTCGATACCATGGCAATCGCTCCCCATCACCTCGATGAACATGACTTAGATCTTTCATCGGGCCATACCCAGGAAATTGCACCTATAACCGCTCTAGCCTTAGATCCGGAGCAGGTCACGCCATTCGAGGACAGGAAGCTTAACCCTGCCACGGAAGCCACAGACTCCACAGTGTTGGAGACGCACACAGACCTAACCACTGGTAATGCCTGTGCCACTGGAACCACGGGCTCGTTTCCAGTTATCAGTTCCGAACTATGTGCGTCCGCGCATGTCGAGCATGATCGGTCATCTATCGCTGAATTCAGCGCCACAGACATCTTCCCGCACTCACCTTTGGGCAATGTGCTGAAGTCATTAAAAAATCTATCCTTAGCGGGGGATTCACAGCCGAACTATATCCAGTTCGAACTAGAAGCTGAGGACAGGGAATTTTGCTTCCCACCCACCACCCACTTCATAGCCACTATCGAAGACTTAACCGACATGCTCGATTACGGCTCCGAAGACATCGACGGTATGGACGACGATGCAGATGAGGTGCATGGCCAAAACCCGCCATCTATTGGACACTGGACGGCCACTTCTTCGTACGATGTGTAGATGGTGGACACACCCAAAACAACCAACGACGATGACAAATAAAATCCAGTCGAGAATAAACCTCCCAAGACACTGCAAAAACGCCGGCGTCCTCGGCGCTGCTCTAAGTCACGTCGTTCAAAAGATAGCAATGCTGGCACCGAAGAAAATAATACTCCGGACGACGCCGAAAACAATGAAGACATTGCTGAGGTAACATCCGAACAAGAGGAGCAAGAAAACGGGCAAGCTAGCCCCGACGGACAGGCCTTGCCCAATGACTCAGAGGATGGTAGTTATCGTCGGCTCTCCGAGGATGAGGAAAGCCTCGGCAACGAAGATTTCATCGTTCCTGAGGAACCTCTCGAGCAGGAGCGCTTCAAGAGCCAGCTAATAGCCGCCGCAAGGAGCCTAAAAAAGAAGCAGCAGCAGCTTCAAGCTAACCAAGATCTACTCATCGACGGGTGCACTGATGTTCTGGCAGCCGAAGAATACGGCCTTAGATGCCCAGCCAAGAGTTACCCGAAGCGAAGGTTTCTACCTCAATTCGATGAAGAGGCGCCAGAGCCCAAACCTCCCTCACGTAATGCAGCCGACCGACCACTATGCGGTCGAGACAGTGCGGCGGACCGACCACCTCGTGGTCGGGATAGAGCAGCAACTCAGGCCGAACAGCAGCCTGCCCCACCGCCACGTAAAAATAGAGACAAAACAGTTCGGGGTCATACATACGACCTCCGACAGACCCTGGATAGTAGAGCAGGGTATACACGATCGATTTATGGATCGCGAGGACGTTCCTCGACACATGATGATGGCTACTTATTCCTACGTGACAAACCTTGTCATGCCCGAGCCAACAACTACAGACGGATTCCATCAGAGCTACGTCGCGATGCGGCCAGGTATAGAGGCGCCGCACACCCTCTTTGCTTCACTGATGAAGTAATGGGTCACGAATTCCCTGAAGGGTTCAAACCCGTGAATATTGAATCATACGACGGGACAACTGATCCCGCGGTATGGATCGAGGACTTTATCCTCCACATCCACATGGCACGCGGAGATGACCTCCATGCTATCAAATACCTCCCACTTAAGCTTAAAGGACCAGCTCGGCACTGGTTAAACAGCCGGCCTGAAAATTCTATCGTCACCTGGGAGGACTTGGAAGAAGCCTTCCTTGAAAACTTCCAAGGTACATATGTCCGGCCACCAGACGCCGATGACTTAAGCCACATAGTTTAACAACCCGGAGAGTTAGCCAGGAAATTCTGGACTAGGTTCCTAACCAAAAAGAACCAGATCGTCGATTGTACAGATGCCGAAGCCCTAGCGGCATTTAAACATAGCATCCGCGAGGAATGGCTCGCCCGCCACCTCGGCCAAGAAAAGCCAAAATCTATGGCAGCCCTTACGGCACTCATGACCCGCTTTTGCGCGGGTGAGGATAGTTGGCTGGCTCGTAGCAAAAACATAGCCAGCGAGGCAGGCCCTTCCGAGGTCAAAAGCAGCAATGGCAAGCTCCGATGTAACAGACACAAACGCTGAAGCAATGGTGATAATTCCGACGACACTACAGTCAACGCCGGATTCAGCGGCTCCAAGTCTAGCTAGCGGAATAAACCATACAAAAGAAACAATCAGGGACCATCCAGCCTGGACCGCATACTCGATCGCCCGTGCCAGATACATGGCACCCTAGACAAACCAACCAATCATACCAACAGAGATTGTTGGGTTTTCAAACAGGCCGGCAAATTAAACGCCGAGAACAAGGAAAAGGGATCACAAAGCGAGGACGACGACAAGGAGTCCCAGCAACCGAACACAGGGGGATAAAAGAAGTTCCCCCCTCAAGTCAAAACAGTGAACATGATATATGCTACACACATCCCCAAAAGGGAGTGCAAGCGCGCACTAAGGGACGTCTATGCGACAGAGCCAGTCGCCCCAAAATTCAACCCATGATCGTCATTCCCGATCACCTTTGATCGTCGGGGTCATCCGACTAGTATCCATCATGGCGGCTCAGCCGCGCTAGTCCTCGACCCTATCATTGACGGATTTCACCTGATGCGCGTCCTTATGGACGGGGGTAGTAGCCTCAATCTGCTCTATCAGGACACGGTATGCAAAATGGGCATTAATCCATCACGGATCAAACCCACAAAGACTACCTTCAAAGGAGTCATACCAGGTGTAGAGGCCCGCTGTACGGGCTAAATCACGCTCGAGGTTGTCTTCGGATATCCAAACAATTTCCGAAGCAAGGAGTTAATCTTCGACGTAGTCCCCTTTCGCAGCAGCTATCACGCAATGCTCGGACGGACTGCATTCTCCCGATTCAACGCAATGCCACACTATCTCTACTCCTATAAAAAGCTGAATTGGTGATGATGGTGTGCCTGCCATCCTTCAATTACAGTCATCGGATCTGCATCTAACGCACGTGAAGCACTCTGTGAAAATTTTGCAAAAAGACCCCCACTGCTCCGTCACCCATTTGCAGCTAACCCCAACTCTCCAGAACAATCCAGTCTATTCCACAACTCACCTAAGACCTGACCATCCAAGGAAATAGTTGCCGTAAGAACCATCGACCGACAAGATTGGGGATCTGTCATGGTGGCCGATGCCGGCGCCATCCACCCTAGCACCTCTCGTCCCACCGCCCACCACCACCACGAGCACCTCCTGCTCGCCGTCTCCTCCTCCCCTTACCCGTCTGCTCCGAGGCCGACCTCGGCAAGCACGCCGTTGTTGCTATCCACCGACGACTCTCCTGCCTCCTCTGCGGCTGCCGGCCGAAGTCCCTCCGCCTACTATCACCATCACCCCGTCCTCCTCGCCATCCCCTTCACACCCCAACTCCCGCGATGGCACCCCTCGCATGTATGCCGTCGGTTGCGTCCATGGCTCCAACACCCCTCGTTCCTCCTCCCTTTCTTGCTACAGCAGGCTCACCACCACACCCCACACCTCTCCCTCATCTCCTCCACCCTCTCCCTCATCTCCTCCGACGCTAACCTCCACAGTTACGGTGGATGCGCCTTGCTCATCCTCGGCGACTGTGCTGCCACCGTCTGCTGATTTCCCCTCCCCACAGATGCGCTCCATGGCATATTCTATTGTGATGGTTGACATGCAGGTGCTCTGCTTGGCTACTGCCTACCCTTCCCACAGCTCATTGTGCCCACCCATGGTGCCTCTCAAATTAGATGGGACTTACTCTGCTCGAATTACATCCCAAGAAGTGTGTCACATGCTCTCACATCTTTAGAGCCGCTTTGCCTTCTGATCTACTTAATCAAGGACCAAGGTATTAGGTATGGTGTGTTGATGGAAGAGTAAAAGCTCGTCTATCTCTCGTCAAGTCATGTTCATCTGGTTAGGCAATCCTTACTTGTGCAATTGCAGAGATGTGGAATGTTTGGTTTCAAAATTACTTATCCACATTCTTATTCTAAAATGAATGAAACTTAATTATTACTTTATTAATGAGGAATTACAAGCGGTGAATGAAACTATGAATAAGAATGCAGTAGAGGAATTGATTTTGATATCACATAGGCCCTAATTTTGTGTTAAACAAGTCGACGACAAAACTGGAAGATGCATGTCATTGCATTAGATGTTGATGGACTACCTTAATTTTTTAATTCTATAGGTTGCTGGGCACTCCAAATGTGGATGTTTGGACAAGAATAGGCAAGTTTCCGATCTCGCGAGTACCCTCAATGCAAGGTCTCAAAGTTGTCTACTGTAATTCCCAGTGGTGATAAACTGACAATGTCTACAATTAAATATTAGGCCATAAGTTTTAGTAATTCCATAAGATGCAATGCTAACTAGATGCTTCAGCCTTGCTACTTCTACTTAACAGAATTTTTGAGGGAATCAATAATTAAATCCAATAAGTTTACCCATATACTTCTATTTGGCTTTTCAAAATCCAGGAAATCTGGACCATTTGCATACCTATGTTTGCTACGTTGTTTGTTACGTCCTATTCAATTTTTTTCTTGAGGCATACTTCGGTTATAATTATAAGATAAGCTATTCTAATTGTGAAGTGTTCCTCCATTTCTTTTGCGAAAGAAAGCGTTCCCCATTTTGAGCAAGTCCAAACTCTGAATCATTGCCTTTGACCTTGTTGCAGAAATCAGGAACTTCTAATGTCCGGAACATTTCTCTACTACACTGCTACTTCAAAAAGATTAATAGCCTAAAGATTTGTTTCGGTGTCAGTTGCTGCTTTCATGGCCCTCGAAGAAGAACAAGTCCTAACCTTGTTAGTTGCCACCTACTATTGTTTCCCCTTTCGTGCCGGCGCGCTCACGGCCAGTTATGGTGCTGTGCCCGGCTACCGCTTGTCCTTTCAAAACCTCACTGTGCCCACCCTTGTTGCCTACCAAATTCAATTTTTCTATGATCCAAATCCGCGCGCCTATGTCGAACTGTCTAGAAACCACTCTTGCAGCCCATTATAAATCAAGTGAGCAGGCAAATGGGACTCATGCTGCTCAAACCACATCCAAAGAAGCAACACGCTCAACACGCTCTGGTCACGCTCTTCGCCTTTTGATCTGGTTCGCCAAGGACCAAGGTATGCTGTGTTTTAGGCAATCCTTATTTGTGCAATTGCAGACATGTGTTTGTAGGGAAACTCTCTTGTCTCCTATGTTCAATAAATATATTCCAAGGTGTATTGTTTTTCTTTTTCTTTTCAACATTAGCTATTGGTTCCACAGCAGTCAGCCGGTCACCACTGTAGCAATATTTGGTTCAATTCCATTTTTGGATTCTTCTTCTGGAATGGCTATGAACAAGAAGACATGCCATAGTTACTGTTAGAGGAATTAACTTCAATATCATGTTGGCCATAATTTTCTGTTAATGAAGATTTTTAGTGCCCAAAAATTTACTAATGGTCACAATAGATGAGTATCGACATATACTACTATTAGACGATGATGACACTTTTTTGGTGAAGTTGAACATCATCACGGGGAGTTGTAGTGGTTCTGTAACATGTAATTTTGTCATTTTATTATTAATGCATATTGATTGTTGGGTATTTCGAACTCTAGGTTGGTCTGTTTGCTATTAAAAGATCTGCATCTTAGTTCTAGGTGGATCAGCTTGTTTTAATGGAGTTATTCAGACAGAAATTCCCAAGCTAGATTTGTTATATTTCCCTTTATATAAAATCACGTTACTTTGTCACGCATATGCACATATATACTCAGTATCACCTCCAACTACACTTGTATTTTTGTTCTCACCAAATCACTAAAATTTCTAGAAAAAAATGATTTACATGGCAGGTCCAAAAGATATTTGATAAGCTTAGGAGTTTCCTGGAGAAACCCTTGGATTTAGGAGTGATGCTGAAGAACTGTAGGGTCAAGAAAGCAGTGGGTCTATGCCCCAAATGTTACAGCCCTCGTGCCAACAAAGTGCTAAAGGAAAACAAAAAGTTTGTATCATGTACCTTACTGCTTGGTAAAAACATCTACTTGCATATCCTGTTGGATTTCAAACTGACCAAATGGAGCATATTAGTGTTGTTGGATTTCAAACATCTGCTTGCATATCCTGTAAACATTCCAGCACCTTGCATCATACAGAACTAGCATAAAGTGATATGCTTGATCTTCTATGCCTATTAGTGTTGTAAAGAAGGTGTTTATCACCAAGGAAGTTAATTATAATAAGCATCAGTATAGAAACAAATTTATGATGACTGAAATATTATGCTAAAAATAGCCAGAAGATCTAGATCAAGCACAGAGTTCCTGGCTGGAAAATATATACTATTTTTTATGTTTTCCTCAAGTACCAGGCAGTGGCTTTGGTTTTCATCTTGATACAGTCAAATCTTGCTTTATATAGTGTAAGAGGGTGAAAGTTTTGTTCAAATAATTAGTATATATACTCACACAATGAATGCCCTCCAGCAGCATTGTCTCTAGTGCCTTGCTATACGTTGAGCATTTTTTTGTAATACCTAACATAATCCAAGACACATATCAAATAAAGGGGGAAATCATGCCTATATTTTTGTTGTATATACCAATATATATGTGACTATGTTTGAGACTTTAAAACATGGTTATTGATAATTTTGTTATTAAGCAGTGCTTGCAAGAGGTGAAAAATCAAAGAGATCACACCCCATTGGCAGAGGTGAGTGGACTGGAGGTGTGCGGTGCACTGAGAGGGCGTAAAGCGAGACTGATTTTCTATGCTTCAAAAGCTGTTATGTAGCTAAGTTAAATACTTTGCTTTTTATAGTGGAGATACTCTGTTTTGTGGTAGGGGGGATATCTTGTTACTTCTGTCCTGTTCTTGTACATTTAAGCTTAATAACAATTGATTAAGTACAGTGTTGATTTTCCATGACGTGAAGTTCTTGATGGCGTGTTTCACGTGTGGAGGCTTATATGCTTCATGAGATGATTGGTTTTAAGAATATTTCATCGAAAAAATGATATCTCGAGAAAGATGAGAGATAAGGTGAGGAGGCGAGAGAGGTGCGGGTATCCTTTTGTAAAATTGTCATAGTTTACTTTACACCATCATCACCAACTTGGTTTTTTTATAAGAGAAGAGTAGAGATAGAGAAAGTAACGTTCATATGCTAACATTCATTGTAATACAGTGAACAATAAAGACTGTTATGTATGAAGTAGTGATTGTTTGATGTATACAATATTTACTCTCCCTATCAATGGAATCAACAGCTTTTCCTTTGCGTTTAAGCAAAATTTGTTTTGGAGCTCAGGTCTTGCATGTTTTAGATATTTACATTCTATGAATAAACTTCCGACGAGAAGCGTTCATGATGCTTTCTATATTGTAGTGCCAATTATTCATGTACATGCAACACTATGAATTTTATATACTCTCTTATGTATGCAAGTTATAAATAAAGTGTTTATATTTGTGTTCTCTTCTTTCATGTGAGTTCTCTTGTATTTAGAGATAAAGGTGGTCATTATTGCCGCAATTACTAAATGTGTGTGGTCGGATTTTCTATTTAAAGTGAGTAATGAGAAAGCCGGGTAGGAAGAACAAAAAACCTTCCTACAGGTGAAGATGGGGAAGAAAATGGTTGGCTTGGACGAAGCCGAAGGGGTCTGAAATCACATGTTTAATTGTGCTTGATGTGCGCCTATGAACAATATAACATTGTTTGATCACTGTCTAGGAACAATTTTTATTGTTCCGTAGGAATGTTTAAGCAAACAATGTTTCACTTATCAATTGTGACCCCGTAGCATAGAACGGGCATCTTACTAGTGCTTATCTCAAGCTCAAGATGCCCGGTCCACGTGGCATCATAATAGTCAATAAAAATACGGAACGCTCCCTCCATACAAAGGAGCACACAGCTGCCTTAGCAGCAGAAGTACAGAGCGGCTTTCTCAAGAAGAACCTTAATTCGACTGTCGAGCCCATGGACACCGTCAAGAGGGTCCGAACTACCCTCCAGTAGGACAGCTCAGCTCGTCAAGATCTAGACTAGCAATTCGGCCTCCGTCTCAGTCCTAGCCAAGTAATGGCATTCGCACCACGCGTACATAACTACGCACTCAAAATTCCATGGGCATCGACGGAGGCATAGCTAGTTTGTGATGCACAGTACGGCTCAATCGACACCGGATGCACACATACTTTCACTATTATTCGTTCCCTTTTCAGGTTTCAATCCCACAGGCCCCATCTGATGGCCTGATCACCAGTTCTCTTGAAGGATAAACACACCAAGACGGCGAGGAACGCAGACGTATGGGGGATTTTCAAGGTGGTTTCGTTAACAATCACTCTACCTGTTTTTCAGGACCCACATGCAGCTCTCCCTTGGTTTTTAGCATGTTAAATAGCCTGTTGCTTATCGCACTACTTGTATCAATGCGTTTCGACGTATTAATCAAATTACAATGAAAACAGTTCACGGCTAGAGCTTTAGGGCCCCAGCTTATCACCTTTGCACCCTTTCTGTTTTCTTTCTTTTTTTTCTTTCTTTTTCTCTTCTTCTCCCCTGTCGGTAACCCTATCAGGTAGCACCCGTACACTTCGGTACATTTGATGTTTGATAGGGGCTTCATAGCACCCCACACTACGGCAACAAAAAGTCCGAACATTTTTATGGTATAGTTCGGCACCCCGAATTTAGCACTATATGCATTGGCTCCGAATCATGTCTTTGGTCAATAGTTGGGTTGCCCGGCTCCTGTGTGCTTGCTACCTTACGTTCCGCTATATTGGCTAAGGTAGTAAAGGGAGAACTACTGCGATTGTGCCTTGGTTTATCCAAAGGAGCACCTCAGTAGAGAAAGCCGAAAACTGACTATCATGATGCGGCGAGAGCCGGTCAGCTCTTCGGAGGTTGCAAAATCGTTGGAGATTTCTTCCGCATTACGCGAAGGATCGGTACTTCCCGATGAGGGAGTCCTGGACTAAGGGGTCCTCGGGCGTCCGGCCTGTTATCCATGGGCCGGACTGATGGGCTGTGAAGACATGAAGGCTGAAGACTGTAAATGTGTCCGGATTGGACTCTCCTTGGCATGGAAGGCAAGCTTGGCGACCGACTATGAAGATTCCTTCTTATGTAGCCGACTCTATGTAAACCCTAGACCCCCCGGTGTCTATATAAACTTGAGGGGTTAGTCCGCAAAGGACACGTTCGTTACCATAGTCATACATGTTAGACTTCTAGGGTTTAGCCATTACGATCTCGTGGTAGATCAACTCTTGTAACACCCATATTCATCAAGATCAATCAAGCAGGACGTAGGGTATTACCTCCATAGAGAGGGCCCGAACCTGGGTAAACATCGTGTCCCCTGTCTCCTGTAACCATCGATCCTAGACGCATAGTTTTGACACCGACATTGGTGCTTTCATTGAGAGTTCCACTATGCCATCAATGAAAGGTTCGATGGCCCCTTCAATTGTCTATAGTGACACTGTCCAAGGAGAAACCTTCCTCCCCGGACAGATTTTCGTGTTCGGCGGCTTCGTACTGCGGGCCAATTCGCTTGGCCATCTGGAGCAGATCGATAGTTACGCCTCTGGCCACCAGGTCAGATTTGGAAGCTTGAACTACATTGCGGATATCCGTGGAGACTTGATCTTCAATGGATTTGAAACCGCAGCGATCGCTCCCCCTCACCCCGATGAACATGGCTTAAATCTGTCATCGGATCACATCCAGGAGATGGCCCCTGTTGCTGCAACGGCCTTAGGACCAGAGTAGATCATGCCATCCGAGGCCTTAGAGTCCGCGACATTGGAGCCGCACACGGTCCCGGCACCCCGCAATATTTGCGTCAATGGAACTCCGGACTCGTCTCCGGCTAGAAGTCCCGGACCAGGTATGCCTGCGGACACCGAGCTGGATCAGTTATCAATTCTCAAATTTAGCGCTGCAGACATCTTCCAGCACTCACCTTTGGATGATATGCTAAACTCTTTAGAAAACTTGTCCTTGGAGAAGGACTCACAGTCGAACTATGTTCAGTTCGAGCCAGAGGCTGATGATGGGAAATTTCGCTTCCCACCCGCCACCCACTTCATAGCCACTGTCGATGACTTAACCGACGTGCTTGATTACGGCTCCAAAGACACCGACGGTATGGACGAGATGCCAACATGGAGCAAGGCCAAGACCCGCAGTTTACTGGATGTTGGACGGCCACCTCTTCGTACGATGTGTACATGGTCGAGACACCTAAAAACGCTAGCAATGATGACAAAGGAGATCCAGTTGCGAATAAACCTTCTGAGACACAGTCCAAGCGTCGGCACCCTAAACACCGCTCTAAGCCTCATCGCACAAATGATGGAAACACTGGCACCGGAGAAAACAATGAAGACCCTGTCGGGGCTGCATCCGAACAGGAGGAACAAGACAACAGGCAAGATAACCCTGATAAACAGGCCATGCCTAATGACCCAGACAATGATAGTTATCGTCTAGTTTCCGAGGATGATGAGAGCCTCGGCAATGAGGACTTCATCGTGCCTGAGGCACCCCTTGAACAGGAGCGCTTCAAGCGCCAGCTAATAGCCAATGCAAGAAGCCTGAAGAAGAAGCAGCAGCAGCTCCAAGCTGATCAAGACCTGCTCATTGACAGGTGGACTGATGTCCTGGCAGCCGAGGAATACGGCCTTGAGCGCCCAGCCAAAAGTTACCCAAAGTGCAGACTGCTACCTCAGTTCGACGAGGAGGCACCATATCCCATACTTCCCTCACGCAATGCGGACCGACCACCACGTGGTTGGGATAGTGCGGCGGACCGGCCACCCCGCGGTCGGGATAAAATGGAAACTCAAGTCGAACAACAACCCGCCCCACCACCTTGCAAAAACAGGGACAGAACAGCTCGGGACCATACATACGACCTTCAGTAGGAGCTGGACAGTAGAGCAGGACACACCAGATCAATCTACAGATCGTGAGGACGCTTCCCGACTTGGGATGATGGCTACCTATTCGGACGTGACAAACCTAGTCACAACCGAGCCAATAACCGCAGACGGACTTCATCGGAGGTGCGCCGCGACACGCCCCGAAATAGAGGCGCCGCACACCCTCTCTGCTTCACAGATGAGGTGCTGGATCACAAATTCCTCGAGGGGTTCAAGCCCGTCAATATTGAATCATACGACGGAACAACCGATCCCGCAGTATGGATTGAGGACTTTATTCTCCACATCCACATGGCCCGTGGAGACGACCTCCATGCCATCAAATACCTCCCACTAAAGGTCAAAGGGCCAGCTCGACACCATCAAACCCTTTCTAAGCAGGCCTTTGTGGGCCTATTGCAAGTCTTCTGCCATGTGGGGTCTACTGGGCCGTACGGGCCTGCATCCTGGCCCAACTAGAGGTTGGGTTTCTAGTCGTATGCAGGCCGTGCCGGCCTAGTAGGCGGGCTGTTTTTGCTTTATTTAAAAAAAAATAAAAAATCACCAACCGGGACTAAAGTTCCCCAAGACCACGGCGCACCTCGTGCCACGTGGTGGGCCTTTGGTCCCGGTTCGTGCTGAACCGGGACTAAAGGGGGGGGACCTTTAGTGCCCACCCTTTAGTACCGGTTCCAGAACCGGTACTAAAGGTCCTTATGAACCGGTACTAAACGTCGTTTTTCTACTAGTGATTGTATAGTGTATGGTTTTTAGAGGTGATAGTATAGAGTAGGATAATTCTTTGAATATGCTATATCGTTTAAACGGGGGCCAACTCGCCCAAATGTTGTAGTGACCATGGCCCTCCACAGGCCGTACGTTCCATGGGCCATCTACGAGACGGACGATCTCTGGCCATCTACGGTCGTCAGATTCGTGGGCCTTCTATGGGCTGTCGGATCCATGGGCCTTCTATCGGCTGTCGGATCCATGGGCCTTCCATGGGCCAGTAGATACATGGGCCTTCTGTGGGCCGTCGGATTAATGGGCCTTCTGTGGGCCGTCGGGTCAATGGGCCTTCTATGGGTCGTCTCATCTATGGGCCTTGTACGGGCCATATAGGGGGCCGTAAACGGTCTAGAGTGGAAATCGTATGTTTTATGGGCTGACTATAACGAGTCGTTAATCGGTCGTATTTGATGATGCTATTAAAATGGCCCAACAGATTAATGGGCCACAAACGGGCCGACTGTATCCACAGGCTGAATTTGACCCACAAGCAGAAAACGCCTGTAACGGGCCGTAAGTAAACGAATGCTGGAAATGAGCCCAAGAATAAATGGGCCCTAAGAAGGCCGAAAGATAACATGGGCTGGAAACGGCCCAACGGTATAATGGGCCATTAATGGGTATAAAGTGATACACTGTTCATTACGGGCCAGTTTTACCACGGGCCGTTAATGGGCCGAGGGTTACTAAGGGCCTCATATGGGCCGAAAGACGTCATGGGCCATATATGGGTTGGAAGTTAAAACAGGCTGGAATTATATTAGACGGCCCAGATGATGCTACTAGGCCTAATTTGGATAGGTCATAAACGGGCACTAGGTTAGCAGGCTGTAAATGGGCTATATGCGAACAGGCCGTTAACAGGCTTGCCGTGGGCCAGCCCGCCACCTTTTGATCAAGTCAAACGGGCCAGCCTTTTCACAGGAATGGGCCTCTATTGGGTCGTGCCACGTGTCGACATATCATAGGCGCTTTGGGTCCAATGAGTGGATGACATCTGTCCCAATGGCGAGCCGACACGTGTTCCCTCCAACCAATGATAATTTTACATGTGGAAAATCCCCATTGGTCGGGGCTGTTAACGGGTTATCGGATCCGAAACCGGACCTGATAGCTTAACGGCGTTCTGTTACGGTGGATGCCACGTGTCGGTCAGCCTTGACGAAAACACTTCTGTGACGCCCGATTTATCGACATGGAAGTGGACACTTCCGTGATGATAATTTTGGTAATGTCATGGAACACTTCTACGACAGCACAGGTATGGCTATCTTGATTCTGTCATAAATTGGTCATGGATGTACATGCATGACAGAAAACGTGACCTACTGTGACAAACACGTATCATCATGGAAGTGTATTTTTTTGTAGTGATGGATCATTAAGAATGGTTGTTGATTATCGTGCATTGAATAAAGTGACGATCAAGAACAAGTACTCACTGCCGATGATCAATGATCTGTTTGACCAGCTGCGAGGAGCTAAGGTATCCTCCAAGATCGATCTGCATTCAGGATACCACCAGTTGAAGATCCGAGAACAGGATATACCTAAGACCGCCTTCACCACAAGGTACAGGCTATATGAGTATACGGTTATGTTATTTGGATTGACTAGCGCCCCTGTCTATTTTATGAGCATGATGAACAAGGTATTCATGGAGTTCTTGGATAAGTTTATTGTGGTGTTCATTGATGATATTTTGGTATACTCGAAGAATTAAGAGGAACACAAGAGGCATTTGCGTTTAGTTCTCGAGAAGCTCAGGGAACATTAGTTATATGCCAAGTTCAGCAAGTGTGAGTTTTGGTTGAAGGAAGTTGGATTTCTCTTGGACATGTTATATCAGGAGAAGGTATAGCAGTGGATCCCACCAAGGTCCAGTCAGTCACTGAGTGGTTGGCACCCACCTCAGTTGGAGAGATCAGCAGTTTTCTTGGACTAGCGGGATACTATCGGATATTTATTGAGAATTTTTCCAAGATTGCAAAGCCTATGACGGTGTTGTTGAATAAAGATACTAAGTTCAAATGGACAGAAGAATGTGAAGCAAGTTTCCAAGAGTAGAAGAAACGTTTGGTTACAACCTTAGTGCTGATTTTGCCAGATATACGCAAGGATTTCCATATGTATTGCGATGCATCTCGCTTAGGACTTGGAGGAGTACTTATGCAAGACAGAAGAGTTGTTTCATATGCCTCACGACAACTTCGACCACATGAGTTGAATTATGCCACACATGATTTGGAGTTAGCAGCCGTAGTGCATGCGCTCAAGACCTGGAAAAATTTTCTTACTGGAAACCGTTGTGATGTGTACACGGATCATAAGAGTTTGAAGTACATTTTCTCGCAGAAGGAGCTAAACCTCGGGCAAAGCAGATGGTTGGAGCTCATAAAGTATTATGATATGAAGTTGCAATATTATCCAGGTAAGGCCAATGTCGTAGCAGACGCCTTGAGCCGGAAGAGTTACGCCAATACCCTCGTAAGCGGAGGATAGCCAAAGGAGTTAGCCGAGGATCTCAGGGAGCTTCATTTTGAGATTGCCCCTAGAGGTTTTGTTGCAGTAATGGAGGTTCAGTCAACATTATTGGGAAAGATTCGAGAAGCTCAGAAGGATGACAAGGAAATTGCCGAGATAAAGGAGAGAATGAGCAAAGGGAAAGCCAAAGGTTTTCGGGAGGATGAACACGACACCTTGTGGTTTGAGGACCGTGTTTATGTGCCCAATAATGCAGATATCAGGAAGCTGATACTTCAGGATGCTCATGACTCGCCCTACTTAATACACCCCGGAAACACCAAGATGTATTTGGATTTGAAGGAGCATTTCTGGTGGACTAGAATGAATAAAGATATTGCCGAGTATGTGGCCGTATGTGATGTATGTCAGAAAGTGAAGGCAGAACATTAGAAGCCAGCAGGATTACTGCATCCTATGCCGATACCTGAATGGAAGTGGGACAATCTTGGCATGGATTTCATCACCAGATTGCCCAGGACCCGATCAGGATATGATTCTATTTTGGTAGTAGTGGAACGTTCGACCAAAGTTACTCACTTTATCCCAGTGAAGACGACCTATACAAGTGCAAAGTTGGCCAAGATATATATGACCAGGATCGTATGTCTGCACGGAGTTCCGAGGACCATCGTATCAGATAGAGGAGCGCAGTTTACTTCAAAATTTTGGCACCAGCTGCACTAGACTTTGGGTACCAGGCTAGAGTTAATTACAACTTTTCACCCATAGACAGATGGACAGACCGAGAGAGTCAAACGGATTCTGGAGGAAATGTTGAGAGCTTGTGCACTAGATTATGGATCTAGTTGGGACAACAATTTACCCTGCGCGGAGTTCTCATACAACAATAGATACCAAGCCAGTTTGAAGATGGCACCTTTTGAAGCTTTGTATGGAAGGAGGTGCAGGACACCGTTGATGTGGGATGAAGTTGGAGACCATCAGTTGTTTGGACCGAATTTGATTAAAGAGTCAGAAGAGAAGGTTAAGCTGATTCGAGATAGACTGAAGGTAGCTTAGTCCAGGCAGAAGAGTTATGTAGACTCAAAAAGCAAGGAGGTAGTCTATGAAATCGGAGACAGAGCATATCTTCGTGTGTCACCCTTGCGAGGAGTTAAACGCTTTGGAGTAAAGGGAAAGTTAGCCCTGAGGAGGTCGATGCGTTGGGCGGCGGCGTGGAGGTCCTCCTCGAGCGTGAAGACACGGTCCTGGAGGCAGCCGCGTAGGTCCTAGGAGACGGCGAGGTTGAGGCAGAGCGAGCGGTCGGGCACGGGGAGGCAGGGGGCAGACTTTGTCTGGCGAAGCACCCCACCCACGCCGTCGGCGAGCCACTGGTCCAGCTGGTGATGGTGCTGCATGATGGCTGCGCCCTGGACCGGATCCGGTGCTGCACCTCCAGCCCGCAGATCCAGAGCTCGGTCGCCATGGTTGTGCCGCGGGCTAGGGTTTCAGGTGCTTGGGAAACAAGGAAAAGGTGGGGGCGCCGGCGGTAGTGGGGTAGAGGAGAGGGTGGGGGTCTCCGGCGGTCTTGGATGAGGTGAGCGGCGCGCGTGAGCGGCAGAGGGGTGGGTGGTGCAGGGGAGGGGAGAAAGGAAGGAGAATAGAGTGAGGGGAGAAAGAAAGGAGGCGGGGGGGGGGTGGATGGAAAATGTGAAACACGAGATCTAGGGTTTCGGCTTAGGTGGGCTTCGGGTGAGGAGAGCCGTTGGATCCGGGAGCATCCGTCGGTGATCCATCCACCATCCGCGTGAAACACCCATGGACCAATCAAAATGCAATACACGCGCACCATGTCATGACCATCTAAATTGGTCGCAGTTAACTAAAAAATTGGTCGTAGTTGACTAAAAATTCATTTTCTATTTTTCAAGTGCCCAAAATGAGTTTTTTTTGTGAAGGACCTACCATATTTATGTTGCAATATTGGACCGAATAATTTTAATAAAATATTAGGCCATGTATAATGCACAATTTACAAAATGGTTGGGTGTCAAAATTTTCGATCCACCTCTCGTGAAAAAGACAAATTTCCACCGATTCAGCAGGAAGCGGGTCAAATTTGAACTGCACGTGCCTCATAGTTTGCTATTTATTTTTTCCAAAAATCATTTCTAGGTACATAAGTATCTATTTAATCAGAGAAACACAAAAGGTTTTTCCAAGATTCAACCACTAGCTATGAATGGTCATGCATGCCGTTTTGACCGCATTTTCAAAACGGGCATAAAAAATTGGAAAACCTTCGCATTGTGTCATCATATGTGACCAAGTTACCAGGAAAAACAATAAACTTGTAATACGACAATTATTTTAAAAAAAGTGTTCTCAGAAATGAGCTAGCATGCGTGAATATTCATGGCTTTTAAGCCAAATGATCAATCTTATGGCCACATTCATGGCATAGTTTGTTCAAATGATCTCATATTTTACACAAGGATGCATATTGGAATGGCAAACAATGTTGCCTAAGGGAGTTTTCATTTTCTTTGGACGAAAACACCATTTTCCATTTTTCGAGTGCCCGAAATGAGGTTTTTTTGTGAAGGAACTACCTAATAATTGTTGCAAAAACAGACCAAATCATTTTTCTAAAATACTAGGCCAAATTTAATGCACAATTGACCAAATGGTTGGGCGTAAAAAGTTTTGATCCACCTCTCGTGAAAAAGAAAAATTTCCGCCGATTCAGCTAGAAGCGGGTCAAATTTGAACTATAGCTGCCTTGTAGTTTGCTTTTTATTTTTTCCAAAACTCATTTCTAGGTACATAAGTATCTATTTAATCATAGAAATACCAAAAAAAATCCAAGATTCAACCACTAGCTAGGAACGGCCATTCCCGCCGTTTAGACCGCATTTTGAAACAGGCATAAAAAGTTCAAAAAAAAATCAAAAAATCGGGAAACCTTCGCATTGTGTCATTATGTGGCCAAGTTCCCACGAAAAATAACAAACTTCTAATACGACAATTATTTTAAAAAAACATTCTCAGAAACGAGCTATCACGTGCGGAGATCAATGGCTTTCAAGCCAAATGATCAATCTTATGGCCACATTCATGGCATAGTTTGTTCAAATGATCTCATATTGTGCACAAGGGTGCATATTGGAATGGCAAACAATGTTGCCTAATGAAGTTTTCATTTTCTTTGAACGAAAAAATCATTTCCCATTTTTTAAGTGCCCGAAAGGAGTTTTTTTGTGAAGGACCTCCCAAATAATTGTCGTAAAATTGGACCAAATCAATTTTCTAAAATACTAGGACATATTTAATGCACAATTGACAAAATGGTTGGGTGTAAATTTTTTTGATCCACCTCTCGTGAAAAAGACAAATTTCCACCGATTCAGCTGGAAGCGGGTCAAATTTGAACTGTAGCTGCCTCATAGTTTGCTATTTATTTTTTTTACAAAAATCATTTCTAGGTATATAAGTACCTATTTAATCAGAGAAACACCAAAAAAAATTCCAAGATTCAACCACTAGCTAGGAACGGTCATTCCCGCCGTTTTGACCGCATTTTGAAACACGCATAAAAATTTGAAAAAAAAATCAAAAAATTGGGAAACCTTCGCATTGTGTCATTATATGTGGCCAAGTTCCCAGGAAAAATAACAAAATTGTAATACGGCAATTATTTTTAAAAAGTGTTCTCAGAAACGAGCTATCACGTGTGGAGATCAATGGCTTTCAAGCCAAATGATCAATCTTATGGCCACATTCATGGCATAGTTTGTTCAAATGATCTCATATTGTGCACAAGGGTGCATATAGGAATGGCAAACAATGTTGCCTAAGGAAGTTTTCATTTTCTTTGGACGAAAAAACCATTTTCCATTTTTTGAGTGCCCAAAAGGAGGTTTTTTTGTGAAGGACCTCCCAAATAATTGTTGCAAAATTGTACCAAATCAATTTTATAAAATACTAGGACATATTTAATGCACAATTGACAAAATGGTTGGGTGTAAAAAGTTTTGATCCACTTCTCATGAAAAAGACAAATTTCCGCCGATTCAGTTAGAAGCGGGTCAAATTTGAACTGCAGTTGCCTCATAGTTTGCTATTTATTTTTTCCAAAAATCATTACTAGTTACATAAGTACCTATTTAATCATAAATACATGGTTTCGTGGCGATACGTCGAGGTTTGGGCGGTGGCCGAGGGCCCAAACTCTAGAGCGCGTAAACTCGCATGCCCGCCGCGTGGTCACCGCATGACCGTGGCGTTGCCATGTGTTCTGGGCGGCCTAGGCATGTCTAGTGGGTTTGGCACTCCCCAGGTAGGTGCTAGGAAGAAAATTACAACATAAGATTCTCATGAGGAGACCGATCGATGCTCAAACATGAATTCGCAGCCAAGTGTTTGATTAGCGGTACGGGAAATGTACATGGCTAATGGGCGTGAGTTTTGGCTGAGGATGATCAGTTACTCAAAAGGCCGTCTTCACAAATTTTCAGCTCAAAAGGAGGAGCCTAGGTGGTACTTGCTTTGCAAAGTACCACACTGGACATAAATACGAATGTTGAAGATGGGCTCAAAATAATGAATGGATTGAGCTGGCATTTGGTGGAGGATGGTTATTTGAGCATAGGAAAGCACTGTAGAAAATGGATACTATTTGGACCTGCCAAAGTGGTACTTCCTTCACAAAGTGTTGCTCTGAACAGAATAGTAAAATGAATATTGTTGAATTATTTTTGAACTAGGCAAGGAAGGTTTTTGACATATTTGATGAAGATATAATCCAAACCATTTATGAGAATTTTTTGGGAATTTTTGGAATAACAGAAATATAGGTTGCTTCACAACCTAGGGCAAAAATTGACACATGGACATGACACATAGGCAAAACAGATGAGATGGGCTCAAATATTGGTCGTTAACAACTAGAAATAAGGTAGGAGACTAGCGTTGTTTGCTTTATGACCATTTCGTGTAAGGAAATTACGACCTTTCTGACTAAAATGGTCGCAATGGTTTAGGGTTTGGAGCCCCCCGAGCAGCTTTTGACCAATTGGTCTCAAATGGTCATAGATCTATGACCAATTCTTCCAGGGTCACTGCCAGAAGGTCACTAGTTGACATATTTCTTGTAGTGTTTTAAGATAAACATTGTCGCCCGGCAACAGGCCTTGCCCTCTCCCCACTTCAGTCGACCATTCTCGCGCTCTTGGCGGAGGCAGGGGCGAAGTAGAGTTCCCTCATTCATCTCCTCGCCACGGCGACTACTACCAAATTCCGACCCAGGAGGTAGCTCTTCTGTACAGGAAAGGGGGAGCATGGTGGTTTTAAGAACATAAACGAGGTTTCACATGTCCCAGTTCTATAAGGAAACACATAATAGGGGGATGAAAGACTTATCTGAATCCGCAGCCCCCGGCAACCTTGGCTTGCCGTGGTTGGATCCTTGTATCTTCAGCCCCCGACAGTCTTGGCCTGCCAGAGCCGGAGCGCCGGTTCGTTCTCTTTTTCCCAAGCGGCTCAGAAGAAGTGTCCGCGTGCCCTGCGAACCAAAGAGAACAGAAAGATGCACACTCGACCTCTGGGCTAGGGGTTAGTCGCCGCTAAGCATTATCAACCCTAACAGAGACTTAACCTAGCATGCATGCTATAACTTAGGGCGCCATCGCTACGTTTATTTATGCTCAGGGTCTGCGCCTGGCTTTGTACAGAGGGTTACATGCTTTACCGGCAAGGCTTGTACAAAAGGTGGTTTGCCGGGAGGCCCGGCAACCGTGCCTTATGGGTAAAACTTGCGAAGATGTTCGATGTTCCAGGAATTGCTCGCTTGGAAAGCATCTTCGGTCTCCCAGAGGACTGTGCCGGGCCTGGTGACTCGTATTTCCCGATAAGGGCCTTCCCACTTTGAGGTCAACTTGTTGGAATTCTTGGCCGACTGAATGCGCCGAAGAACAAGGTCGCCTTCCGCAAAGCTTCGGGCATGAACCTTGTGGCTATGGTAGTGGTGCAAGGCTTGCTAGTAGCGTGTTGCTCTCACAGCCGCCCGAAGACAATCTTCCTCAAGGAGCGTTGCATCATCTTGCCGCAATCGCTCTTGCTTAAGCTCGTCATAAGAGAGCACTCGAGGTGACCCGTATATGAGTTCTGCGGGGAGAACTGCTTCTGCCCTGTATACCAGGGCAAAGGGTGTCTAGGCCGGTGGCTTGATTTGGCATCATTCTGATCGACCAAAGAACCACCGACAACTCATCAATCCAGCGCCTTCCGCTTTTGTGCAGCTTGTCAAAAGTCTTTGTTCTCAGGCCTCGCAGTACTTCAACATTTCCCTCTCCGCTTGGCCGTTGCTCCGTGGGTGTGCCACGAAAGCGAAACAGGCCTTGCTGCCGAGGTCTTGGGTGTACTGCATGAAGGTGTGGCTTGTGAACTACGTGCCATTGTCGGTGATGACTCTGTTTGGCACACCAAAACGGCAGACTAGTCCCTTGAAGAACTTGACAGCTGATTGTGTTGTCACCTTCCTCACTGCCTCCACCTCCGGCCACTTTGTGAACTTGTCGATTGCAACATACAAGTACTCAAAGCCCGCGACATCGCGAGGGAAAGGGCCCAGTATGTCGAGCCCCCAGACCAAAAACGGCCAGGAGAGAGGGATTATTTGAAGAGCTTGAGCTGGTTGATGAAGCTTCTTCGAATGGAACTCGCATGCTTCACACCTGGCTACTAGTGCTGTCGCATCCTGGAGGGCGGTGGGCTAGAAGAAGCCTTGCCGGAATGCCTTGCCGACAAGGGCCCTCGACCCTATGTGGGAGCCACATATGCCTCCATGTATCTCCGCCAACAACTCCAGTCCTTCCTCCCGGGGGATGCACTTGAATTTCACACCGTTCGGTCTTTTTCTGTACAGGACGTCATCGACGAACTGGTACAAAGCAGACCGACGAGCTACTTTTTCCGCTTCTTCCTGCTCCTCAGGAAGTTCTTGTGTCTGGAGGAAATGGACAGTATGCTATGCCCATGCTGGAGCCTAGGGCTCGATGGCAGCCGTCTCTACGGCTAGGGCTTGGCGCCCTGCCGGAGCCAGCTGCCCCTTGGCAGGCTCGGAATCCGTGGCAACACCCTTGTCGGCGGGCCCTGGAGGCTCGACGGGAAAGTACTTGCTTGGGCCCGATTTCCTCCGCTTGTTCCGCTCAGTTGATGGTTCGACGGATGGTTGAGTTAACCGAAGCAAAAACGTACCTGGTTCCACAGGTTGCTTAAATGCAGCGCGCTTTGACAGGTAGTCAGTGATGTCGTTCTCCGATCAGGGAACGTGCTCCGCTTGTATACCGTCGAAGCGCACCTCCAGCTTCCTCACCTAATCTACGTAGGCCTCCATCAATGGACTCTGGTAATCTTTGTTGACCTGTCTGACGACAAGATGCAAATCACCCCTGACGATGAGCTTCTTCACCCCGAGGTCTTCCACGATCCTGAGACCAGCAAGCGGCCCCTCGTACTCAGCAGTGTTGTTTGTGGACATCTCCCTAGGAAAGTGCATCTAGATCACATACTTGAGGTGCTCTCCGGTGGGTGTGACAAGCAGCACATCGGCACCGACACCTTGCAGGGAGAAAGCCTCGTTAAAGTATATGATCCAGTCGCGACTTGCTTCCTTGCCGGGGAGAGTGGTCTCCAAGATTTATTTGTCGGGCGTTGAGGTCCATTATGCAATGAACTCTGACAAGACTCTGCTCTGGATTGTCGAAGTACTTTCAAACTTCAACCCAGAGCTTGACAACTCCAAGGCCCACTCCACAATCCTTCCGGTTGCATCTGGGTTGTGCAGTATCCGTTGCAACGGGAGGCGGGTGACGACAGTGATCTCGTGGGCTTGGAAGTAATGACGTAGCTTCCTCGAGGCCATAAGGAGGCTGAAGAGCAATTTCTGCACACCGAAGTACCATGACCTGGCCCCTGCAAGAGGGAGCTGACAAAGTAAACCGGGTGCTGCATCATCTTCTTCTTCTGCACCACTTCACTTGGCTGCGCGGGCCCTGCCCCGATGGCGTCGGACTCTGCCGGGGGCCTTGCCTTGCCGGCACCAGGCCCTGCTGGGGGAATCTCTGACTTGCCATCCACCGGTCCTGCCGTTGCCACTGCCTCTTCCTCGACCTCCCTCTGTTCCACTAGTGCGGCGCTGACCACTTGATTCGTTGCCGCCAGATACAGCAGCAACGGCTCTTGTGGTTTAGGAGCAACCAGTATTGGCGTAGAGGAAAGGTATTTCTTCAGATCCTGCAATGCCGCCTCGGCCTTTGGGGTCCACTCCTTTCGGCTTGCCTTATTCAAGATTTTGAAAAAGGGAAGGGCACACTCAGCGGAGTTGGAGATGAATCTGCTCATGGCGGCAGCACAGCTAGTGAGCCGGCGCACATCCTTGATCCGCTTGGGTGCCTCAATCTGCTCAATAGCCTTGATCTTGTCTAGGTTTTCCTCGATCCCACGCTGTGACACAAAGAACCTGAGAAGTTTTCCTGATGGGATGCCAAAGACACACTTCTCAGGGTTTAGCTTGAGGTTGATCTTGCGTACGTTGGCAAACGTCTCTTCTATGTCTTGTACAAGGGTCGCCTTGTCCTTGGTTTTGACCACTATGTCATCCATACAAGCTTCCATATTTCTATGTAGTTGGGGCTCAAAACTAATCTGGACCGCCCTTGCGAATGTCGAGCCAGCACTCTTCAACCCGGAAGGCATCCGTAAAAAGCAATACGTACCACATGGGGTGATAAATGCTGTCTTCTCTTCATCTTCTCTTGTCATGAAGATCTAGTGGTAGCCCAAGTAGGTGTCGAGGAATGACAACAGATCACACCCGGCCGTGGAGTCAAAAATCTGGTCGATGTGCGGCAACGGGAAGGTGTCCTTAGGACAAGCCTTATTGACATCTGTGTAGTCAATACACAGTCTCCACTTCCCATTTGCCTTGCGCACCACCACCGGATTGGCCAACCACGTCGGATGGAGCACTCCTCTCACCAAACCTGCCACTTCCAATTTCCTGATCTCCTCTGTGATGAACTCCTGTCATTCCAAAGCTTGCTTCTCGACCTTCTGCTTGACAGGTCACACATGGGGACAGACAACAAGGTGGTTCTCAATTACTTCCCTGGGAACACCGGGGATGTTGGATGCTTGCCACGCAAACACATCGACATTCGCCCGCAGGAAAGTGACGAGTGCACTTTCCTATTTGCTATCGAGGGTGGAGCTTATGGTGAAAGCCCCTCCCGTGCCATCCTCCTTGACGGACACCCTCTTGGTCTCTGGTGGTGCAGCTCTGGATTTCTTGGTCTTGCCGGTAGAGCTCTCGAGCACGTCCTCGACGGTAGCACAACAGCCAGAAGAGGTGCGCTTGCCGGAGTGGGTGCGAGAGGTCTTGTCGGTCTTCTTCTTCCCTCCCTGAGCTTCAACGGCAGGAGCAAGTGCCTTGGCGGAAGCTGCTGCAACTGCTTCTTGATAGAGTTGGTCAGCACGGATCAGCGCATCCTTCTTATCGGAGGGGATGGTGATGATGGTCATCGGCCAAGCATCTACAGCGTGTTGTAGGTGTAGTGCGCCGCCGCCATGAACTTGGCTAGTGCCGGGCAGCCAAGGATCCCGTTGTAAGGCAAGGGGATCTCGGTCACATCGAAAACGATCCTCTCCGTCCTGTAGTTCAACAAACCTCCAAACGTCATGGGCAATGTGACCTTCCCCTTCGGCTGGCTCCTTCCCAGACTGACCCCTTGAAGCGTGTCCGTTTCCTCGAGGTTTCCATCAGGAATTTTCAGCCTTTTGATCACGACGGGCGAGATCAAGTTCAGGCCGGCCCCGCCGTCAACCATTATCTTGTTCACCTTGAGGTTGCACATCGTTGACGAGACCAACAACGGCAAACACCCGACCGCAATTGTGCGGTCAGGGTGGTCCTCGGCGTCAAAGATGAGGGGCGTGATGGACCACTTCAGTGGCTTCTGAGCGTCGAACAATGGCTCTTCTGCTGTAATCTCACACGCCCACTACTTGAGCTGGCGGTGAGAAGTGTGCAGCGAGGCGCCACCATCGATGCACATGGCCTCTGTAGCCTTCTGAAACTCTAGCTCGCCGGACTCGTCCTCCTCGTCGTGATCATCGTCTTCCTTCTTCTTGTCGCGGCCCCGAGCAGGCCCCTCTCGCTGGTTATCCTTGCCGCGGGGGCCTCCTTGCCCGCCACGCTTCTTGCCGGATCCGTCGGCACCATCCTGACCCTTCTCCTTGTCCCGCCTCTCATACTCGGCCTCTTTCTTTTCGGCAAGCAGCTTGACCTGTCGGAGAGTTCTCGAGGTCGTGGCCCTTGGTGCAGTGGATCTTGCAATACTGCTTGTCGGAGCCTCCTGGCTTGTCGGCGGCCGCCAAGGCCCGGCAGGCGGCGCACCCAGCAATCTCCTTGTCGGGGTTGTCTGCCTTGGCCTTCTTGGCGGCGCCAGTGTCGTCGGATCCCTCGAGGGCAAGCACGGCCTTGCCTTTGTGTTTCCTGTTGCGATGCCGGCCCTTCTTCATCGGGGCGGCAGTGTCTTCATCAGTAGAGTCGGTTTCCACGCCGGAGTCCTCTCCGGGGTACTTCCTTCCCTCTTCAGCCGGGCGTACCTATCGGCTAGAACATAAAGTTCGGCCACATCCTTAACCTTGTTCATTGGCAGCTCTTCATGCATCTTGCGTAGGGTTTCCCCTTCCTTCTAGGGAATGATATGCAAATCACTGGCCTGGCCATGAGCTTCGTGGCTTCCGATGAAGGCACCAATGAACTCAAGGCACATATCTGACCAAGAAGAAATGGGATCCGCCGGCAAGTGCATTAACCAAGACATGACGTTGGGCTTTAGTGCCAACGGGAAGTAATTGGCAAGCACCTTGTCGTCGCGAGCTCTGGCAGCCTGCATCGCAATGGTGTAGATGCTGAGGAACTCTGACGGATGGGTCTTGCCGTTGAACTTCTCATTGACGTCGGGCTTGAACATGCGGTGGGACGGCCACTAGAACTGCCGCAGCTCACGGGTAAAGGCTGGGCAACCCACCTCGTAAGGTAGGCCGCCGGAGCCCGCCGGTGCTGGGTGGTCCATAGCGGGTCCTGCCTGCTTATCCGACTGGTGGCGTATATCGCGCCGACGCTCGATAGTTGTTCGAGCGTCTTTGTGGGCTTGCTCCCAAAGAACTTGGCATTGCGGTGGGTCCGAGGTTGGACGACGCTATTGAAATGTTATCACCAGCGTCGTCACGACGGATCAGCACCGGCGGTAGCTGGCCCGGGGGAGGAGAGTGCACTGTGGCTGCAGCTCCCCCGTTCCTTCCACCGCTGGTGTATGGTGGCTCGACGGAGTACCGGCCCGAGGGCCCTGCCGGCCATGGCTCGTCTTTGTTGGCGGTGGCGACGAGGCTTCGGATGGTGGCTCTCCACTCGTGCGCGCCAAAGCTTCTGCTGGCGTGGGTGGTGGCGAAAGCTACGTGGACCGTGGCGCGCTTAGACTTCCAACCACGTTAGAAGGACCTCTATCACGGCCCAGCGGCTACGTGCCATTTTTGCCAGCACTTCGGCGGGCAGACTGGCCTCCTTCGTCCCGCAGATGATGCACAGGGCTCTTCCCACGGCGATGTCCAGGGTTGCCGGCGTGGTGACGCTGCTTGTCGCGCACACCATCGGAAGAGCACGCTGTGGGTGCCCGGGCGGGCGTCAGGGAGGTCGTGACGCCGCCCGTGGGTGGCACGGCGGCAACCCCAGAGGGCCCCGTGCCTCCTGCAGGGGGCCCAAATCCGTCTCTGGATTTTGTGGCGTGCGGCCCACCATCTGGCGCACGAACGACGCCGCTCGCCGGGGTCTGACTACCAGAGCGATGTTGGTGCTCGTGGGCCGTGCCTCGGGTCCTGTCCGCGACCAGGCCGCTACTCTCCCCCAATGGTATGGGCCGTCTGGCCCCCGACGAACCGACTGTCATGGCCGCCATCTTCTTTGGAGCCATGGCGACGAAGAACCGCTAGGCTAACTACTAGACCAGATTCTCACAACTGCGCCCCCTACCTGGCGTGCCAAAGATGTCGGTGGGAACGACACCTATGGAATCACTGGGATCCCTTCTATGGTCGGCGGGCGAGGGGACGTGAGAAGAGCAGGTTTAGGAGCAAGCACACGGATCGTTTACCCAGGTTCGGGCCGCGAGGATGCGTAAAACCCTAGTCCTGCTTTGGTGGATGTATTAAGTGTTCTTGAGCTTTTTGAACTAGCTACGGTGGCTGCGCCGTTCCAAAAAGCCGAATCCCTCTCCTGGTCGCCTCGGGCCTCCTTTTATAGGAAAAAGGGATTGCCACACTAGCACACAGGAGGTGGAAAGGTCTACAGTCAATGAGCCTATCCTCTGGGACCGTCGGACAAATGCACTTAATGTGCTGCCGACGTGCCCCACTTGCTTTATCGGGGACGCCAGGGAAGCACGTCCCAGCTGTCGCTGCCTCGCCTGGCCTTGACACGCGTCCGAGCTGACGGGGCGTCATGGCGCCACATTGGCTGGCTGCTGGGCTGGCGCGGTGGTGGAGCCTTCAGGAAGACTTGCATGCCACCATGCATGAGCTTGCGGGGTTGGTGTAGAGGCCGCACGTTGCCACACCAGCACCTGCTCAACTGGTTGAGCTGGCAGCTACATGGGGATGGCGGTGGATTCTTGACTGGCGCAGGCCTGGCAGTGGCCCTGCTGATGCCCTCAGCAAGGGTCTTGCCAGGGGCCCGGCAAGGGTCTTGCCGTGGCGTTGCTGTCATCCCCGGCAAGAGTCTTGCCGAGGGTCTTGTGGATTTCCTCGGCTAGGATCCTGCCGAGGGTCGCCGTCTTTCGGTCCTCATCTGAACTCATATGTTTATGATCTTGACGAAGATTTGCATGCCACCACAGAGGCGCATCCCGAGCCCTGGCTCCAATGTAGTTGATTGGGTCAGGGCCTGTGGGCTCAAGGGTGGCTCGCTCTGCTGGTGTTGGGCAAGTTGCCCCGGCAAGGCTCTAGCCGGGGCTGCGGGGGGCTGCCTCGGCAAGGATCTTGCCGAGGGAGTCCACCTCGCCCTCTTGCCCTCCTGCGCTTCTGGTCTTGGCGTTGCCTTGATTGCCTCGTGTTTTGGCTTCTCACCGGCTTCCCGCCTATGCCTTGCTAAGTGTGGCCGTGGCGCACGGTTCTGACTGCCCGTGCACAAGTGAAGGGGTCAAAAGGAGAGCCCCTACTTTTGTACACCGACACAACGAATGTTCGTTCGTTAGCCTGTTCGTCTTGTTTTATTTTCCAGGGTTTTTCTGCGATTATTTCAATCGTGATTTCTGCCCTGGTCTTCATTTTGGTTTATCTTTTCGCTCGTTTATCCAAATCAGGTGAAACAAGTGCCTAGATCTTCGTCTTGAAGCCCTCTTTCTGTTTAACCAACTTGAACAAGATTTTGGTACTGTAAAATTTGACTTTAGTCCAGATTAGTAAATGGATCTTGTTTCTTTCACAGTTTGAGTTTCGTTGCTCCGTTTGATTTGATTCTTTTTGCAAATCGGAGTTCTTTAGTTGAATTTTATGGTTATGTATTCTTATTTGAGTTTTACCCATGCATCTTTGCTTGAGTGCTTATGTATGCTATTCTTTGTTTGTGATAGAATTCCCGGAGTGCGAAGCGTGCTACGACGAGTCACTAGGTTTTGTGGATCGTCGGCAAGTCAAGTAACACATTGATCATACTCTTTTCATACCCAGTTTTATGCATTAGTTACAATCCTCAAACTTGTGGGTATTGGGAAGTAGATAATGAGGTAGAACCTATTACCTGTTTTATTATCAAACCCTTGGGAGTTACGTCTACGTTATGCTCATATTGCTATGTTATGCTCGTAGACGTGGATTGGGTTTGAGTGTATCCATGACAGATGTGAGATTGTTTATTTAATGGTTTAACTTAAGGTGGAAAATTTAATACACATCTAGGTGGATTGTTGGTTTAGGGCACCTGGGGTTATGGCATTGTTGTCCTAGGAGATCCCGGGGTTATACTGTGTGATCCTCCTATGGCCCGCCACCCAGGCTCAAAGAGATCATAAGATTATTCATGCTAGAAACTTCTGTGTGCAGCCACAAGCTATTATGGGCTCTAGCATAGTTTAGTATGTTGCATGACCTCTTCTAGTGGTAGGCTAACAGATGTAGGGGATGTAGGTTGGTACTATCTACCCAGGGTTAGAGTTAATGCTTCTGAAAGACTGTGTCTCGGTCATCCGTCTCTCAAACACAATGTAGTGCGAGAAATCCAACGGAGGAGATCGAGTCTTGTGGGGAAAAGTGTGCAAACCTCGGCAGAGTGTACAAACTAATCATGGTTAGCTGTATCCCCGGCTATGGACAGCTTGAGTATCTGGTACTTGAATTATTGGTTTGATCTCATCACTCTAAATTAATTTGTTGAGTTGCTAATGTTCACTTTTTAATTGGGATTGAGATGGGGGTACAATGATAGTTAAATAAAATATATTCCTTTGTTGTAGGGAAAAATTGGCTTTTCGCAAAAAAATTATAACCATAGAGCCACCACCAGCCATGTATGCATATAGTTATAGCATTTATCTGTTCATTGCTCTATTGTGTTATATTGCCAGCATATTCCATGTGCTGACCCGTTTTCGGGCTGCAACATATCACGTTGCAGACTTTTCAGATAAGGAGTAAGGTGCGCTAGGTCGTTGTTCATGCACTCATCTATGCCGTTGGAGTTGATGGACTCACTTTATCTTCCCAGCCTTCCGCTACTATCTTATCTAGATGGCCTTAAGCCGTATTTATCTTAATAAGTTCTCTTCTGAGACATTCGATGTAATAAGTGTGTGATTGCTACTCTGTTATAAATCCTTCAAGTGCTGTGTGTGTTACCATTACTGATCCAGGGATGACACTGAACACAGAGATTTGACCGTCTGAGGTCAGATCGCTACAAGATGGTATCATAGCACACACTGAATGTAAGATACGACCACTAAGATGAGACGTAGGTCACTCTTCTCTACTCATGTATGACTCCTCTCCATTTTCTACCCTTTAGGACGGCGGACTCAAGGAACATGTTTGCACAACCGGATGAAGACATACCTTTTGGACGACACTTGAAGGAAGTCACTAGGTACCTGAACATTGGAATACCAAGCTTCGTGCTCCAAGGTCTCGCACTTCGTCACCGCGTGCTGGAGCTCTTGTTGGATCTCGTTGACCCAGGCCTTGAGGTTCTTACGGGCGGCCTGCTCCTTGACAGCCTTCCCCTCGGCTTCGGCCAGGGCCTTTCTCAGGGCCTTGACCTCGTTCGTCGCTTCTATACATATCATGACACTTCGGTCAATGCATATCATTTTACTTTTTTCGAATAAATAACGGGTTATCGCATACCTTGTTTTTCTTGGAGTTGCCTCCTAACCTAGCCGAGCTCGTCCTCGGCTTGCTCCAGTCTCCGCTTCAGTTTGGAGACCTTGGCAATATGCGAGGCTGCGGCCAACAGCGACGCCTGCGTATTCACTTCAGACAAATTTAGTTAGTTTCCTGCAATAAAGGATTGATCCTCTGTCCGGCTTTTTCTTTCTGAACACCGGACAGTGTCTCAGGGGCTACTGTCTATATTGGGATTTCTCTTTTTTGGCGCCACTTAGCTCAAAACCTGTCAGCAGGCTGGTGCAGGCTTCAGTTAGTCCGCTCTTGGCGGACTGAACCCTTTCAATTACCGTGCCCATAAGAACACGGTGCTCATCCACAATGGAAGCGCCTCGCAGCACTTCCAGCAGATTATCCGGTGCCCCTGGTTGGGTCACCGGCGGAATAGGCATACCCCCTTTCTTTCGAAGGAGGTTGTGCGCCGGATTCCGGAGCCGTATCGGTCTCCGGAATCAAATCCGGCTGAGGGCTGAACTTAATACGACCCTCACCACCAGTCTCCAAGGGGATTGGCTCCCCCTGGTGTCTGGCGATGGAGCCCTCGCCTTCTGGCACCTCCTGAGCCTCCCCCTGGCCTGGGAAAGTCCTCCGGGACAGCACCTCTGCGTTGCCCTTGGCATTGGGGGAGTAAGCGGTCGGCAGTGACTCGCTAGCCATTGCCCTTGAATCGAACGAACCTCGTGACGAGGACCGCTGGGAGCTGTCATGGGCCGAACTACAATACCATAACTAATCATGTCAATACAACAAAGAGGAGAGGCTAGATTTATGGGCATGTATGAGACTTAGCACTTACGATGCAGCCCGAGGCTTAGTGCAGGGCGTCGGTCCGGACTGCTGTCGACGTCCCACGCGGAGCTGCCCACAAGTGGGCCTTTCCCCTTCTTGGGTGCCTCCGCCTCCAGAATTGTGGAGGCCGCCCTCTTCTTCCTCCCCCCATCATGGGGGGAATCGTTCTCCTCCTCATCATCATCATCGTCATCTTCGGCAGCGGAGGAGTGGGTCTTGTCTTCGGACGTCGTGTCTGAAGCACCCTTGCGGCGGGGGACACTCCGGACCCCCTTGGCCCTCCCCCTGGTCTTCTTCTCCGGTGCCTTATAGGGCGCCGGCACCAACATCTTCGCTAAACGCGGGATGACTAGTTCTTCAGGCAGCGAAGCCGGACACTGATCCACTACGCCCTCTCCATCTATTCCTGAAGAAGCTATGATAATAAAAACTCAGATATTATACTTGAAACAATCAAGTAGGGGATGCGTTAAAAATAACATACCTCGTTGGCGGGGTGGTTAATGTCGTGCCCGCGGTCCGAGTCTGTGGTTGGCGGTGTCTCGTTGCCCTTGAAGAGCAACTTCCAGGCATCTTCGTGAGTGGTTTCGAAGAGCCTCTTCTGGGTATGGTGCTTCTTCGGATTGAACTCCCATAGAGGGCGGTTTCGGCTTTGGCATGGGAGAATCTGGCGAACTAGCATCACCTGGATTACATCGACAAGCTTGATATCTTTGTCCACCATGCTTTGAACGTGCATCTGCAGCGCTATCAGCTCATCTGGTGAACTCCAGTTCGGGCTCTTCACAACCCAGGGGGTGAGTCGCAGGCAAGCACCGGAGTTGAACTCGGCAGCCGCGGCCTAGGTGGCGCCGTGGGGTTCTATGATGTAGAACCACTGTTTCTGCCATTCCTTGACGGTCTCTATGAAAGTTCCTTTTGGCCAGGAGACATTGGTCAGCTTGCTCACCATGGCGCCTCCGCACTCCGCGTGCTGGCCATCCACCACCTTCGGCTTCACGTTGAAGACCTTGAGCCACAGCCTGAAGTGGGGATGGATGCAGAGGAAGGCCTCACACACGATGATGAACGTCGAGATGTTGAGGAAGGAGTTCGGTGATAGATCATGGAAGTCTATCCCGTAATAGAACATCAGCCCGCGGACGAAAGTGTGGAGTGGAAACCCTAGCCCGCAGAGGAAATGGGGGACGAATACCACCCTCTCATTGGGCTTCGGTGTGGGGATGACTTGCCCCTGGGCTGGAAGACGGTGGGCAATTTCCTTCGCCAAGTTACTGGCCGCCCGAAGCTCAGTAATGTCCTTCTCCTTGACGGAGGAGGCCATCCACCTGCCTTGACCGCCAGATCCGGACATAGTTGAGTGCTTACTCGAGTGGGAAAAAGATGAGAACTTGGGTGCTAGAGCTCAAGAGTGGAAGGGCAGAGGAAGAGAGAAGGCGTGGGAGAAGAAGGGGGGATTCTTATCCCCTTATAAAGGCAGTGAATTTCGAACGCCTCCCCACTCGCCCCGAAACTCGCCTATTCCGAAGGGCTGTGCAAACAGCACGGTTGGTTTACCCACACCCGTATTGATGAGAATCCCACAATAAGGGGACACGATCTCTGTTTTGACAAGATGTGCCGATGGCAACCGCGTCTCGAAACGTAGAGCGGCAGAAGAAAAACAGTTTGAAATTATGACCGGGCGGACGTGATGTCATGTTGCAAAAAGTTGTCAGCAGATTGGACTCGTGGATTTTTTATATTCTCTATGGTTGTGTGTGGTGTGTGTTACAGATCCGGACACGACCATTACGTCCGAAGACCATCTTAGAGTTCGGAAGGAGGAACCCGCCTTGCAATGCCGAAGACAGATCTACGCGCCGGATACTTTGTCATTAAAGCCAGGTTCAGGGGCTACTGAGGGAGTCCTTGACTAATGGGTCCTCGGGCGTCCGGCCTGTTAGCCATGGGCCAGACTGATGGGTTGTGAAGATACAAAGACCGAAGACTGCACCCGTGTCCGGACAAGACTCTCCTTGGCATGGAAGGCGAGCTTGGCGATCGAATAAGTAGATTCCTTTCTTTGTAACCGACCTTGTGTAACCCTAGATCATACCGGTGTCTATATAAACCGGAGGACTTAGTCCGTAGGGGGGACAATCATTACCATAGTCATATAGGCTAGGCTTTTAGTGTTTAGCCATCTCGATCTCGTGGTAGATCAACCCTTGTAATACTCATATTCATCAAGATCAATCAAGAAGGAAGTAGGGTATTACCTCCATAGAGAGGGCCTGAACCTGGGTAAACATCGTGTCCCCTGTCTCTTGTTACCATCAATCTTAGACGCACAGTTCGGGACCCCCTACCCGAGATCCGCCGGTTTTGACATCGACAAGCAACGTCGATCGTTTTTTTTCCTATTCCTGTCTTCAGTTCAGAAGTAAATATTTACTCTGCTGAGATGCATAGTCACATGAATGTTGACTTATGTAAGGTGTTTTAAGAGTTTGTTCTGTATGTTTTCTATGTAATGCCAGGCCTTGTGAGTTTGATTGCAAAGTTAAGCTCAGAATGCTGGGGTATGCGGCATCACGAGCTGTTCACCGTGCCTCCTAAGAATAATGCTTCATATTGTTTTGCATGTTGATCTAATGCCCGTGATTTGCATGTTAAGAAGATCATCCTCTTCTATTGTTTCTATGCTTAAGAAGTTCATTGTCTTAGGTTTCATTCATAGCCTATACGACAACTCGGGTAGGTTAGAGGTGAAACCATATGATCTTCCGACCAATTCATCATCTTAGGCTGTGATTGGATCATTGTTTTCCAACCAAAACCGCTTGTAAAATGGACGCTTGTAAATAAAAGCAGATGGTCTCGGGCGAAGCACTTGGTTGCTCAATTTCGACTAGTAAAATATACACTGGTCTCTCAAATTAGATGCGTAACCCGCCAGTTTTACTTATAGACCTTGGGCCCTCGGTTTCATTACCCCTGTATTTTACGCGTTTTTTCCGGTGACGAGTAAATTACACTTGTATCTTAATACATGTGTGAAATAAACCAGAGCTCCCAAGCGCGGCCTTACAGTTTCATGCCGTCTCATTCTATCGAAGGTGCTCATAGGTGTCCGATGATCCTGGCTTCCTAAATAAAGAGCAGACGCTGTATCAGACCATCCGTACATGAGGATTGTCAACATAGTCAACGAACATGAGGATTCAGGAGATGACTTTATTTTGACTGGATGACAGTAGGGACACACTAGGGCCATAGCCGTACGTACGCAAGTTCCTTCTTATTATGTACAACTATATATATTTTTTGCTTCCTCCTCGTTTCCTAACATCACGGTCCCACACCATTGTCAACCTATGTAGTCAATAAATGAGAGAATTGCACAAGGAGTGGCCGACAGCTGGGACGAAGCAGCTCGAGCAGTATTTGTGTTTTTGAGGTGTGAGCACTGCCGAGTTTTTCTTGAGCGATGTTTTCGTTGTTGTTCAGAGGAGAGCAGGGTACTTTTTGTGAGAAAGGAGAGCGGGGTATTAACTGGGTGGGTGTCAGGACCCCGATCCTAAGTCACACCGATCTAGCATGTAACACATCATATCACTTTGTGGCATCACGCACGGTATTCCCACGGGTGCCACCTTACGTGGCCCGGGACCGTTTGTGCCTTTTGGCTCACGTATATGATAGTGTCGCTAGCATCCATATGACAGAGAACCCGGCCCGACATGACTAGTCATAAACCCAAAGTGGCACTAACTTACAGGGACAAGCATACATGACCCAGCAACGAACGTGTCGGTCATCAACGTATGAACCCAAGTCATAGCAAGCTACAAGGACTTAAAAGGAACAACGTGTGACATTACCCCGAAGGGACAGACATAGGAACAAAGAAGGACACATGCGGACCAGCCTAAGTGTTCCGGAGCAGTAGCAAGCTACCATGGCTCAGTGGAAGCACTAGGAGACATTTCCCCATAAGAGAGGCTACCAAGAATAAACAACTAGGTTGTCGGATCCCACACATACCAAGCATTTCAATAACATACACACAATATTCTCGATATGTGCAAATACAACATGGCATCACAACAAAACTCTATGACTCAAAGTATTTATTCATTAGGCTCCGAGGAGTCAGATATTACAAACATGGGTCTGATGACCAAGCATTCAAGTCATACAAGCAACAAGCACATGCAGAAGCTTAATTTGCCTGAGTATAGACAACTACAAATGAAAAAGACTGAGAAGCCTGACTATCTACAAGACCCTGCCGAGGGCACAAGATCGTAGCTGAGGTAACAAGCTAAACGTCGAAGTCCACACGGAACTACTAGTGAGACTTAAGTCTCTCTACAAAAACATATATTAAGCAAATG
This sequence comes from Triticum urartu, assembly GCF_056163025.1. Lineage (NCBI taxonomy): Eukaryota > Viridiplantae > Streptophyta > Magnoliopsida > Poales > Poaceae > Triticum > Triticum urartu. The sequence goes on along the minus strand of NC_141877.1, from coordinate 170,993,540 downwards.
TGAGTACAAATGTACCCAACAAGACTTACATCAGAACTAGCTACATATGCATCAGTATCAACAAAGGGGTGGTGGAGATTAACTGCAGCAAGCTAGCTTTGACTCGGTAGCTATCCTGATCTACGACTGCAAGTAACTCTTTTGAGGTGGCGCACACGAGTCCACATATTCACCATATCAGTACACCACTATGGATTCGCTCCCATCTCCCTACGAGAACGCCATCCATAGCACTCACGCTTATCTTGCGCATTTTAGAGTATCCACTTTCACTTTTCTATGAACTGTACAGGCAACCCAGAAGTCCTTTACCGTGGACACGGTTATTCGAATATATGATGCTAACCCTGCAGGGGTGTACTTCTTCACACACTCTCTCACCACTTATCGCCGTTTACACGACATGTACTCGGCAACCTTCAAGCGGAAGCCCAGCGAGGTGTCGGCCATGACCTGACTAACCACACAAGTCCCTAGTGCATGTTTATCGCCTATTCAGGTTCCATCCACAGGGAGTCCAGCCAAGGTTTCCACATACGGCTTCGAACGATGTGTACAGGGTTCCTGGGTCACCAAGCGAGTGACTCAGTACACCGGGCCACGTGCCTACCGCATCATAGCGCATCCCTCGGGACAGCGCTGTGCACGGCCTCCAGCATACTACAAACACCAGAAACTACTTGCAACTCCCGGACAAAGGACATGGGCGGTTAATAAGTCGAAAGGGTCCATTTGTTTCGGGCCCAACGCGTGGTAGTAGCTGTTCATGGATCCCAAACACAGAACTCAGTTCCTGAGGACGGTTTCAATGAGACAACCCTCAATGTACTCCTACATGGCCTCTCACCACTACCTTTACCAAATCATGTTCACACACTTAACTCACACACAGTAGGACATGTTCATCGCCATTCCAATTCATCCCCAATGAATCAGACCTGACTCAACTGTAAGAAGTAGCAGGCATGACAAACTAGCATGAATGAGTATGAACATCAGGCTCAAACAACTCCTACTCATACTAGTGGGTTTCATCTATTTATTGTGGCAATGACAGGTCATGCAGAGGAAAAGGGGTTCAACTACCGCAACAAGTAACAGATGAATCGTTGTTGTCCTAATGCAGTAAAAGAGAGCAGGAGCGAGAGAGTGGGATTGTATCGAAATGAAAAAGGGGGGTTGCTTGCCTGGCACTTCTGAAGATAGTATAGTTCTTCATCGGTGTCATCGATCTCATCGTTGGAACCACGTCTATTGAGAGGGGACAAATACCGGCAGCAGAGAAGGAAACACAATCAATGCAATGCAACAATATGATGGATGATCATGACATGTAGATATGATGTGGTTTGAGCTAATGCATCTAGCATTTGATTTGGATGAAGTTCATTTGAACCAAGGGTTCAAATGCAACTCCAAATTAAGCATTTAAACCAAGGGTTCAAATGCAACTCCAAATTAAGCATTTAAAAATGCCATTTATGTGTTTTCACATATTTAGTAGGTATAATTTGGTTTTTCATGCATGAAAATGGTACAGATGGATAGATTGCATTTTTCTCATAATTTTTCATATATAACTTATTTCATTCTGAGCTATAGGTTATTTTCTATGATTTTTCAAAGTTTTGGGCATTTTTTGAAAATAAATAAATCATTTAGATTTATTTAAATTCCAGAAAAGCTTTACTGCATCAGCATTCTGCAAGGCTGATGTCAGCAGGTCAACTGGGCCGGCCAGGTCAAACCTGATCTGCGGGACCCATTGATCAGTGACTCAGGGCTGGTTTTGGTGGATGACAGGTGCGACCGGTCAACGGCCACATCAACATGATCAACCCTGACATGTGGGACTCGTTGGGTTATAACTAATCTAAGCAGAAATAAAGCTATGGTTAATTAGGGCATGGGGCCCATGCGTCAGTGGCCCAGGGGGTTAGTTGGTGGGGTGATTCGGCCCTAACGGTTGGTTACACCGGCGTTTAGCCGACGGAGACCAACCAGAGCGGCGGCGGCTCGCCAGAGTAGCGCTAGGGGCAGCAGTTCGGCGCGTTGAGGGCACCAGGAGGGAGCCCGTGCTCCCGAGCATCCAGGCGAGGCAGCAGCAGGTCATGGGTTGGTCTGTAGCGGCGGCGGCGGCGAGTGAGGCGGAGGCCAGAGTGCGGTGGTGACGCGAGCGCGGGGTTAGAGCAAGCGGGCGAGCAAAACGAGCAGCGGAGCAGCAACTACGATGCTCCAGGAGCACGATGGTGCAACGCGTTCGAGTGGAGAAGCTCGAGAGCGTAGAGGTCATCGGCAATGGCGGACGGTGACTTCTGGTGCTCGCTGGGCGGTGCTACGAAATGTAAACGCAGAAATTGAGGGCGGGGGGGGGGGGACGAGGCGTGGGCTCACAGCGGTTGCGGTGAAGATCTCGGCGAGCTCGGGGAGGGGCTGGGAACGGCGTGGGGTCACCGACGATCTCCGCGACCGTAGGAGGAAGAAGGTGTGGGGGACGACACGTCGGGGCTCCCGGTCTCATGTGACTTAGAGATGAGGAAGAGGGTGTCGCGGCGGACCTCGGGGATAGATCAGAGAGGCGAGGAGGTGGCTGTGGCCGCGGCGGATTTGGACGGTGCCAACGGCGCGTTCGGTCCGGGCGAGAGAGAGGGAGCAGAGGAGAGGAGGGCCACGAGGGAGAGTGAGAGGGGTCGGGGGGTGCGTGTCAACGTCTAGGGCGTCCAGAGGGAGAAGGGGGCAGCCAGGCAGGGAGGAGGTGGCCGCACGGCAGTGCACGCGCGTCGGGCACGCGCCTCGCCTACTGGCGCGAGGTGGAAGACGGCGCGGTGGCTACAATGGTGGGATGGGCCGAACAGTGGGGCCAGGTAAGTTGGCCCAGGTAGGTTCTTGTCTCTCTCTTTTATAATTATGTTTTGTTTTCTATTTTGTTCTGTTTGTTTTGATTTAGTTTAGGCACTAAATCATTTTAATAAATTCTGAAAATTATTGTGGATGTTAGACGAACTATTCCAGAGCTCCACAAATAACTTCAGAATATTTTGACCATTTAAAAAATATATAGCATTTAAATAGCTCCAACTCAAATACTTTTGTGTTAATTCAAGAATCCAAAAATGACCTAAAAATATATTCATCATTTTTGGCAGAGGTTTGCACCTTAACTAGAAATCATGAACTTTTCTTAGAGCATTTTGGGTTCATTGAAAAAGATTTTATTTGAACCTATTTGAATTCATTTGGTGCTAGGGTTTATCAATCCCCAATTCAAATTTCTTGAGTTTAAACATGATGACATGAATTCTTTCATGCAATTAGTTACAAGCAATTATAGGGCTGTGACAGCGGGCTGTGGCCCGTCTAGCCCAGGCCAGATATCCAGCCCAGATATTAATTTTTCAAGCTCAAAATGGCTGGCCCAGCTACACTTTTTTTGAGGAATACCCAGGCAAGGTTAACTTGTTATTCTTCGCCCCGCTGGGCTACAAATCTTTCCTAGGAGGGATGCATTAGGCTTAATAGGAAAATGGGCTTTAAAAAATATTAACTGGGATGTCGTAAGTGCATCTAGTGCCACCCCTAGTTGGTTTTGGAGTATTGATGACAAACCTAGTTGAGGGACTAATGTGTTTGTGAGAATTGCAGGATAACACAGGTAGAAGTCCCTCATTGATTCGGTTTTCCTACCAGAGATGACCCCTAAAAATGTATGAAGACATTGAAGTCAAAGGTGGTATATGAAGATATTCACATTGAAGACTATGACAAGAGAAGACACCACATGAAGCCTATGGAGCTCGAAGACTTAGATCTTTTGTAGTTCTTTTTCTTTTGTGTTGAGTCATAGGAACCACCGTACTGTTAAGTGGGGTCCAAGAGAACCAGTCAGAATGATTGAAGTGATGCCTAACCAAAAACACCTATGTCTTCGAGTGAAGACTATGAGAGCGAATCTTGTCCAGAGACAGACAAGTCAGCTTTGCTTGTAGCCCAAGTAAAGTTGCCGTGTGATTTTGAAATCTGACCGTTGGAACACGTGTCAGTTCCTTAGTGACCCAGGGTCATTTCGGACAAATCAGGTCGGGTTGCCAAGTGGATATAAATAGCCCACCCCCCACAACCATAAACGGTTGGCTGCTCAGATTGAGAATACGGCTTTTGTCGTTTGAGAGCAACCCACCTTGAAGCCTTTGAGAGAGAATTCCTTGCGAGGATAAAGCCCTAACCACCCAGAGCCGGAGAGAATTGGGCATCACTTAAGTCTTCTTGTTTGTGTGATCTGAAGACTTATTACACTTGAGGACTGTGCATCCTCCAGTCGGTTAGGCGTTGCGTTCTGAGCATCCAAGAGACATTGTGGATTGCCGGTGAATGAAGTCTGTGAAAGTTTGGGAGTCTACCTTGAAGACTTACCAGAGTGATTGGGAGAGGTCTGTGTGACCTTAGCTCAAGGGGAATACGGTGAGGACTGGGTGTCCTGAGCTGCATGTTCAGGACTGGGTGTCCGGGACTGTGTGTCCTAAGGTTTAAATACCTAGCCGCCCCAACCAGACGTACAGTTGTCACAGCAACTGGAACTGGTCCAACAAATCATTATCTTCAACGATTCACTGGTTTCATCTTCCCTTCCCTTTACTTATTGTTGCTCCTTGTGAAGTCATTATATGTTCGCACTATCTTTTGTCTTCACTGAGTGACTGCATGCTCTGTATGGCTTCATAATATCTTCCTACCTGATCCTTACTACATTGCTGCTATTAAGTCATTGTGCTTTCACTTCATTGAATACTTGACTATGGCTTGTCTAGTGTAGTCTACCTTCCGCTGCATGGTAATAGGTTTATTTCTATCGTTTGTCTTCATAACTTCCATGTTTTGAAGACTTTCATAAAATCGCCTATTCACCCCCCCTCTAGTCGATATAACGCACTTTCAATTGGTATCAGAGCGAGGTGCTCCCTTGTTATGTGTGATTCGGTTTAACCACCTGGAGTTTTAGCTATGTCGACTACAGGGATAATTAAAGTCTCCCCTGCATGCCCCGTCTTCGATGGAACTGAATATCCCTACTAGAAGAATAAGATGCGCATGCATCTTGAAGCCATTGACGTCGACCTATGGTATGTCATCGAGAACGGTGTTCCCAAGGCTGGAGAAGGTGTCACTGCTGCTGACATCAAGAAACTTGTTCAACTGGACTCTACTGCCAAGAATATCATCTGTGGTCACCTGACCAAAGGACAATATGGCCGTGTGAGTGCTTTGAAGACATCTAAGCTGGTCTGGGACTGGCTCTCCAAGGTCAATGAAGGCATCTCAACCCAGAGAGATCAGAGAATCAATTTCCTTCGCAACCTCTTCAACCGCTTCAAGCGAAATGACAATGAGAATGTCCAGCACACTTTTGACCGACTCACTGACATCACAAATGAGCTTCAAGCCCTCGGCGCTACTGAGATCACCAAACATGAAGTCGTCAAGACACTACTGAGATCACTTGATAGTTCGTTTGACATCCTAGCCCTGATGATTCAAGAACGTCCTAATTTCAAGACACTCGATCCATTTGACATACTTGAGAGGCTCAACACACATGAGTTTCAGCTTTCTGAGAAAAGAGATATCTACGGTCCAAACTATGGGCGAACTCGTGCCTTGAAGGCAAAAGTTGTTTCCTCATCTGAAGAAGAATCTGACAGCAGTTCTGATGATCCTGAAGACATTGGAAGGGAACTTGCTATGCTTGTGAAGAATTTCAAAAATTCACCAAGAAGAAAGGCTTCAGAAAGTCTTCCCGATCAAGCTCAAGGAATGATGAAGCTTCTGCTCACAACTACAAGAAGAAAACATGTCACAAGTGCAAGAAACCTGGCCACTTCATCTCTGAGTGTCCACAGTGGGACAATGAGAACAAAAAGAAGAAGAAGAGCAAGGAATATGACTCTGACGACAAGAAGAAGAAGAAATACTCAAAGTCTTCGTCCAAGTCTTCCTCAAAGTCTTCATCACACAAGAAGAGCTCATCTGGCAAGGCACGTGCGTTTGTTGGCAAGGAAATGGATTCAGAGGAGGAGTCCGCTTCTGGGGAGGCGGAGGTGGAGTCTGAGGAGGAGTCCGATTTAGGCATCGCAAGTCTGGCTACAGCATACGTTGCCAAGTCCATCTTCAATACTGAAGACAATGACCTCGTCACCGACACCGATGCAAATGACAAGGACTACTCCGCTTCTACCTACTGCTTCATGGCACGCGGTGCCAAGGTAAACACACGCACTAATCACTATCAAACATCTAGTGACGATGACTCTGATTGTGATTCAAAACCCAGCTACAAAACACTTGCTAAAATTGCAACTGAACAGCAGAAAGCTATGGAACATATTCAAAAACTGTTAGACAGAAGCGATGATCTGTTAGGTGCTGAAATGACTTGATCTGAATCCTTAATTGAAGACATAAAAAATCTTCACGTTAAGTATCAGGAACTTGAAAGTCATCATGAAACTCTCTCAACAACTCATGAAAAGCTTTCCTATGATTATCTTCAAATGAAGCAAGATCTTGAGAAATTGAGAGCGGTTCATGAAGATCTTCAAAAGGAAAACGAGTCACTTCACTCCAAACAAATCAGTCCCGCTCAGGAAGGATTTGAACCACCATGTCTTAAATGCATTGAGCGTGATAATGCTACTTCTGTTGCTGAATGTTCTACTGCTACTACTGTTGCAATATCTTCAACTGTTGATGTGGTAACTAACCCCTCTGCTGAGGATACCACTGCTATTGCTGATGAGAATGATAGGTTGAAGACATTGCTTGAAACAGGGATGTACAAAAGTCTTAAAGGGCATCAGACACTATGTGATGTCCTCAAAAATCAGATTCTGAACCGAAACCCGAGGAAAGAGGGTGTTGGGTTCGTAAGGAAAATGAATGCTGATGGCTCTTACTGGAAACCTGAGCAGTACCCCAAAACCATGTGGGTTGCTGCAAAGGAATCTTCAGCAGACCCATCCAATCTATCTGGCTTCACCTGTGCTAACCCCATTATCATTGATGAATCCTTTGATGCAAACTATATACTGTTTAAGAATCAGAATGGTGAAGTGTTTGCCAGGTACATTGGTACTAACTGCAGGAATGGACCGCCTATGAAGAAGATCTGGGTTCCGAAAAGGTGTCTGGAGAATCTTCCTGTGAATGTCATCATGACACCTCACGTGAAGAAGACAAACCTCAAACCAAAGGCTTCATACGGTCCAAAGGCTTCATATAGACAGAGGACTCACCTGAGTTGCACTAACGCAAATGTTTTGCAGAGAAACCATACTCAGGCATATGAAATATGAGAGAGGTTCATCAAACCGCCATGTTCATAAGACCAAGAACTATTCTGCTTATTCTTATGAGTACTATTGTCCGCCTGCAAGACTACTTGCTAGGGCTCCAAAGCCAAAATTCTCAGATGCTGCACTTAGACTCATTGCTTCTCAGCCACCCTTGAAGATGTGGGTGGCTAAGAAAGCTTAACTCTCTTTTGCAGGGAAAGGTCTCCAGCAGAAAACCAAAATCGTCTGACGCCATTGCTGGGGACCTTAAACATCTTGTAGGGCGCAAGATCAAATGCCCGAATGGTCTTACTATGTACTTCGTTCCTGAATCGCTTGCTACTCTCCCTATTAGTCCTAATCTGGATCTAATCTTTCGTAACCCACTGGTTCGTCAAATGTTTTTGCTTCACAATGCTCTTGGTGAAGCCTATCCCCCTAACTGCACTGTAGGGTACGACACCAGCGTCTTCAGAATGGATTATTGATAGTGGGTGTACAAATCACATGACTGGCAAAAGAAGTCTTCTTATGGACTCAACCTTATGTCCATCCGACAAGAGCCACATCACATTTGCTGACACTGGTAAAAGTAAGGTATTGGGTCTAGGTATAGTTGCAATCTCAAGGGATCAACACATGGACAAAGTCATGCTTGTTGAATCCCATGGCTTCAACTTAATGTCTGTCTCAATGCTTTGCGATTTGAACATGATCGTAATATTTGGAAAATATCGTTGCCTTGTACTAATGGAATCTGACAAGTCTCTAGTGTTTGAAGGGTATCGAAAAGATGATTTGTACGTGGTAGATTTCTCAGCAGGACCACAGCTTGCCGTATGTCTTCTAGAAAAAGCTTCAGAATGCTGGCTCTGGCATCGGAGGCTTGGGCATGCTGGCATGAGGAACCTCCACACCCTTGCGAAGAAGAAGCATGTCATAGGCATCGAGGGCGTCAAGTTCAAGAAAGACCACTTATGCGGTGCCTGTGAAGCAGGGAAGATAACGAGGGCCAAACATCCTTCGAAGACAATCATGACCACTACTCGACCCTTCGAACTGCTTCACATGGATCTTTTCAGTCCCACTCATTACTCAACTCTTACTACTAATGCATGCCTCTATGGCTTCGTTATTGTTGATGATTACTCTAGATACACTTGGGTGCACATAATCCTTTACAAGACTGAAGTGCAGGATGTCTTCAGACACTTCGCCAATCGAGCTATGAACAATTATGGCGCCAAGATAAAGCACATCAGAAGTGACAATGGCACTGAATTCAAGAACACTGGCCTTGATACATATCTTGATACCTTGGGCATCACACATGAATTCTCAGCCCCGTACATGCCACAGCAGAATGGCGTCGTCGAACGCAAGAACAGAACACTCATTGAGATGGCCAGAACGATGCTAGATGAATACATGACCCCAAGAAAATTCTGTCTTGAAGCCATTGATACTGCATGCCATACAATCAATCGTGTTTATCTTCACAAGCTTCTGAACAAGACATCTTATGAGCTCCTTACTGGCAAGAAGCCAAATGTCAGTTACTTCAGAGTATTTGGTGCAAGGTGCTGGATCAAGGACCCACATCACACCTCAAAGTTTGCACCAAAAGCACATGAGGGTTTTATGCTTGGATATGGAAGGATTCGCACTCCTACAGAGTCTTCAATCTCTTTCATTACAAAGTGGTTGAAACAGTGGATGTGCGGTTCGATGAGACCAATGGTTCACAAAGAAAGCAACTACCAAATGTGCTAGATGAAGTTCCATCCAGTGAATCAATCAAGCTAATGGGAACTGGAGAAATTATACCTTCTGAAGCTCATCCTAAAGAAGAACTTGTCATCTTAGCACCTGATCAACATGAAGACAATGCTCAGCCTGAAGACATTCCTTCTAACAACGACAATGATCAGCAAGAGCAAAGTCTTCGCCCTGTACATCCTCGCGTTGCCAATGAAGTGCAGATTGAAAGAATAATTGATAGCATCAATGCACCCGGTCCACTCACTCGTTCAAGGGCAACTCAGCTAGCAAATTTCTGTGGGCACTTCGCATTCGTCTCAATAACAGAACCCAAGAAAGTTGAAGAAGCCTTCATGGAACCTTAATGGATTCAAGCTATGCAAGAAGAGCTTCAACAGTTTGAGCTGAATAATGTATGGGAACTAGTTAAGCGTCCTGATCCACGGAAGCACAATATAATAGGCACCAAATGGATATACCACAACAAGCAAGATGAGCATGGTCAAGTTGTCAGAAACAAAGCTCGCCTCGTTGCTCAAGGATATACTCAAGTGGAAGGCATTGACTTCGATGAAACATTTGCTCCTGTGGCTAGACTTGAAGCCATACACATACTGCTGGCCTATGCAAATCATCACAACATACTTGTATATCAAATGGATGTGAAGAGTGCTTTTCCCAATGGCAAGGTTGAAGAAGAAGTGTATGTTGCACAACCGTCTGGCTTTGAAGATCCAAAACATCCTGACATGGTATACAAGCTCAACAAGGCACTGTATGGCCTCAAACAAGCCCCTCGGGCCTGGTATGACACACTCAAATACTTCCTGAAGAGCAAAGGCTTCATACCTGGTTCCCTAGACCCCACTCTCTTCACGAAGACATATGATGGTGAACTGTTTGTGTGCCAAATATATGTGGATGACATTATCTTCGGCTGCACCAATCAGAAGTACAGTGAAGAGTTTGGATATATGATGCAAGAGCAATATCAGATGTCCATGATGGGAGAGCTGAAGTTCTTCCTCGGTCTTCAAATACGACAACAACGCAACGGCATCTTCATATCTCAAGAGAAGTATCTCAAAGATTGCCTGAAAAAGTTCGGTATGCAAGACTGCAAAGGCTTCACAACACCAATGCCAGCCAAACATCATCTGGGTCCCGACGACAATGGTAAAGAGTTCGATCAAAAGGTATACCGCTTCATGATTGGTTCTTTACTTTATCTATGTGCATTTAGGCCAGATATTATATTTAGTGTTTGCATGTGTGCTCGATTTCAAGCGGCACCAAAGGAGTCGTGTCACTTAGCTGTGAAGCGAATTCTTCAATATTTGGCTCACACCCCAACTCTAGGATTATGGTATCCAAAGGGCTCAGAGTTTGATCTGGTTGGATTCTCGGATGCTGATTATGCTGGTGACAAAGTTGATCGCAAGTCTACATCAGGCACATGTCACTTTCTGGGACGATCACTTGTATGTTGGTCTTCAAAGAAGCAGACTATGTATCTCTCTCCACTGCTGAATCTGAATTAATTGCTGCGGGATCTTGCTGCGCTCAACTTCTATGGATGAAGCAAACACTCAAGGACTATGGCATTCATCTGAAGCAAGTGCCACTTTACTGTGACAACGAAAGCGCCATCAAGATCGCCAACAACCCAGTTCAGCACTCGAAGACAAAGCACATTGAAATTCGTCATCACTTTCTCAGAGATCATGTTGTGAAGGAAGATATTGATATCATACACGTCAACACTGAAGAGCAATTGGCAGATATCTTCACCAAGCCCTTGGATGAGAAGAGATTTTGCAAGTTACGGTGTGAGCTAAATATCCTGGAATCCTCAAATGTCCTGTGATCAGGCACACATCCTAACCCTTATGCATATTGATGACTTAGATGTGCAACACACGAAGTAAAGTATATCTTCAATCAATGAAGACATACATTCTAAGTGTGAATACATTAATGTGGAATTTGACTTCGGAGCGCCACGATAATTGTGCACCGTGTCTGGGTCTAATACTTCCTATACGGTGGGTAACGCCACCACCAAATGTTCTATTTTGAAGTGTTTCACTCATGGTGTTACCTTGCAATGTCTTCACATTTGGTTTGGCTTCGATCTCAACATATCTTCATGATTATCTTCACTATGTCAATTATATATATATATATATTAGTGTTCTGTCCTCTACAGCATTCACTTATAGCTATGTCTTCATTGTTGAATCTTTTGAACTAAGTGAATGTGATCGGACCCTAACCTCTCTATGCTTTCTATCTCAAATTCTATCTCTCCAAATCATATGCATTCTATTGAAACTATCGAATGTCTTCTCTACGTCCTTGTCAGCAGAAGATACAGAGATAACCATTAAGTCCGTTTTCAATGCTCATTCCTCCACATGAAACCCGGAGAAGTAGGAATGACCACCCGACAATCAAGGCGTGCGTGGGACGTGGAACAAACCCCAAAATTCCGCATAATGGCCATGTGTTCCTCAGATGCGAATCGCCAGGGGCACCTGTGTAATTGCGCAGTGCCGCCCATGTACCTATAAATACACACTTCACGACGGTCATTATCTCTTCTTCCACTCACGCACAAACCCTAGCGCCACCGCTAGCCCTCGACGACGCCGGCGACGAAGCGCTTCGTTGCCGCAACCTCTCCGACGCTGTCTTCACGGCGACCGCGGACATCGTCCTCTCCGCCGTCGCCGTAGGTGTCATCCGTCGCCAAGTTAGGGCACGGAAGATCGAACTGCTCGGCCTCATCTTCCACTTCGTCTAGCAGTTCTTAGTGTGGTAAATAAAACTTCCTTTTTACAACAGCGCTGATCCTATGGATTTGTCACTTTCTACCACAAGCAGTTTCTATTCACACAAGTTAGATCTCTCTCATACTGCATCTCATAACATGCCTAGTATATTCACTTATGCTTCACAAAGTAGTTAGATTCCTCACTTGTACGGATCTGTGGATTCGTACAAATCTGGAACCAACTCCTTATCTATGAGTGAATGTCTTCGCAAAATGACGTCAATGTCTTCTAAACTTATTTATCTTCAAAATCTTCTGAGAATGCATATGACCTCTTCCCCTTCCCTCGCACCTTAATGCTGTCACAGGTACATGTCCCTGGGAGAATCCTTTGGTTCTCATAGTCTGCATTCATTTGCAGAATTCTTACAGCATCACATTAATTCTCCCGAAGCCAGTTCCTTTTGGTCCAGCAAGCGAAAACCTTTGAAGCCTTTGAACGTGTTGAAGCCTTTCAAGTTAAAGTTTATGGCTTCAGAGAAAGCAGCAAGGAAGGGCGGCAGAAAGCGTCATGGAGAAACATCCAGAGATCTGCCAGATGAACTCTCAGAACTGTACAAGACAGATCCTGAAGAGGATTACAATCAGCGCAAGACCCGAATCCAATGGATTCGAAGATATTGGGCAAAAAAATGGTTCAAATATCGATTACCCAAGAATATGCTGAGAAAAATGCCATCAAGAGACCGTGGGGAGACATCCAATACAAGAATCTTCTACCCAGGTCCAGAGATGAAGCCATTGCTCAAGGCTTCTATCCCTGCATGGTCCGTGGGCCACAGCCAGCTGATGCACACCCATCGTCACTACTATGGTGTCGTGACGACAATCTGTTCAAGCGCAACTTCCAGTTTGCCCAGAACTCAGCGAAGCAGAACAAGAAGACTTTGGGGTTAGACTTCAACCCTGGTCCCTCAGCACCAAGGGCAGATGGCACACGAGATGCAGAACCCAATGTCATCAGTCCTTTCTCCAACCTTGAAGGCCTCATCACCCGCATCTTAGTTCAAGGGACTGCAGTGAATGAGCCTGCAGCTAACGCTGAATCAGAAGAAGCTCCTGCAGCGCCGAAGACAAAGAAGATGAAGAAGCCTAAAACTTCAAAGCCTGCCCCCTCACCAAAAATCTCAAGGGCGAAGCCACTGGCAAGTGCACCTCCTGAAGACAGTGTGCAGTCCGAAGACTTATCTCGCGTCTCCAAGCCCCAGAAAGTCAAGATGCCTCTGCCTCACACCGGACAAGAGCTAACTGCTGCTGCCATTCTGCGCAATGACGGCATTGATCTGTCAAGTGATGAAGATCTAGCAGATGACGCTCTTGAGCAACTCATCAAGAGAAAAGAAGAAGCAGAAATCTTCAATGATCTGCCTCTCTTTGATGTGACCATCATCCACAACTTCATTGACGAGTGGTTTGACACGCCAAACATCAGCTTTGAAGATCTGCAGCTACCAATTGGCCTCAGTGTCGCCTTCCAAGGCGCCATTGCTTCAGAACTCGCTATTGCCCAGTGCATTGTTGAACTGAAGCAAAAGATTGACTATGAAAAGGCTCAGTTCAAGAAGCATATGGCCAAGCTCAGCGTGCAGGAAGTGAAGAACTTCAAGAGTATGATGCACGAGCTCAAGGAAGCCTTTGTAAAGAAACATGCAGAAGCTCAGGGTTCGCGTGAGCGCATGAAGACTCTGGCTGACAGATGTGTGCAAGCCTACAATGAGGCTGAGAAGCGCAAGGCCCTTGGGCGTCCTGGCATCGACCCCAGGATGTCCGCAAAGAAGAAGAAGAAGCCTGCTACGGCTGAACCTGACGCACCAAGGCAGGAAGCAGTTCCTATTGTCTTCACAACTAAAATGACTGGCCCAAAGCCAAAAAGCCGGTCAACAGCTTCAGAGCTCAAGAAGACAAGGACTGCTGAGGCTGAAGCCAGAAAGAGGAAACATTCTGAAGCCTCTCCAACTGCCCCCTCCAAGAAGAAGAGGAAGACCAAGAAAGATCGGGCAGCTCCCACAGAGCCCTTGATAGTTGAACCCATTTCTATGGTCTATCCTGAAGTTGAACGCCATGAACGCCAACTGACTATCCATGAGCCTACTTCCACAGAGGCTCATGAAGCTGAAGACTTTCCAGCAGCTGATCCCATCGCTGCTGAAGACATTGGTCAACATGACATTGTAGAAGATTGTGCAGTCCTTCCTCAGAACAGCGAACTCATCAGCATTGGTCGTCCACTAACGCCAATTGCACAGGATGCTTCATGGGCAGATCGCCCACAACAGGAAGAAGACTATGAGGCCCAACCCACTCCAACTCCACAGGCGTCGCCCGCGTTGCGCAGGCTTCACAAAAGTCCAAGGCCTCAAGTCTCTGCTGAAGACAATCCGGCTGCATCAGCCGTGGAAGATGAAGTCCCACAAGTTGCCACTCCACTGTCCCACCAAGAAGCAGTTCTCAAGGAGAACGTGCTTGAAAATCTTGCGGCTGCCACAACCACCAATGAAGCTAATGTGGAGCCCTCCCCAACGGAAAAAGAAGACAGCAAAGCCACTAATCCCGTCACTTCTACTCCTGAGTCTGCTGCCGGTCCACAGTTCGACTATCATGTTGAGCACAGGCCTCAGGTACAGAAGCCAATCCCAAGATTGCCAAGGTTCCCAGGTCCTGCATCAGCACCTGGCTCCTTCAATATCAATGGCTTCAAGGCAGACAACACATTCTTCGATAGCTCCAGGAACCCCTACTCAAGGGAAAGGATATCATCTGATCGGTTCTGGAGCTATCCTCAGCGAAGCTATTACTCATGCATTCTTTACAACCAATGTCGCATCTTCCCACACAAGCGCCTTTACATTGAAGCCATAGCTGGTCTGCCTTGTCTGGAAGAAGCTTTGGATTGCTTCAAGGAAGTTGGACTACTGCCATTCGTTACTGACCAAGAGCATTGGAATGAAGAGCTGCTGCTCCAATTCTATGCCACACTTCACATCCGCGGGTACAGCAGAGATCCGAAGACATGGGTCCTCGAGTGGATGACTGGAAATGTTCATCACGAAGCCAATGCATTTGACATCATTGAGCTCACTGGTTTGCCCACTCCTGGCGATCTCTATGAGCATGGCTGTCAGTTGCAGAGTGAAGCTATTGAGAGCATCTTTAAGAGGCCGGAACCTGATATGAGTCAGATGCTCAGCATGATGAAGCCATTGCCCCAAGATGCTGCTTATCCAACAGAGTTCTTCATTGAAGACCTTGAGTATCTGCCACGAACCATCTATCACATCATCAGGACTTATTCATGGAAAATGCTTCAATGCCCAGGACTTATTCATCCGCCAACTTGCTGCCTCGGGCTCTGATCTGTTTGGCTTGAAGTTCTACGCCCCATGGGTAATGCGGCTAATTAAACTTCACTCCCATATCTCATATCAGCCATCTGCTCGCAATCATAGGATTTTTCTGCCTGATGTGGATATCTCTACTGAAGCCATCTATCCTGAGCCTGCAAAGGAACCTCTAAGTCTTCGGAATGCAGAGCATCAGAGTTTCTCACAGAACATTGAAGGAGTTGAAGCAGTCACTCGGGTGTATCCTTTGGCTGGCACTACACGTGCACCACACCCTGCGTCTACTAAAGCCACTGATAGTACAACTGCTCCAAGACCCAAGAAGCGCACTCGTGTTCTCAACGACCGAGAGCTTCTTGTGGCTCTTGATCAAAAATGGGATAGGCATCATGACTGGCTGAAGCGTCAGATGAAAAGCCTCTTGGTGGAAGTTAATCGCATTCGCAATCTTGCCACCAAGAATGCTTTAGTTGCCCATGAAACCTATCGCCGTACATGGAAAGGGCTAACGATGATGTGTTCTGAAGATGATCTCCAAGAGGATGGCTTCATTGAGCGATTCAAGTTTGACTCCACACCTCCTCGAAGAGTTGTGCTGCTAGGAACTCCATCCTTTGAAGACTCTGAGGTCTCTTCATCTGCTGCAACAATGATTGCCAGACTTATCGAGGATGAAGATGATGCTACTTCACCACCACCTCCTTCAGCACGCGTCAACTCTGCTCCAAGCTCTTTAGTACCGCCAAACACCACCAACGACCCAGCTACTTCACCTACTCCGCATGGGAACGAGTAGATGCTTTATGTCTTCAAACCTTTTTGGTCCTTACTGACAAAAGCGGGAGAAGCATATGAGGTTGATAGTCTTCAAGCGGGTCCATATGGGCGGGTGCTTTATATTTTGCTTCGTGCTTACAACTCTCGTTTTGCTACATTTGGTTCTTTGAGTTGTAACACTTAAACTCGATGGTCGTCTGCTACTTATCTGCCACTTTGTTTTGCGATGATAAATTCCGCATGTGCGACGATAAATTCCACACTTAGATCATTCTGCAGACGTCCATTTTCCATTATGCATGTCATTATCTTCATATACTTTCACATGCATAGTGGATTGTCATCATAAGTTGAAGTGGATCTCCACAAGTACAACCTGCCATGTGCATTTGCATTCCAAAAGCAAATTACCTATATGCACATCTTCAGGGGGAGCCCTTGCAACTTATGAAGACAATTCATTATCCTTTACAATTTCATAGATTATATTCCCCGTTGAAAACGTCAACTAATTTTTCATCAATCACCAAAAAGGGGGAGATTGTAAGTGCATCTAGTGCCACCCCTAGTTGGTTTTAGAGTATTGATGACAAACCTAGTTGAGGGACTAATGTGTTTGTGAGAATTGCAGGATAACACAGGTAGAAGTCCCTCATTGATTCGGTTTTCCTACCAGAGATGACCCCTAAAAATGTATGAAGACATTGAAGTCAAAGGTGGTATATGAAGATATTCACATTGAAGACTATGACAAGAGAAGACACCACATGAAGCCTATGGAGCTCGAAGACTTAGATCTTTCGTAGTTCTTTTTCTTTTGTGTTGAGTCATAGGAACCACCGTACTGTTAAGTCGGGTCCAAGAGAACCAGTCAGAATGACTGAAGTGATGCCTAACCAAAAACACCTATGTCTTCGAGCGAAGACTATGAGAGCGAATCTTGTCCAGAGTCGGACAAGTCAGCTTTGCTTGTAGCCCAAGTAAAGTTGCCGTGTGAGTTTGAAATCTGACCGTTGGAACACGTGTCAGTTCCTTAGTGACCCAGGGTCATTTCAGACAAATCAGGTCGGGTTGCCAAGTGGCTTAGTGACCCACCCCCCACAACCATAAACGGTTGGCTGCTCAGATTGAGAATACGGCTTTTGTCGTTTGAGAGCAACCCACCTCGAAGCCTTTGAGAGAGAATTCCTTGCGAGGATAAAGCCCTAACCACCCAGAGCCGGAGAGAATTGGGCATCACTTAAGTCTTCTTGTTTGTGTGATCTGAAGACTTATTACACTTGAGGACTGTCATCCTCCAGTCGGTTAGGCGTTGCGTTCTGAGCATCCAAGAGACATTGTGGATTGCCGGTGAACGAAGTCTGTGAAGGTTTGGGGGTCTACCTTGAAGACTTACTAGAGTGATTGGGCGAGGTCTGTGTGACCTTAGCTCAAGGGGAATACGGTGAGGACTGGGTGTCCTGAGCTGCGTGTTCAGGACTGGGTGTCCGGGACTGTGTGTCCTAAGGTTTAAATACCTAGCTACCCCTACCAGACGTACAATTGTCACAACAACTGGAACTGGTCCAACAAATCATTGTCTTCAATGAGTCACTGGTTTCATCTTCCCTTCCCTTTACTTACTGTTACTCCTTGTGAAGTCATTGTATGTTCGCACTATCTTTTGTCTTCACTGAGTGACTGCATGCTCTGTATGGCTTCATAATATCTTCCTACCTGATCCTTACTACATTGCTGCTATTAAGTCATTGTGCTTTCACTTCATTGAATACTTGACTATGGATTGTCTAGTGTAGTCTACCTTCCGCTGCATGGTAATAGGTTTATTTCTATCATTTGCCTTCATAACTTTCACGTTTTGAAGACTTTCATAAAATCGCCTATTCACCCCCCCCCTCTAGTCGATATAACGCACTTTCAGATGTAATTATAAAAAATGGGCAGTAACTATAAAATAATGCACCAAACACGTAATTAGTTTATAAAATATTATTTTTGGATTTTGAAAATTTTAATTTCATTAGTTATTGCACGTGCAATGTTTCGTTGGATTTTTACATAATACAAATTTATATTGAAGTTGTATTTAATCTGACTAGAAATTTCGTGATAAAAATATTTCAGATCCCATCAAAATGTGGGAATTTTTTTTGAATTCTGTTTTGAACGATTGGTTGAAATTCTTATTTGTTGTCCTTGCTAGAAAACGGGTTGTACTTTTAACAAACTATAAATGGGCTGTAGTAAATTCTATTGGAATTCTGGGCTGTACATTCTTACAAATCGCAAATGGGCTATAAGTTCTCTGCCACACACTTGTGGGCCTACTAAGTTGACGCGCCCCCTAAAAAAGTAGGTTGACATGTATGCAAGGCTTTTTCAACTTATAGTCAACACACGGTTCTAGCAGCAGTGGCTGTTGGATGTCCATCCAACAGATGTCGTGCTTCTTTTTCAATCTCGGATATTCTAGCTTCATCCACCCAAAAAATGATTCCTCCCCCTGACATCTGGGGCACACCATTTTGGAGGCTGACCTGTGGGCCTACTAAGTTGACGCGTACCAAGGGCTTTGTCAACTTAGTCATTATAAATGATTCTAGCTGCAGTGACCGTACGATATCCATCCAACGGTCGTCGTGCTTCTTCATCCTCTAGTCTTCTTGCTCCAGCCGCCCAAAGCAGCACCGGTCGTGCCACCTGCTCCTACCTCCCGTGGCCGGCTGTGCTACCGCGGAGGCCTCACCACTGCTACCTCTTGAGCACTGCGTTGGTTTTCCCTTGAAGAGGAAAGGGTGATGCAGTAGAGCAGCATAAGTATCTCCCTCGGTTTTTGAGAACCAAGGTATCAATCCAGTAGGAGACCACGCGCAAGTCACCTCCTACCTACACACACAAATAAGAACCTCGCAACCAACGCGATAAAGCGGTTGTCAATCCCTTCACGGCCACTTGCAAGAGTGAGATCTGATAGATATGATAATAATAAGATAAATATTTTTGGTATTTTTATGATATAGATTGAAAGTAAATATTGCAAAATAAAGTAGATGGGAAACTTATATGATGGAGCATAGACCTGAGGGCCATAGGTTTCAGTAGTGGCTTCTCCCAAGACAACATAAGTATTACGGTGGGTGAACAAATTACTATCGAGCAATTGATAGAAAAGCGAATAATTATGAGAATATCTAGGCATAATCATGTAAATAGGCATCACATCCGTGACAAGTAGACCGAAACGATTCTGCATCTACTACTATTACTCCACACATCGACCGCTATCCAGCATGCATCTAGAGTATTAAGTTCATAAGAACAGAGTAACGCGTTAAGCAAGATGACATGATGTAGAGGGATAAACTCATGCAATATGATATAAACCCCATCTTTTTATCCTCTATGGCAACAATACAATATGTGTCGTTTCCCTTTCTATGACTGGGATCGACAACCGCAAGATTGAACCCAAAGCTAAGCACTTCTCCCATAGCAAGAAAGATCAATCTAGTAGGCCAAACCAAACTAATAATTCGTAGAGACTTGCAAAGATAAACCAATCATACATAAAAGAATTCAGAGAAGATTCAAATATTGTTCATAGATAGACTTGATCATAAACCCACAATTCATCGGATCTCGACAAACACACCGCAAAAGAAGATTAGATCAAATAGATCGCCAAGGGAATCGAGGAGAACTTTGTATTGAGATCCAAAGAGAGAGATAGAGAGAAGAAGCCATCTAGCTACTAGCTATGGACCCGAAGGTCTGAAGTAAACTACTCACACATCAGCGGAGGGGCCATGGAGTTGATGTAGAGACCCTCCGTGATCAATGCCCCCTCCGAAGGAGCTCGGGAAAAGGCCCCAAGATGGGATCTCTTGGTTACAGAAGGTTGCGGCGGTGGAAATAGGGTTTCGTGGTGCTCCTGGATGTTTGTGGGGTATAAGGATATATATAGGAGGAAGAAGTAGGAAGGTGGAGCAATGAGGGGCCCACGAGGGTGGAGGGCGCGCCCAGGGGGGTGGGCGCGCCCCCTGCCTCGTGGCATCCTCGATTGTTTCTTGACGTCCACTCCAAGTCTCCTGGATCACGTTTGTTCCAAAAATAACGCTCCCGAAGGTTCATTCCGTTTGGACTCCGTTTGATATTCCTTTTCGGCGAAACTCTAAAATAGGCAAAAAAAACTACAATTTGGTTAATAGGTTAATAGGTTAGTCCCAAAAATAATATAAAAGTGTAAAAATAAGCCCATTAACATCCAAAATAGATAATATAATAGCATGGAGCAATCAAAAATTATAGATACATTGGAGACGTATCAACTGCCCCCTACTACTCCCACAGCCGGCCAGGCCATCCCTCTACTCACCCACACCCCATGTTATTCTGCGACGATGACAGCCGCACACCGCAACCGAACCGGTGAACTCTCGTACTCCTCTCCACGTGGGCATCCACTGTTGTGTCTTCCCCGGTTCCTCGTCGTCCCCTTCCTAGGCCTCGCCGTCGTCCACTGACCTGGTGCTCTCGGCGCGGTCGGGTCAACATGGTCAACGAACAACATCCATCAGACGTGGACTACACGTGGAGAGGCTAACAGCTGGGTCCATGGCCGCACACAAGGAAATGCCTCCTTATTACGTGTAAAATAATGATTCCTCCACCTCACATCTGGGACTCACCGGAAGGGCCTCTATATTTCACGAAAAAACGTTCCTCCCACTGACAGGTCAGACCCACCAGCTATATCTTCGCATGCAAGGAAGTATCTCCTTATTACGCACAAAAAAATGAATACTCCACCTTCTAGCTGGGACCCAGCATAGTGGGAGGCTAACTTGTGGGCCTACTAAGTTGACGGAGACGGAGGGCTTTGTCAACTTAGTCAATATGAATGATTCTAGCTCCAGTGACCGTACGATGTCCATCCAATGGCTGCAGTGCTTCTTCAACCTCTGGTCTTCTCGCTCCAGCCGCCCAAAGCAGCGCCAGTCGTGTCGCCTGCTCCTGCCTCCTGTGGCCGGTTGTGCTGCCGCGGAGGCCTCACCGCCCCTACTACTCCCACCGCTGGCCAGGCCATCCCTCCACTCACCCACACCCCCTGTTACTCTGTAGCGACGGCAGCCTCACACCAAAGTCAAACCAATGAACCCTCGTACTCCTCTCCGCGTGGGCATCCACTGCTGCGTTTCCCCGGCTCCACGTCGTCCCCTTCCTAGGCCTCGCCATCGTCCACCGCCCTGGTGCTCTCGGCGCAGCATCGTCAACGTGGTCAAGGAACGACTTCCATCGAAAGATTACTGTACATGGAGAGGCTGGCAGCTGGGTCCACAGCCACAGCAAGGAAGTGCCTCCTTATTACATGGAAAATAATGATTCCTCCACCTGACAGCAGGGATCCACCAGACGGTCCACCGTATTTCACAAAATAACGTTTCCCCCTGACTGTTGGGACCCACCAGCTACATCTTCGCATGCAAGGAAGTGCCTGACAGTCGGGACCCACCCGGTCGAAGCGTACGTAGCGTTGGCATTCTGGTCGTGAACGTGTATGTACATACGATTGGTCTGTCTGCAGGCTGCAGCGATGAACCGTGGCCATGTAAGGAAGGGCACGTGTCGTAGTAGAGGCGCGCACGTGTCGTAGTAGAGGCGCACACGTAGCATGTACATGTATGTACATCGGCCAGGGTGCAAGAATGTAAATACGACCACATACATACGGGCGGGGTCTCGAACGCCTACTTGCGCATACGTACGGCCTGGGCTCGTGTACATGACTGGGTCCCAACGGAGAAGCTGCGCCGTCATCGTGATCATGGGGTGGCAACTGCCTGGGTCAGAATGCAATGCGTCATCGTGTTCATCGGGAGCCAACCGGCTTGGACGGAACAGCCGATGGAAACAAGGCCTGGCGTATCGCAGAACGGAGGAAACGACCTTGTGTTGGATCGGCCATGGTCAAAACCGGATCCTGTTCATCGGGAGGGGTCTGGCGTACCACAAAATAGAGGAAACAGACCTCCTACGGTCGAAACGGGGTCCTGTTAACCATGAGGGGTGTGGCGTACCGCAAAACGGAGGAAACGGACTTGTGTTGGAGCGCTACGGTTGAAACAAGGGTCCTGTTCATCGGGAGGGGTGTGGCATACCGCAAAATGGGACTCAACGGGATACTATTCATCTCCACCATCGAATACCTGCAGGGGCTACTATTCATCCACCGTCGACTGCCTCCATGGGCTCTTGTTCATCCACCGTCGACCTCCTCCAGCCTCCACCTGCGACTCTTCATCCACGGGCCCCTATTCATCTAGCCTCCACCGCGCGCTCCTCCACCAGCTACTGTTCAACCAGCCCTCTCCACGGGGTCCTGTTCAACCACCCCTCCACGGGCTATTGTTCATCCAGCCCTCCACCGGGTACTGTTCAACCAGCCCTCCACGGGGTCTTGTTCATCCAGCCCTCCACGGGCTCCTGTTCATCCAGCCCTCCACCGGCTCGATCGATCGGGGTACCGTTCATCCAGCGGCAACGGCCTCTACTACCACGGGGTCCTGTTCATCCAACCCCCCACCGGGAACTGTTCATCCAAAGCCCCCAACAACACTCACTGTTCATCAAGGGAAGGAGGTAGCAGTGTTCAATCGGCTTCAGTTAGCACCAGTAGTGTAGGAATCACTCGATCGGGTTCAGTTAATAGCCATCGATCGATCGCTTGGGTTCAGTAACGCGTAGCCGGTAGTGCAATCGCTCGGGTTTAGTAAGGGCCCAATGCCTCGCACCCACACGCCTACGTGTACGAGAGAAACGCGCATCGCTCGGCCCTCGACCACCCAACGTAACTAGGAACTCCCTGATATTTTCCTCGCCCTCACTTCTAGCACGGTTTTTGTTGGCATCCTGGGAACGAGGGTACCCAGACTTGCCTGCCTGCGGCCTGGGGCGTGGATCCACCAATGGCCTGGTACGGCCCACCTTCGGCAGCAACCACTCAAGACCCTCGCGAGGGGCCAAGCCTCGCGAGGCGGACGACACCAAGACCTCCTTAGGGGAAGCCTCGCTAGGCTGGCTCCCGAGGAGCGGAGATATCAAGGCGGGGGGGCACCTCGCAAGGTTCGGGTGACGTGAGCCATGACGACCGAAGCCAGGCGGGCACCAGCAGGCGCAAAGTGCTAGTTTCCTCTTCGGTGCTAGAGAGGCAGGCGCATGTGAGGAGTCTTCAGGCATCAGGCAAAGGTTTCCATATCGGTGCAACGAGACCAAGACCAGCAGGATGGCAGGACGGAGGTCACCACGGACCCCACGACAACGTCACCACCAGAGCCTTTGGCAGGCGAAGACCATCTTTTGTCAGGATAACTTGTACTAGTTGTCTCCCTTCAAAATTGGCCGTTGTGGGATCCCTTCCCGCCTAACATTTGGGAAGAGGACCAGGGCCTCTATAAATATGACTAGCCACCACCCTAGTAGAGAGGGATGATCCAGACCATCCTCGCACACACAAGCTCACAGAGCTCAAGTTCATCCCTTGTACTTGTTCATCCCCAGCCTACAAGCCAATCCACCACACAACACTGGAGTAGGGTGTTACACCACAACGGTGGCCTGAACCAGTATAAACTCTCATGTCTCTTGTTCCTTGGGTTCGGCGAGCTAGGTCTTGAGATCGTTGCGAGAGTAAACTAGGGAGAGAGAGATCTTCGTGCGCACCCCAGAGTTCGAACCTCACGGGTTTGCCGGAACCCAGAATCCAACATTTGGCATGCCAGGTAGGGGTGCACTGAAGCCTTTCTCCCGTCGATCCACGCTCCACTGCTCCACCGCATCCATGGCTGACGCTCACCGAGCCCGTGCTATGTGTCGGGCCACCCTCGCTGCCTGCATCTCTCAAACGGCGCCCGTTGGAGGATCTTCCCGCCATTCTCCATCACCCGCTCCCAACGCCGCCATTGGCCCGACAGCAAACGAGGAGCAAGCTTCATCGCCGCACCCCTTCTGTGCGGCGGGACGGATGCACCGCCACACCATTGCTGACTCCGATCGGCTCGTCGTCCCACGCTCGTTGTGCGCCCGCAGACCCGCAGGCCACCCTGCTCATGGCACGCGAGCTCCTGTGTTACCGCCCGGTTGACGACCTCTACGACGACTGGCTGGACCGCATCGCCGAGCTCGTCAGCGCCACTGGGGGCTCTCCTGCACCATCGCTCTCGCTGCCTTGCACACCTCCAGCTGAGGGCGACATGGCTCACGGAGCGCCTCCACCAATTCCGCGTCAAGACGGCGTCCTTGCACCAAGACGCGCAGTTCCGTGGCATGACCCGCCACGCCGGGCGCCCGCGCGCGAAGAAGGAAGCTGCCAAGAAGTCCCGAGGCCACAAGAAAACGCTCCGGCGCTCCCATCACCACCGCGTCAAGACCGCGTACTGCCTGCAGCGGCAGCACGTGGATACCAGGATCGGTCTCCGCCTCCGTGACGGGCTCCGGTGACCACTACTGGCTGTCGCGCCTTCACTCCCGAGCTACGCGGTGTCGTATGGCCACGCAAGTTCAAGCAAGACCTGCCTCCACGCTATGACGGCACCCCCCACCACGCAGAGTTCTTGCGGCTCTACGAGATGAGCATCGAGGCAGCCAACGGAGACGAGAAGGTCATGGCGAACTGGTTTCCAATGGCCCTCAAGGATGGTGCGCGCTCATGGCTCCTGAAACCTGCCCGCGGCAAACTCCTCTTGGGGAAAGATGCGCGAGCATTTCGTCGCCAACATACAAGGCAGCCACGACCGCCTGCCGGCTGCGAGTGACCTACGGTGCATCAAGCAACAGCTAGGGCAGACCCTGCAGAAGTACATCCAGCGCTTCAACATCGTTCCCCTCAAGATCCCCAAGATGACGGATGAGGCCATCATCTCCGCGTTCTCCGATGGCGTCCACGATGTCAATATGAAGGAGGATCTCGCCATCCACGAGGAGCTATGCTCGGCCTTGGAGATGTTCAATATGGCGACCAAGTACGCAAGAGCAGAGGAAGTGCGCCTTTCCCTCCTCGAGCTCCTAGCTGCTGACCAGGAGGACAAGAAGGCAAAGATCAAAGAAGTGAAGCGCAAGGGAGCTGCCGTGCTCGCGGCGGAGCCAGAGATGAAGCGTGGCCGCGACCACCCTGAATCATCCAAGGCCAACCGCTCATTCTGCACCTTCCACAATGTTCACAGCCACAACACCAGTGACTGTCAGGAGCTCAGGGCCATCCGAGATGGGCGCTTCGGTCGGCGCCCCGAGCGCAACGACCGAGGCTACGATCAAGGAGGAGGACGAAGTGGAGGACACTAGGACGACCGTGGCCCCTGCTAGGAGTGGTGTGACCGGCCTCATGAGGACCGCTGGCAGGACCAGCCTCGCGAGGGTGCCTGGAGAGACCAGCCTCGTGAGGACCGCCCCCAGGGCAACTCCGGCCTCACTCCGTTGTGGCCCCCACCAAGAAGGAACGACGACCGCCGTAAAGACGATGGTGCTGGGGGCTTCCAGGAGCCATCGCCTGTATCTTGGGTGGTGCTCAAGCCCTAGCCTCTCAGCATATCTTCAAGCAGTTTGCTCGCAAGCTGAACGCGGCCCTTCCTAGGCTCGAGGCCACGCACCCGCTTAGGTGGTCCAAGTGCGCCATCACCTTCAGCTCGTCAGACCAGCTCAAGTGTGCGGCGACCGCCGGCGCCCTCCCAATGTTCTGCTCACCCATCATCAGCAATGTTCAAGTCACCAAGACCCTCATCGACGGTGGCGCAGGGCTCAATGTCCTGTCCGTCGACACATTCAACAGTCTCCAGTTGCCATACGATCAGCTACAGCCTACCAAGAATTTCTCAAGAGTGACCGACGGCTCCACCACCCCGATAGGGCAGGTCCACTTCCTTGTCACCTTCGGCCAGCATGACAGCTACCGCACCGAGCTCATCGACTTCGACGTCGCCCACATACGCCTGCCGTACAACGCCATCCTTGGGTATCCATCCTTGGCCATGTTTATGGCAGTGACCCACCACGGCTATAACGTCCTCAAGATGCCAAGAAGCGGCGGCATCATCACGGTCCCCTGTGAAGAATGAGATGCGGTGTGCTCCCTCGAGCGCCCTTACTAGGCTGCAGCGGCCGAAAACCTCGACAACGACGGCACCCTGAACCCTCCTGAGGCCAACCCAAAGAAGAAGAAGCAGCTACTCCGTGAAGGGCCTCAGGAAGGAGGTGTTTCCATCGGTGCCACCTAAGGATCTGCACCCGCAGCTGGGGTGCCTCCTTCCCTCGCATAGGAAGGCGCGCCCGACACCCTCCTTAGGCTGGGCTCAGGGGCTCTCTTTTGGAGGGCCTTAGACCTAGCCAACGTCACGAGGGAGGCGCTCGGGCACCATGTGGAGGCGTGCTTCACCACACGTTTCCCTCAAGAGGGCATGAGGCGTGGAGCAACCAGTGCTCAGGAGTTCATCACCAAGGCGATCTAGGAGCTTCAAGAGGCAAGGACCATACGTGGCGATAGTCAACCGCCACCCAGCGCAGCTCCCCATCCTGGCGAGGACAGCCGGCTACGCGTCTGCATCGACATTCCAGTTCTCAACAGGGCCGCATCTCAGGGACATTTCTGGCCTTCGCGCGTTAGATGGTGCAAGGGTCCCCCTCATAGCTACGTTCGCATGCCTCTCGGCCTGCCGAACGCGGCTGTCACCTTCCAGCGCCACCTACGAAGCATTCTGGCGGCTCAGGCGACCAGGCATCACACCGTCCTGGCAGAGACCGCGACAGTTCTCCAGGAGCCACCTGGGCCTGCGGAGCCTCCTGAGGCTCAGGACCCTGGCGGCTCGTGAAGAGCAACTTCTCCGGCTCGCATCTTCAGCTACCCCGACACCACTCCAGCTACACTATCAGGTGACTCTTTCCAGTTCATTCAGTTAGGGGTGCCCTTCGGGCAGCATTATCCCCAAGTCGCATGGGCCTGTCCTTGTGGCGTGTATCCTTTTGCATCTTTAGCTTACTCTATTGGGAGCACCTCAAGGGCTGCATCATCCCTAGTCCGCTCGGGTCCATCCCAATGGCATGTATCATTCTTGCATCTATCTGAACTAGTTTTTCTCCTCACATGAATTGCTCTATAATCATTTCTTACATGGTGCTTGTTCATCGCGGCCTCCCGTGTTGCCGATTGGTCACTTGCTCATCCCGTAATGGGAGACTCACATGCTAGCACGGTGCTTGTGCTCAGGTCTGTCCTTGCAACACTGATAAAACCTGTGCGATCGAGCTCTGGCTCGCGGCCCGCTCCGTGTACGCCACCTCACCAGATCCAAAGTGCCTTCATCTTCTCGCGGAAGGAGAAATGGTAGGATGGCAAGGTCAGCTACGGGCTACTCTATCTCCTTGCACTAACCCATAGAAATCTCCAGAGCCTAGCTATAGGTGGCCCCACCAGCTTCTCCCTTTCATGCTTTTCGCTTGGGTGTTAAAGGGGGGCTCCTGAGCATCGCGCCTCAGGAGCTCTTGCTGACTCTCCATCCCTCACCCCTGGCCTTGACCACAACATCCTGACCTAGCATACCAGCGGCGGTTGAGCTTGCTCGAGGGTCGGGACCTGAGGACACAAAGCACTCAGGAGAGTGTGAATGGTGGGAGCTGGCATGGACACAACCGGGCAGCATCGCCATAAGCGGCGCATGAACCGGACGCCACGCAAGGAACCGACCCAGTATCGCTAAGATAAGTCACGTATCCAAACAGCCCAGCTCATGACTTAGGATTTCCACCTCCTCCAGCCTTGCTCCGGCAATGTCGCCTTCCTTTTCTACCTTTAGGGAGCTGATTGCATGCCAAGGGGGACCTCTTGAGCATCGCGCCTCAGGAGCTCTTACCGGACCTCGGGTTGCTCACCTCCTGGCCTTGACCACGGCATCGTGACCTGGTATACTAGCGACGGCTAAAGCCTGCCTGGGGACTGGGACCTGTCGGCGTAGAGCACTAAGCTGCCGCGAGGACGAAAAGGGGGAACAATGCTAGAGCAAGACATGCAATCACGAATTTCATAATAGGAATAACATCTCTACAAAAGTACGACAGATAATTTACACACCCCACGGGGTGTAACACCCACAATGCGGCTATATCTCCCACGTGTCGGGGCACGACTTAGAGGCATAGCCGCATGGTAGGCTTGTCCCAGGAGGGGTAATATTTACACATCCCATGTACTGAATAAGAAAGGGATAAAGAGTTGGCTTACAATCGCCACTTCACACAATACATAAATAATCCATACATCATCCAAGGTACAATCAAAGGTCCGACTATGGAACCAAAATAAAGAAAGACAACCCCAAATGCAAGATCCCCAATCGTCCCAACTGGGCTCCTCTACTGATCATCTAGAAAAGAAACATAGTATCAGCCCGAATCCTCGTAGAACTCCCACTTGAGTTCGGTAGCATCCCCTGCACTGGCATCGTCGGCACCTGCATTTGTTTGGAAGTATCTGTGAGTCAAGGGGACTCAGCAATCTCACACCCGCGAGATCAAGACTATTTAAGCTTAAGGGCTTAAGGGTAGGAAAGGGTAGTGAGGTGGAGCTGCAGAAAAACACTAAGCATAAATGGTGGCTAACTTACGCAAAAGAGAGCGAGAAGAGAAGCAACGCACGGCCGAGAAGCTAATAGTGATCAAGAAGTGATCCTGAAGCTAATTAAGCTCAAGCATAACACAAGGTTGTGTTCACTTCTCGGACTCCGCCGACAAGAGACCATCACGGCTACACGCACAGTTGATTCATTTTAGTTAAGTTAAGTGTCAAGTTCTCTACAACCGGATATTAAAAAATTCCCATCTGCCCATAACCGCGGGCACAGATTTTGAAAGTCAAAACCCTGCAGGGGTGTGCCAACTTAGCCCATCACAATCTCTCACGGTCAAAGAAGGATATTCCTTCTCCCGGGAAGACCCGATCAGTCTCGGAATCCCAGTTATAAGACATCTCGACAATGGTAAAACAAGACCAGCAAATCCACCCGATGTGCCGACAAATCCCGATAGGAGTCGCACATATCTCATTCTCAGGGCAACACCGGATGAGACAGGCTACGAGTAAAACCAACCCTCAAGTTGCCCCTAGGTGGCCCTACAGGCGGCTCGGTTCGGACCAACACTCAGAGGAGCACTAGCCCGGGGGGGGGGGGTTAAAATAAAGATGACCCTTGAGTCTGCAGAACCCAAGGGAAGGTATATGGTGGTAGGTAGGCAAATGGTAAAAGCAAGGTTCGGCCTTGCTAGAGGATTTTTATTCAAAGCGAACTATCAAGGGGTTCCCATAACACCCAACCGCGCAAGGAACGCAAAATCAAGGAACATAACACCGGTATGATGGAAACTATGGCGGCAAGAGTGGAACAAAACAACAGGAATAAGGCCGAGCCTTCCACCCTTTATGAAGTATATATATGCATTAACGTAAAGAAGAGATAATAATGATATCCCAACAATATCCATGTTCCAACACGGAACAAACATCATCTTCACCTACAACTAGCAACGCTATAAGAGGGGCTGAGCAAAAGTGGTAACATAGCCAAACAACGGTTTGCTAGGAAAGGTGGGTTAGAGGCTTGACATGGAAATATGGGAGGCACGATATAGCAAGTGGTAGGTAACATGGCATAGCAATAGAGCGAACAACTAGCAAGCAAAGATAGAAGTGATTTCGAGGGTATGGTCATCTTGCCTGCAAACTTCTCAGAGTTGTCGAAAGCTTGATCCTCGTCAGTGTACTCAACAGGTTCCTCGATCACGTACTCGTCTCTAAGCTCTACGCAAAGCAAGAACACAATCAAAGGACCAACAATCAATCACGGTGCAATGCACAAGCAACATGATGCAAAACATGGCATGATATGCAATGCTATGCGTGCTCCGGAAGGGAAAGAATTATCAAGGCATCAACTTGGCAAACCAAGTGAGCCACTGGAAAGATGAGATGATTTTGGTTGAAATCGATATAAAGATCATCAGAAATGGAGGCACGATTTGCAGATGGCAATCAAAACAAGAATGGCACAATTCTGCGATTAACAGCATGATGCCATTTAGAATGCAATAAGAAACTAATCTACTACACTCCAACATAACAACAAAGTATATGGCAGTGATGTACACAAGATGCTTGACAAAATATGAACACTGAGCTACGGCTAAATCACATAAGAGTAGGTTCAGACAAGCATGGCAAAAGTGCAAAAGATATCAGCTTCACAGACTTTGTGAAAAAATAACATGCCAGAAATAACATCAGGAAGCAATGTTTAGAGCTAGCAAACAACATGCTACAGGAACAAATCATAGTATACAAAGGCATGGAATGAATCTAATAAATGCATAGAAGAAAAGTCCCTTACTGATCATGAGCCAAAAAGGCATAGAAGATATGATGGCACCCATGTAAACATAGCAAGTTTTATTAACAGTTTCAGACTTAGTAGAAAACAGAGCATGGCATAAATAGAATTATGAAGGAAACTTTGCGAGCTCAAATCACTCACCACAAAGCATTTGAAGACAAAACAAACATAGCATCAGCAAGACGACATGTTCGATAAGATAACCATGGCAAGAGCAAGTTC
Organism: Triticum urartu; assembly: GCF_056163025.1. Taxonomy (NCBI): domain Eukaryota; kingdom Viridiplantae; phylum Streptophyta; class Magnoliopsida; order Poales; family Poaceae; genus Triticum; species Triticum urartu. Next base: position 170,962,855 of record NC_141877.1, on the reverse strand, counting down.
ATAGCATGCATGGATCGCTAGCAACAACCATGGCAAAATTGATTAACATGTAAACAATCTGCCAGGAACATTTTATAACAAAAGTACAACAAGAACAAGACATTCTAGGGCATTCGATAATTGCAAACAGGGGCATGGATGGATACATCATAACCATATGTTCAAAACATCCTTACTGAAGCAACTCAAAACAAGCATGGATCTCACTGTAGCACAAGTTTTATATGGCATCAAAATAACAGGAGGAAAATGACTTAGTAAAATCCTAAGTCCGTGAAAACAGCGATATCACGAGGCCTAGTTTGCATGCTTGTGCTAGTAACCACAAAGATCACAAAACTACATGGCAAGCACCTCTGTAAAGATGGCATGGCATAGTTTAGAACACATGTAGAGCTCATGCCCATATGAAGCACACATCAAATGTGGCAAAAATGACAAAACATTATAATCTGATAAGTAGCAGTAGTAAACATTTTATAGCACTCTTGCATCAATGATTTAGGCATCAATCTGAACTCAAAAACAAGCATTCCACAATGGAATGCAATGAAGAGCATCTCACAATGAACATTTTGATATATCATATGCATCAATCGGATTCACGGTCATGGATATATGAGGCAATGAACAGAGCATGAAAAAGTTGCAGAAAAAGGACTTAGAGAAATATACCCCTCGCGAAACAGATCTAGGGTTTGCACGAAAAAGGAGGTTCGCCGGGGTTTCGTCAGGGTTTGTCGCCGCGGTGGCCGGAGCTTGCGGCGGAGGTGGCCGGAGAGGGGTCTCCGGGCACGGGGGCGACTAGATCCGGCGAGGATGAGGTAGCGGCACGCGGGCGAGGCGTCGGCGGAGCGGACCCGGGCGGCGCGGCGACTGGAGTTGGGCGGCAGAGGTCGGCGGCGAGCGAGGCGGCGGAGGTGGCGAGCAGCGCCGACGAGGACGGGCGGCGTGCGTGGGAAAGGAGGCGGCGGATCTCGCGTGAGCCGGGGAGGCTCAGGCGGCGGACGGGCCCTGTGGGCCCGATTCATGTCCGGCGGGCCGCAGCGGCGGGGACGGCTTGGTGGCGACAGGTGGCGGCGCTAGATTGGCTGCGGGCGGCGGTGATGCTGAGGTGGCGGGCTGCGATTGGGCGGACGGACGTGGCGGCGGCGGCTGGACGTGTCCGGTCACCGGGCGGACATGTCCGGCAGCGCGGGGAGGGTGGATCTAGGGTTCATCTGCGTGAAAAATCAGGGAGGGGCACCTATTTATAGGTAGGAGGTAAGAGTGTCCAAATGGAGTGTAGTTTTCACCCACACGATCGTGATCCGAGGACGGAGGACATGAGAGTGGTTTGGATGGGTTATTGGGCCGTTTTGGATGGGTGTTGGGCTGCAACACACAAGAGGCGTTCCCGGTTACCCGGTTAACCGTTGGAGTATCAAACGGACTCCAAATGGAACGAACTTTGACAAGCGGTCTACCGGTGGTGTACCAAGGCCGCTTGGCAAATCTCGGTCCATTCTGAGAACGTTTAACACCTGCTCAGGAAAAGAGACAAAAGGGGTACGCCGGTGCACGTCGGAGTGTCGGATTGCAAAATGGACAACGGGGAAAATGCTCGGATGCATGAGACAAACACGAATGCAAATGCGATGCACATGATGACATGATATGAAATGCATGACATGAACAAAATGCAAAACGAAGACAAAACCCAACCACGAAGGGAAATCTCATAACTTAAAGCCGAAAAAGGCAAGAGTTGGAGTTACAAATATGGCAAGTTACATCCGGGGTGTTACAACACTCCACCACTACTAGAGGATCTCGTCCCGAGATCTAGGACTGAAAGAACTCCGGATATTCGGAGTGGAGGTGGCCCTCGCGTTCCCATGTGGCTTCTCGATCGGAATGGTGAGACCACTTCACTCTCAGGAATTTGATAGACTTGTTGCGAGTCTTATGCTCAGTTTCTTCAAGAATAGCAACGGGATGCTCATGATAAGACATGTCTTCTTGGAGATCAATATCTTCAAAGTTGATGGTCCGCTAAGGAGTCTTGAAGCACTTGCAAAGCTGTGACACGTGAAACACATCATGCACATTTGCGAAGTTGGACGGAAGCTCAAGTTGATAGGCGAGATCGCCTCTTTTGCCAATGATTTTGAAAGGACCCACGTATCTAGGGGCAAGCTTCCCTTAGATACCGAAGCGGCGAGTGCCTTTCATTGGAGAGACGCGGAGGTAGACATGATCTCCAATCTCGAAAGCCAAGTCACGGTGCTTTCTATCATAGTAACTCTTCTGGTGCGATTGCGCGGCTTTGAGATTTTCACGTATGATTTTGCACATTTGTTCAGCCTCCGTGATTAATTCATTGCCAAGAAGTTGGCGTGCACCAGTCGCTGACCAATTGAGAGGAGTACGACACTTTCTGCCATAGAGAATCTCGAATGGGGCCTTGCCCGAACTCGCTTGGAAACTATTGTTGTGGGAGAACTCGGCATATGGAAGACAATCTTCCCACTTCATACCGAAGGAAATGACACAAGCCCTGAGCATATCTTCAAGGATTTGATTGACTCGCTCGACTTGGCCACTAGTTTGAGGATGGAAGGTTGTGCTGAAGCGAATGTTGTTGCCCATGGCCTTATGAAAGGAGTCCCAGAACTTAGAAGTGAAGATGCTACCACGATTTGAAGATATCAATTGCGGAATGTTGTGCAAAGAGACAATCCTGGAGGTGTATAGCTCTGCCAACCGAGCTGCTATTGAAGATTCTTTGATTGGAAGGAAATGAACCACTTTAGTAAGCTTGCCAATGACAACGAAGATAGCATCATTTCCACGCTTGGACTTGGGAAATACAGTCACGAAGTCCATCTCAATGTGGTCAAACTTCCATTCTGGAATAGCAAGAGGTTGGAGGAGACCAGCTGGTCATTGGTGTTCTGCTTTCACCCTTCTGCAGACATCACATTCATTCACGAATTGAGCAATTTCTCGCTTCATTCGAGTCCACCAATACTACTGCTTGAGGTCATGGTACATCTTTGTACTTCTGCGATGAATGGATAGAAGGTAATTGTGCGCCTCGTTCATAATGATTTTCCTTAGATCACCTTTAGGAACCACAATTCGGTCCTCGAAGAATAGAGTGTCTTTGTCATCAATGCGATAGCACTTGTATTTGGGTTGGCTCTTGGCAATCCCATTTTTCACCTTCTTCACCATGGAATCCAGGAGTTGTGCCTCACGAATTTGATCTTCGAAAGTAGGAGAGACTTCGAGGTTGGCAAGAAAGCCTTGAGGAACAACTTGGAGATTTAGTTTGCGGAAAGCTTCACAAAGGTCCTGTTGGAAGGGCTTGAGAATTAGGCTGTTGCAGTAAGCCTTCCTACTCAAAGCATCTACAATGACATTGGCCTTGGCTGTAGTATATTCAATATTTGGATTGTATTCTTGAATCATTTCGACCCAACGAGTCTGCCTGAGGTTGAGGTTGGGTTGAGTGAAGATGTACTTGAGGCTCTTACGATCCGTGAAGATGTCCACTTTCCTTCCCAACAAGAGATGTCTCCACGTTAATAATGCATGGACAACTGCCGCCAACTCAAGGTCGTGAGTGGGGTAGTTCCTTTCGTTCGGCTTCAACCGACGAGAGGTATAAGCCACAAATTTCTTCTCTTGCATTAACACAGCACCGAGACCTTGCAGGGAGGCATCACAAAAAACTTCAAAAGGCTTGGATTCATCAGGAGGAGTCAAGACAGGAGCCGTGACCAACTTCTCTTTAAGGGTGTTGAAAGCAACGTCTCATTCAGGCGTCTAGACATACTTAACATGCTTTTGGAGGAGGTTGGAAAGAGGCTTTGCAATCTTAGAGAAATTCTCAACGAATCTTCGACAATAGCTTGCAAGCCCAAGAAAACTTCGGAGCTGCTTGACATTCTGAGGAGGTTCCCAATTCACAATTGTAGACACCTTCTCGGGATTAATAGCGATGCCCTTTGCGGACATGATATGACCAAGGTAAAGAACTTCGTCAAGCCAGAACTCACACTTGGAAAACTTCGCATAGAATTGATGCTCTCTGAGTTTGTCGAGTACCAATCTCAAATGCTTGGCATGATCCTCCTTATTCTTTGAAAAGACCAAAATATCATCGAGATACACCAAGACGAAATCGTTTGTGTAAGGGATGAAGATGAAGTTCATCATGAGAGAGAACGTTGGAGGAGCATTGACAAAGCCGAAAGACATGATAGTATATTCATAAGAACCATAGCTTGTTATGAATGCTGTCTTGGGGATATCTTGTTCACGAATGTGAATCTGATGATAACCCATACGGAGGTCAAGCTTGGAGAATACTTGAGCACCTTTAAGTTGCTCTAAAAGCTCATTGATGTTGGGAAGTGGATACTTGTTCTTTATTGTCTTCTTGTTCAATGGACGGTAGTCGACGCAGAGTCGTTCCGTTCCATCCTTCTTCTTGACAAAAAGAACACCACAACCCCATGGAGATGAACTCGGTCTAATCAGACCCATGCACTCTTGTTCATCGAGTTGTTTCTTCAACTCCTTCAACTCCTCTCGTCCAAGCTTGTAAGGACGTTTGCAAATAGGTTTCGTGCCAGGCTCAAGATCGATAACGAATTCAACTGGCCGGTGAGGAGGCATTCCCGGAAGCTCTTCTGGAAAGATGTCTTGATATTCACAAATGACTGGAATCTGAGAGATGGCATTCAGCTCGCCCTTCTCATTGAGAGAAAACAACCCAATTGTTTCGTCACGAGCGGCATAGATGATCACATCCTCAGACGAGTGTGTCAATTGAATCTTCCTAGCAGCACAATCAAGCTGAGCCTTGTGCATAGAAAGCCAGTCCATGCCAATAATTAGATCAATATCCGAGTCACCAAGAACAATTGGAGGGGACAGAAATTTATAGTCGCCCATTTCGATTCCGATATTCAGAACCATCATGGTAGATCTCAAATGCTTAGCCAGAGAAACAACTTGCAGAGCTCTAGGTAATGCCTTAGTGTCAAAATTGTGCTCCGATGCAAATGGGAATGACATGAAAGAATGCGATGCACCAATATCAAAAAGAACTTTAGCAGGAATGGAGTTAACTGCAAGGTTACCCATGATCACTTCTGAAGAATCCTATGCCTAAGCTCCGTTCATCATGTTGACCTTAGCATGCTTGGGATTATGCTTGACCACTGCATTGCTGGCAGATCTCATGAGAAACCTTGACAAGCTTATTAAAGGAAATCATATCCTTGGAGTTAACAATGTCATATTTGATAAGGATAGACTTTGCAGTGCTTGTCAAGCAGGTAAACAGGTTGGAGCAAGGCATCCCATGAAGAACATCATGACCACAAGAAGGCCACTTGAGCTACTTCATATGGATCTTTTTGGTCCCAACGCCTACAAGAGTCTCGGTGGAAATTCTTTTGGTCTAGTTATAGTTGATGATTTTTCAAGATTTACGTGGGTGTTCTTTATTAATGATAAGTCGCAGGTCCAGAAGATCTTCAGAAACTTCGCTAGGAAGGCCCAAAATCAGTTTGACGTGAAGATCAAGAAGGTTCGGAGTGACAATGGAACGGAGTTCAAGAACACAAATGTAGACACCTTTCTTGACGAAGAAGGGATTTCACACGAGTTCTCGGCTACGTACACACCTCAACAAAATGGAGTTGTTGAGAGGAAGAACCGGACACTCATCGAAATGGCAAGAACGATGCTTGATGAATACAAGACGCCGAAGCACTTTTGGGCAGAAGCGGTTGAGACAGCTTGTCACGCAACAAATCGCTTATATCTTCACAAGCTACTCGGCAAGACGGCATACGAGCTTCTCACCGGTAACAAACCCCAAGTTGGATACTTTCGAGTATTCGGCTCAAAGTGCTACATTCTTGATAAGCATCATCGTTCAAAGTTTGCTCCTAAATCTCATGAAGGTTTTCTACTTGGTTATGGCTCAAACTCTCACACTTACCGTGTCTACAACAATTTCACCCGAAAGGTTGAAGAGACGGTAGATGTGAAGTTTGATGAATCTAATGGCTCGCAAGTAGAGCAATTGCCAATTGATGTAGGAGACAAAGACCCTTCAGAAGCAATCCAAGACTTGTCCATTGGCAAAATTCGTCCAACGGAGGTGAAGGAGAGTACTTCATCCGTCCAAGTGGAAGCTTCTACTTCACGACAAGGTGAACCAAGAATCGACACGGAAGCATCCACAAGTGGGACACACCAAGATGAAGAAGACAAGGAAATGCATCAAGACGAACATCAACAACCTCTTTCTCCACCACGACAAGAGAACGACGACGTCAACAATGAAGAAGGCCAAGAAGAAGAACAAGATGAAGAAGATGTTCAACGAAGACCCAAGCAAAAGCTCTCACGAGTTCGAGCAAGAATTGCCAAAGATCATCCCGTCGAGCAAATCCTCAATGATATACAAACCGGGAGAATCACTCGCTCAAAAACTCGTTTAGCTAACTTTTGTGAAAACTATTCATTCATCTCTAGCATTGAACCTATGAAGGTTGAAGAAGCATTGGAAGATCCGGATTGGATAAACGCTATGCATGAAGAGCTACACAATTTTGAGAGAAACCAAGTTTGGACATTGGTTGAGAAGCCCGACAACAACCACAACATCATTGGTACCAAATGGGTGTTTCGCAACAAGCAAGATGAAGATGGAAAAGTGGTTCGCAACAAAGCACGTCTCGTCGCCCAAGGGTACACACCAGTCGAAGGTATGGACTATGGTGAGACATATGCTCCCGTTGCTAGACTTGAGTCCATTCGCATCTTACTTGCCTACGCTAATCACCATAATATCACCTTGTACCAAATGGACATTAAAAGTGCTTTTCTAAATGGTGAAATAGAGGAGGAAGTTTATGTCAAACAACCTCCCGGTTTTATCAATCCTAAGAAACCAAATCATGTTTACAAACTTCACAAAGCTCTTTATGGTCTTAAACAAGCTCCTAGAGCATGGTATAAATGCTTGACCAAGTTCCTTATTACAAGTGGTTTTGAAATTGGTAAAATTGATTCTACTCTTTTTACTAAAAGGGTTAATGGAGAACTATTTGTATGCCAAATTTATGTCGATGATATCATATTTGGTTCAACTAACCCTCTCTTTAGTGAAAAGTTTGGAAAGCTAATGTCAGAGAAGTTTGAGATGTCTATGATGAGTGAACTCAAATTCTTTCTCGGTTTGCAAATCAAGCAAACTAAGGAAGGTACATTTGTCTCTCAAACGAAGTACACCAAGGACTTATTCAAGAAGTTCAATATGCAAGAATGCAAAGGTATGTCTACACCCATGCCTACTAGTGGATATAATGATTTAACCAAAGATGGTGAACCGGTTGATCAAAAGGTTTATCGCTCTATGATTGGTTCATTGTTATACCTATGTGCTTCACGTCCCGATATTATGCTAAGTGTGTGCATGTGTGCACGATATCAAGCTGCTCCTAAAGAATGTCATCTTAAGGCTGTGAAAAGGATAGTGAGATACTTAATCCATACACCAAACTTTGGCATTTGGTATCCTAAGAGATCTTCTTTTGATCTTGTTGGCTATTCCGACTCGGATTATGCCGGATACAAGGTTGATAGAAAGTCCACTTCGGGTACTTGTCAATTTCTTGGTAGATCTCTTGTGTCTTGGTCTTCCAAGAAACAAAACTCGGTATCCTTATCCACCGCCGAAGCGGAATACATTGCCGCTGGTTCATGTTGTGCTCAATTTCTTTGGATGACCCAAACTCTTAAAGATTATGGGATTTATGTGAAACATATTCCACTGCTTTGTGACAATGAAAGTGCTATCAAAATTGGTCATAATCCTGTACAACATTCTCGAACTAAGCATATTGAAGTTCTTCATCATTTCATTCGAGATCATGTTGCTAAGGGTGACATTAATCTTAAGCACGTTCGCACCGATAAGCAATTAGCGGATATATTTACTAAACCTCTTGATGAGAAAGTGTTTTGCAGGTTGAGAGGAGAATTTAACATCATTGATTCTTCGAACTTGGAGTAGAAACTCCATTGGATACATGCAAGACATGAGCTTATGACTAATCCATGATATATCTCTTATGATAACTATCTTATGTCTTGGATATATTTGCACCTTGCATGTTGTCTAACCCATGTAGGTGCTTGGTTGAATCTAATTCCATGAGATTGCGACTCACTCACATCTTTAGCAATCTCTACATCACTAAGACTCTACACAATGGTGGTTGAAGACAAGGAAGCACAAAACCATTCAAACATATCCTTTGACAAATTCTATGTTGAGCTTCATGATTGTCATTTTTGGATACACAAGTGCTCTTCCTTGCAAGAACTAACCCATGTAGCTAGATGAACTCAAACTCCAAGTGGTGCTCCCAACTCTTGATGAGCTACATCAACCTTGAGCACCCACACAAGTTCAACTACATGAGCAAGAACCACACCACCACCCAAGGTATGTTATTCCATCTTAGAGAAGCTTTACTCCAAGACATGAGTCAAAGCAACTCAACAAGATGTGAATACATCAAGATGCTTAAACGAAAAATGGTAACCCCATTTTGAGCTTAAACGATGAGTATGACCTATGATCAAGTGTTCTCACTTGACTCCTAAGTCAATATACTCTAACATAGGTGACTATGTCACCGCCCAACCCTAGATGAAGTTCTCTTGTGTTCTTTTCTGTGTTATTGCATTTGTCTCATGCATGTTTATTTTCTTTCTCTTTTTCAAAAAAAAACAACTTCATCTAGATCTTTTAGTTTCTTCTCTTTTCTCTTTGTTTTTGTTCTGCATTTTCTGCATTCAATTCCTTGCAAATCCTTCAGGTAATTCATTGCAAATCTTTGTGAGATCCTACATGTCTAGTGAGCTGAGGTGACAAGTGTTTTTCTCTATGTGAACTCGGTTTCACCGACTTGTAATTTTCGGTCCAACCAAATCTTTTCGGTGCCACCGAAACATACCACTCGGTGCCACCGACTTCGCAACAGGAAAAACAGTTTGCCACTTGTTCTATATTTCTTCTAATCCAGCTCTACTCAATGAATCTTATCCTCTACAAGCATCACAGTTTGATCCATTGCTTTGTGCTGAGTCTCAAGGACCAAACCTATACGACGGATTCCAGAAAGCCCTTCTTGGAAATTGATGTCAAAGGGGGAGAGAGAGATCACATCAAAGCTTGTAGGAGAGAGAGATCACATCAAGGGAGAGAAAAAGTCTCAAGGACCAAACCTACAAGAGAGAAAGTATTAAGGGGGAGAGAGAGACTTCCAGGGGGAGAGAATACTCAAGGATCCCAGATGCTTGATGTTCAAGAGGAGAGATGTCACATGCCTTTTTGGGGGAAAGACATGTATTTGCATTAAGTTCTATCCATTTGTATCTTTCAGCTCTGATTTTCTGTTCCCTATCTTCTCCCAATATCCCATGTAAGATTCAGGGGGAGCAAGACACCTAAGGGAAAGAAATCAGTCAAATTCATTGCATATCTTTATTCTTGGGGACATGTTGAATCCAATGTGGTACCTTGTACTCACTCTCTACATGTCATCCCAGTCTTGGTATTCTTGTGGTTTCTTTTGTTTGCTCTGGCTAGTGGATGTACCTGTGTTATCTAACTTTGTTTGTGCAGGTTCATTCCATCCTAAGCCAACTCAAGACCACAAGGTAAGTATATGCATCAAAATCATGAGGATGAGGAGTTCTTTCTTATGTACATACTGTTTGCAAGAAGGACTCATGAGCATGAAGGTATTTTCCTTGATAATCTTTTGCTCTGATGCATATGGCCAAGATACATGTAACACATTGCCTACTCTGTCATGGTTATGCTCTCACATGCCTCTATATTTCATATTTACATGAGTGCATACATGTAGGGGGAGCCTATGCTTGTTACATGTCCTTCCAAAGCTTTACTTGTTGTTCTTTATATCTTTATCTAAAGCTTTGATGTATGTTGCCATCAATTACCAAAAAGGGGGAGATTGAAAGCACAACTGCTCCCTAGGTGGTTTTGATAATTGATGACAACATATCTCTTGTTGGACTAATGTTTCTATCTAGTATGTTTCAGATAAGTTCAACAATGGAGTGGCATGGACTAAAGGTTGTGGGAACTCCTTCAAGATGCTAAGGACAAAGGATTGGCTAAAGCTTAAAGCTCAAGACTCTTCATTTTACATTTTAGTGATCCAAGATCACATTGAGTCCATAGGAAAAGCCAATACTATCAAGGAGGGATGAGGTGTTGCTTAATGAGCCTCTTGCTTCATGTGCTTAATGATATGCTCCAAAATCCTCAGCTACTTTCCCACTTTGACATATGACCTAAACCCAAAGCCAAACTCGGACCTACCGATTATTCCTATCCGGCGCCACCGAGTTTCACTTGTCATAAGCCACTGCCAAACCTTAGCAATTCGGTTCTACCGATAGGGATCTCGGTCTCACCGAGATGGGATTGCAAACTCTCTGTTTCCCTTTCGTAACTTTTCGGTCTCACCGGAAGAGCGAATCGGTCCCACTGAGATTGCAATGTAAATTCAGTGTTTCCTTTTTGTAACTTTTCGGTCTCACCGAAAGAGCAAATCGGTCCCGCCGAGTTTGCCTGACCAACTCTCTGGTTAGCTTATTACCAAACTCGGTCTCACTGAGTTTTTGTAATCGGTCTCACCAAGATTACGTTATGCCCAAACCCTAACCATATCGGTCCTACCGAGTTGCATGTCAGTCCCACCGAAAATCTCAAACGGTCACTAGGTTTACCTTTTCGGTTCGACCGAGTTTGTTGATTCGGTCCCACCGAGATTGGAAAACTGTGTGTAACGGTTGGATTTTGTGTGGAGGCTATATATACCCCTCCACCTCCTCTTCATTCGTGGAGAGAGCCATCAGAACACATACACAATTCCAACTCATATGTTCTGAGAGAGAACCACCTACTCATGTGTTGAGACCAAGATATTCCATTCCTACCATATGAATCTTGATCTCTAGCCTTCCCCAAGTTGCTTTCCACTCAAATCTTCTTTCCACAAAATCCAAATCCTATGAGAGAGAGTTGAGTGTTGGGGAGACTATCATTTGAAGCACAAGAGCAAGGAGTTCATTACCTACACACCATTTGTTACTTCTTGGAGAGTGGTGTCTCCTAGATTGGCTAGGTGTCACTTGGGAGCCTCCGACAAGATTGTGGAGTTTAACCAAGGAGTTTGTAAGGGCAAGGAGATCGCCTACTTCGTGAAGATCTACCGCTAGTGAGGCAAGTCCTTCGTGGGCGATGGCCATGGTGGGATAGACAAGGTTGCATCTTCGTGGACCCTTCGTGGGTGGTTGCTTCTTCGTGGACCCTTCGTGGGTGGAGCCCTCCGTGGACTCGCGCAACCATTACCCTTTGTGGGTGGAGCCCTCCGTGGACTCTCGCAACTGTTACCCTTCGTGGGTTGAAGTCTCCATCAAGGTGGATGTAGGATAGCACCACCTATCCGAACCACGGGAAAAACATCCGTGTATCCAATTGCGTTTGAATTCTCCAAACCCTTCCCCTTACATTCTTGCAAGTTACATGCTTTACATTCCGCTGCTCATATACTCTTTGCATGCTTGCTTGATATGTATTGTGAATGTTGAAATTATGCCTAAACTCCACTTAAACCGAAAAAGCCTAAAAATTGCAACTTTAGCACTAAGTGTCTAATCACCCCCCCCCCCTCTAGACACATCTACTTCTAGATCCTACACCTGGGTTGGGTGGGTGGGAAGATCCATTGCCATCTTTGCTCTTCTGCTGATAAGGCTGACGAAACGGAGGAGGAGGAGGCAACCAGAACTTCTGTTGCTTAAGAAGAAGATTGAACTGCATCCCTGACTCTCTTCTTAGATGCCTCACACTTGAGCTGAGCAGCTTCTTGCTTTAGTGCCATGTTGTAGAATTCATGAAACTTAGTCGGCTCAAGAAGCACGAGAGCTAATTGCATATCTTCTCTGAGGCCACCTCTGAATTGATAAATCATACTCTTTTCATCAGGGACGTCTTTTTTAGCAAAGCGAGCAAGTTTTTGAAACTGGATATTGTATTGATACAAGGACATGATGCCTTGCTTGAGATTTCAGAACTCCTCACGCTTGCTCTCAGCAACGCTTGGTGGGATGTGATGAGCTTTGAAGTCTCGGTGGAAATCATTCCAGGTAATCACATGACCTCTTATGGAATCTCTATATTGTAGATACCACTCAGCCGCTTGATCCTTGAGTTGAAAAAAAGCAAACTTGACAAAGTCCTCAGGTCTGACATTGCTACATTCAAAATGTTTGCATATGTCCACGAGCCAGTCGTCGGCGTCTGTGGCCTCGACACAATTACTGAAGGACTTCGGCTGGTTTACGAGGAACTGGTTGAGGGTAGCAAACTGAGGCTGATTGTTGCCTTGGCCTTGATTTCCTTGGTTGCCTTGGCCTTGGTTGCGCTCTTGCAAGAGTTGCAAAAGCATCTGAGTGTTGGCATTGGTGGCTGCCATGACAACTTGCCATGCCTCCGGAGGTGGAGGTGGTGGCAGAGGGTTCGACTGATCCCCATCATTGCGGTCCGGATTCTAACGCGTTGGAGGAGCCATCCTGAAGAGGTTGACATCCATTAGCATCTTGAAAGACATATATTCAAGCTGAATCAATGGATCGAAATTGCAACATAAAGTCTTCACAATAAACATTCGAACAAGGATGAACGAATGAATTCCAAAGTAAGTCATCACACTTCCATTAAGGTTGAGAAGCCACTTAGGTAAAGGTAGATGAATAAAACAACAAGGTACGGATATGAACAAATAAGTGGTAAGGATTACCCAATCACAAACCAAATATCTGCAGGAAGAAATACTACAGCTACTTGAATTCCCACCTATAAAACTCCCAAAATTTCTGGTTACGCAATCAGGTGTTGGGGATATAGGGGAAGCATAATATCTCACCCAAAACTAGCAAATCCTACATCCATCTGTATCCATCCTTCAACACATAACCAAGAAACCTTCGGAAATCATTTACCTCAACCTTCGAAAAGCATCCGTTATACGAGTTATGGAAATACTCCCAAACACCTGCCCTAGTAGTGGGTGGCGTCGAGGTTATCTCACCAACAACTGCATAAAAGAGATTTTCGATGTCGGCGAACTCAGGTATTCCAGAACTGCAACGACTAGTAAGTGTGCACGTGCTATGCACGTCACCATCAATTCAATCAAGTACTATATGTGATCATACCAACAGAGTGGTTCATCCATCTAAAACAATAGTTTTTAGAGGAAGGTTTTCATTTATTGATCATCAAAATTACTTATCACATAGATAAGAAAAAGGCTGCCCGGTGCATGTAGCTCCCGATTGTGCAGGGTTAGGGGAATGATCCGACCATTTTGGGTCTTTTGTATGCAGTATTCCCTGCAATTTTTGTAATAAATGAAAATAAAATAACTGAACCAATGAGTTCACAAAAATAAAATGACATGTAGTAAGCTTCAGATTTCTTTTGACCCTAAAAAATTCAGTTTTTTTATTGTATGCTTCACACATTTAGTTTTTTTTCTATTCGACGCAAGAAAAAAAATAAAAACTCCTAGTTGTTTTTTGAGATGCTTCAACTCATCACGCCACTAAACCAGACACACACGTAGCCCATGTTCGCGTAGCCCAACCCAACAGACAAAAAAAAGGCAGGCACCCATCTCTCGCATTCGTCTTCACCCGATCCACTTTCCTCCTCTAGTTCTCGATCAAGGTTGAGTTCTCGCCCTCTCTCAGATCGGATCGACGCAAGTTCGTTAGCGTTTATATTCAAAACACCACCGGCAGCAATAACCAGCGTCGCCGCCTCCTTGACTACCACCTCCGCCACCCTCGTCTGCAACGCCTTCCCTCCCGAGCTGTACTGCTATGGGCGAATCCTATCTCGCCGCCGGTCTACACCTCTGGGCAAGAAGCCGCTGCTCGCCCTTCGGTCGGCTGCTCAGGGACAACGCCCCCCTCACGTGGACTTGGACGACAACCGAGGGTCATGTGACCTCTCCGTGTGAGGCATGGTATTGTTCTGAAAGTAATTTAACATTCTGATTTTTCAGGTTGTTAAAGGTTGCAGGAACTGTTTGCACTTTTTACTACCGCATCACGCCACCTGCCATCCCGAAGCCAAGCAGAGCGCAAGAAGTAGTACCTCTGGCTGGCTCATTCTGAAGCACCTTGAGTGTGGAGATCGGACCACCACACTGTCGGATGATACAACAGAGGGCAAGGGGTTTTGAAGCTTACAGAGTTACAGAAGTGCTCCTTATAGCTGAAGTTTTAACGTTTCTTTTGTGTGCGTGGGTTGTTTCTGCGTCATGTGGAGATTTACTCCAAATATGCAATGAAAGAGAACTGTCATATGCACTACTCATAATGAATAAAATGGTAATAATTTACATGTGTGGTTGATGAGTCATTAACGTCATCCTACTCTGTAATGTGCACTGAAAATACCAGTGATTCTGCCTATACGTGCAATGTGCTTGGTGTGTATTGTACATATTCAGTGGAACATGACACAAGAAAGTTTGCCCAGTTTGGGATTTCACTCACATAAAGTAGTTTGACCAGCATGGAAATGCCACTCAATAATAAGAGCAGAAGGTTAACTAATTTTTTACACAAAGGAGAAAGCTTTACTACAACACACTACTAAACATATTACAATCTTCAAAGACAATCCACCTGGTGCCATCAGGGATGTCATCTAGTACAAAAAAAATGGCACATACAGAGCTAAACTATTCCTAGCTCCAAAAAGCACGAAAAAGTGTCAAGTGCTATTTAGGAAGAACCTATTGCTTTGCATTGGTTCACGTTACCCTCACCAAGACTCCGGCTACACTAAAGATCATACTGTACAGGTTCACACACGCTGCATCATTTATTATCCTAAAAATACATCTCTTCCTGCAAATCCATGGTTCACACACGCCCAAGTACCTGAAGCGCCACCCAGTCCAAGATCAGCTACTCTGCAATTTGCAAAAACATTCAGAAGTAATATCATGTTAAAAAATTGAATGGAAAATGAATAGAATGCTTCCTCCTAGTCCAAAGTTAAATGGTGATCAACATACCTATGCACGTTAACAATAGGGTGTAATGAAACAAAGAAAACCATGCTCGTGTACTTGGAGCACTTTGTGGATTTAACATAACAAAACATCCTTATAGACAATATTTTTTGTACTTTTCCCTGATGGGTCGATGTCCTTGCTTGGCTTGGCAAGTATTCTTGTTGTATGCCTTGATACTCTAGACAAAGCAACGTACAGTTGGCCATGAGAGAACACAGGTTCTGGAAGGTAGATGCCAACATTTGGAATGGTTTGACCCTGTGCTTTATTGATTGTCATTGCAAAGCTAAGGCGGATAGGAAATTGCTTTCTTTTAAACTTAAATGGAAGCACATCATCTTCAGAGGGGTAGAGAGGAATTCGGGGAAGAAATACTCGCTTTCCAGCATGGTGTCCTCCTATAATTTCTGCATCAATAGCATTATCTTGAAATGCCTTAATAATAAGCCTCGTGCCGTTGCATAGCCCATTAGATGGATCCAAATTGCGAATCAATATCACAGGACAATTGATCTTCAATCTGAGTACATGTGGAGGCAGGCCATTAGGTGTGAGAGAATTCAAGAATTCAGGTGGGTAGTGATTTTGTGTGTCATCCACTGCTGAATCAAAGCTATAGTAGACTTTTTCTTCCCCGGGAAACCGCTTTATAAGCATCCCGTTTAATTCATCGACATACTCATTTTTAGTGGAAAGAATAGCATGGGAACTAATATAAGAAGTTAATCCTCCATTCTGGTAAAGTGAAGGAAAGACATCATCGATTAAGTTGTTGATGGAGGTTTTTGAATCTGTATATCTCACAACTATTTCTTCTGGTAGACGCACATAATCTTCACCAATCGATTCTTCAGTGCCATTTCCAATTCTCATAAGAAAATCTGAGAACCATGGATCAGACTGTGCTCTCATATTGCGGCGGAGTTTTATTTGTTTTATATCCTTCCAGAGATGAGACTTTTGGAGTGTAGCATTTATAATCTGCGCTTTAGTGCCATGCCTAACAACAGGAAGAACTTGTCTGAAATCTCCTCCAAACACTACTACTTTTCCTCCAAATGGTGATGTACAACCTGTAATATCCTGGAGGGATCTATCAAGTGCCTCGATAGCTTGTCGTTTTGTCATAACAACTTCATCCCAAACTATTAGAGATGCTCTTCGAAGTAATTCTGCAGTCCCACTTTGCTTACTAAAGTTGCAAGCAGTATCTTCTTGAATATTTATTGGTACTTTAAATCTGGAATGGGCAGTTCTACCACCGGGCAAAATAGAAGCTGCAATACCAGACGTTGCTGTTGCGATGGCTATTAGTCCCATAGAGCGCACTTTAGCCAATAAAGCTTTATATAAATATGTCTTTCCTGTACCTCCTGTACCATCGATAAAGAATACTTTACACTTGTTGTGCAATACATGGTCCATTATCTCATCAAAAGCAAGTCGTTGCTCACTATTTAGGCTTGTGTACAACTCTAAGTCCTCTTTAGCAACTGTAATAGATAGTTCCTCGGATAATTCTCTCCTATTTAAGCTCTCCAAATCATCAGTATCCACTAATTTTGGAAGGTCAAATATCCTGATGTCCTTCCCCATAGAATATAGCAAATCACCAATATCTCTAAGGACCATTTGTTCAATTGATTCATTAGTTATGCCCTATTTTTGAAAATCATCACACATCGCCTCAAAGTGTTTTTCCCATAATGCACGAACATTTTTCACCTCACAGAAAACCAAAATGGTTGCAAAGAGTCTTCTAAGTGCAGATGGCATCTGAAATGTTGCAGCTTCAGTGAGACAGTCAGAAATACTTTCATCTGCTTCAATAAGGCCTCTCTTTTCTGCAGCCTCTCTGAATGTTGAGAAAACAATACCTCCAACAGTATGCAAATCCTCAAATGACGTAGGCCCCCTCACATGATTTAGCAACACTCTCAAGTAATAACGCTCTCCTTCTGCGGGGTGAGCAGCCACAAGCCTACCTACTTGAGTTCTCTTCACACGATGTTTCCATCTCTTATGGGCTTTGTCCCATACATAGAACTCGGGGAATGCCTTATATAAAAAATTTCTAGCATAATTATCAATTGTATTCATCCTGAAAAACTCAGTAAGCATGGTCTTAGAAGATGATTCCCGCCTTATCACACTCTCTAAGTTATCAGAACCCTTATAACACAACACATGCATGTTTGGCAAATGCACCTGTAATTGTAAAACAGAAGGATGCATCTCACTGAGATTGAAGTAATAAATCCTCCATATTGCCTCCGGAGGTGATATAAATCTTGCATCTCTATACTCACGAATTTCATCAATAACTACATCTCCTGCAGCTTGTACGATAAAAGAGGCACGGTCATGACCCTTATAGATGTACTTGAATAAATATTTTACAGCCTTGATGCTGGAGCAAAATTCAAGATTTATATGGCAATTGTATCTCATAAGTAGGTACAGATTGTATGGCACAACCCATCTATTATCCAAAAGAGCACCCCTGATATGAACTCGATGACCATCATCCCTACGTCTATAGACTGGATATGAGTCCTCTCCCTGGAATGTAGCCTCTGAGAACGGACGGGGATAATGGTATCTACACTTTCCATCTTGCATGCAGAGGTTTTTATTGTTGAGAACACCACATGGTCCATGGAGCATGTGTTTAATAACTAAATCATGTAACAAAGGGTACTTATCTCTATCAGGGATCTCAGCTGAAATAATCTGATCATACTGGTCAGGGTTATTTAGTTTGTAAGACGACTTTAGAATTATTAAAAAATGTGTGTGTGGTAGCCCTCTCTTCTGAAACTCAATCACATGAACATGAGCGGCAACTTCACCAAAAAAATTCTTCTTGAATATAAGGTCCTTAAGATCCTCTAGTTTAGCCTTAAAGACTCGTGCCACTAAATCTGGTCGATCTTGTGGTAACTGGCCTGGTTCCAACTCTTTTATTATCTCTTCCCAATTTGGATTGCATGTCATTGTAAGAAATATATCTGGTTTTCCAAATCGTTGGACCAAAGCCATGGCGTCTATATACCTCCGACGCATGTCCCGTGGACCCCCAATGAAAGTGGGAGGAAGCACAATGCGCTTGCCTATCATGCATGCACGTGTCTCGCCAGCTACAACACTATCAACCAGTCCTTGATACAAATCTGCTCGTATGAGTCTCTGATTTGATGGCTTCAAATAAAATGCTAATCTTATGGATTCAATCTTAATGTACATATCAACAATATATTGTTGCGTAAGTCGCTTTCCATAGAGTAAGACATTAAATTCCCCATCCCGAATTTGCAGTTTATAACAATAATATTCCCTTGGTGAAACACATGGACCAAAATTGCAATCCAGCCCTATATATAGGGAAAAAAGAATATTTATATTAGATACATTATTTTAAAACATTAATTTTAGAATGACTACTCGATTATCATAAGAAAATGCATTTTACCTTCTTCGCTCAATTCTTTTTCTTCATGACTAATATTAATAACAGAATGTGCTCCCACCTTTGGCATACTCAAGTTCCACCCAACTTCCCCGTTAGGGAAAAATAGTGGGTAAGATAGTGGATCATAACAACCATGGTACCCTCTTATGTATTGTGGATTATCTGATTTTCCATATACCATAATGCTCCTGTCAAAATGGCATTGGGGGTCATTTCCCTCTACCCAGATTGCTGCTACTTGTGACGCGGTAGGTGCATTATATACCCGCTGATCTAAAGAAATGCTTGTGTTCAGCTCAATTTTGTACTCATCAAGACTTGACACTGAACCAAGGCTTCGAAATGTTTGGGCGTATGGATTTGATGAAAGTATACGCACCCATTTTTTAATAAGATCCCTATCAAGATTAGGCGAGTGACGAAACCTATGCTGCAAATCTGCATCTGTGTCATAAAAGTATAACTGTAAATGCTTGGGCCCATCTTCCATTGGAACCAATTGGTCGATTCGGTGATAAATTTGTCCTTGTGCACGGAAAGTGTATACACCAGACCTTTTATTGCAATATTGTTGGTCCAAAATAACACCAAGTGAGGTAAAACAGAAGTGAGAATTGAAGTACCGTATGTTATCTTGGAAGTACTTTGCTTCTGGATCTTGGCTCGTGTACAGTCGACGCATTTCAGCAGGAACATGGGGTATTACTATCTTGACCCTTCCGCCCATGCAACAAAATGTTGGTTTCTCAAACTGGAACCTTTTAGCATTGCAATGAATGCAATTAGGCATTGGCTTCAGAACATGATGACCAGCGGGTAAATTTTGATATATACGGTCGTACAGGTCAACTTGTGTTCCACAAATATCACGGTTTAGTTCTCGATATGAAAGATATTCAAAACCTGCCATTGTTTTAAAAATAAAATATTAATACAGTGATGATAAATATATTATATTGTTTTTATCAAATAATATACACATACTTATTTTTTTACCTTGTCCAAGGAATACATTTCCTTCTTCATCTTCATCACTGTTTTCTGCCATATCTTCATCTTGCCTAGTTTCATCTATAATATCATTTCACGGCAACTAGACGTGTTAGTTTATATAAAAACAGAATCAGAAATATACAATATATCAAAGATAGATACAGAAACCAAAATTGTTGTTCCATAGCTTAGAAGTTACTTACCCTGTACAGCAGGAAAATTATCCCTTGGCATGTAAATGGTGTTGTCATGGTCTTCTTGTTCTTTGGTGACATGGTGTTGCATTTGCACAGGAACATATTGGTCAAGCAAGTCACATGTATATCCATTTTCCTTTTGTGCAGTGATACAACATGCAGTACCACACGAAAATTGTGAAGCACTGCTATAACCCCCATTAGACAGTCTTCTTCTCTTATAATCATTTCCCATGTCCAAGTATGTTGCTGCCTGCTTATCTTTACCAACAATTGTCCACACATGACCACATCTCCTTTTTCTATACATAGAAGATTGTGTAGCAGTGCTACAACTCGCACCATCAGACGATCTTCTTATATTGTCCTCACCACTATTAATCAAGTATGTTGTCGGTATCTGCTTTTGCGAAACAGTAGTTTCAGAAGTGCAATGTGATGTCGATAAGACAGATGGATTTAACATGATCTGCCTTCCAATAATTGGGTTGACTAAACTTTCTTGAAAGATAATTTTATCAGATGGAGGCATGCTTGGATCTCTAGTTGCGGCCACTGTATTGATGTAAAAAAAAGTTGCATGGTGAGAGAAGGATTAAATATTGAAGCATACATGTTTTGAAAGTTTTCTTGGACATAATTATCATTTATTAACTCGTTAAACTGTACCTAGGAAACACCGGATTACACCATTTACAATGATATTATCAACAAAAAAATAATACCAATTAAATTAAAAAAATACCTTTTGTTTTTTTACTTGTTTGAGTTGATGAGTTTGTTCCACCATTGCTACTTCTACTGGTATGGCTAACTGCAGATTGCATACCATCGCTATATGTATCATGATTTTGCCTCCTACTCCGTTTGTACTCGCGATTTCTTTGCAGATAGACATGACGCTGTTCTGGAGTCATACGCAAGTATCTTTCCCGATTATTATAACGCTTTTTCTCAAGAGCATTTGTTGGCCCAGCACCTCTACACTCAATTGAGGAAGTATTATGATCACTATACACAGCAAATGGATTTACCGAATGCTGAGTTCTAGCAACAGAATCGCCCACAGACTGAACAAAACCTTGTGCTGAAGAGGATGCTTGGACACAACCTGTGAATACTAATTTACTAAGTTATAATTGTTCATGTGTACATACTTTCAGAAAAAAAAAGTATCATATGAGACAAACTCCATACCAGATTTATCTTCCAATGATTGTCGGCAATCAGCCACATTAGTGATATCTCTAAATGGATCATGTGCTTGTAATCCAAGCGACCTTGGTAATTGATTGTTTAAGTTTTCCTTGCCTGCCCTCATATATGAGTTCTGATCTTACACAAATTAAATCGAGTCGCTGCATGACAAAGTATACCATCAAAAAATTGTTCAATGTGAGATTCTCATAGTTTTATCTTGTATGGCAACATATAAGATCGGACTTAAAAAACCGAAAAGCTTATAGACATAAACACAAACACTTGAAGGTCAAAATTTAGGATATTTGCATTATTTGATATCCCTTGACTGGATTGTACAAATCATCAATGTAGAAAAACAAAAGGCTTTGTGCACATAAACACAAACAGTTGGTGGTCAAAAATTATAATGCAAAACATTATTTGATTTAAGTAGGATCGGAAGACACAAATCAATAAGTCAAGAAAAACTGGCTATAATACCAGAATTATTATACGATACCTGTTCCTCAACTTGGTGAAATTGAATGATATATGGCCAGTACGGCAGTGCGTGGTCCAAATTCCAGTAGCACCCGTGCAGCTCTCCAACGATCCCTCCTATATCCACAGGATATTGTAGTGGGCGAGAAGACACCCAGCACACCGGATTTGTGTTTGAGAATAAACGCCTAGAGCAGCTCAATGATGACAGGAGGTTAGCACGAATTGATGCCCCGGCTGGAGTGGCGAGGTAGAGGGAGGAGCATAGTGCGATCTGCTGACCGGATCCAAGGATCGGATTGGTGAGGGAGAGGGAGAGGGAGAAGGAGAAGCGATTGGAAGGGTGGGGATTAAGGAGTGACGGATGTGCGATTGATGGGGTGGTTTGATTCGGTTTAGGAAACGCGGATCGACAAAGGGGATGAGCTTGGCGGTGGTATGAGCAGTCACGCGGCGGAACAGTCGAGGTAATTTTGTCGGTGGAGCTTCCAGTTGGTTCCAGATTACAATTGCGCGCCTTGGAGTCCCTATAAAGCGCGCGCGCGGCGAATTCAACTTTTCACTCATGTCCACGTGGAAAGATCTTGTGCAGCACATGACTTGATCTGACGGCCAGCAGCTCCTGGATTTGCCAATTCACAGTCGTCGGATTGAGCACATCCAACGGCTGATAGCAAAAGTTATTCCCACACTATATAGGGGTATAGATAAAATTGTGACGACAACACCTCAGAGCTCAACTCCCCAGGACACTGCCACAACCCCTAAATGTTAGGAGGCACCAAGAACAATTTTCTCGTCACAAAACCATCGAAATGATTCCAAGATACCCACGTGATCCAAAAAAATCATGAAATTTGAGGAGAGAAGAGTCAAAACTCTACGTCAGGAGGCCTCACCAGAGCGACGAAGGGACTAAGGAGTAAAAAGAATCCTACTCTCCGATATATATAATCCTAAGAATCAAAACATTTTGTTCTAGACTCAACAACGTCAGCGATTCGATCAAGCAGGGGCTCCTAAGTCGGGGAAGGCTTTGATTACCAACTTGTAACACCCACAATGCGGCTATATCTCCCACGTGTCGGGGCATGACTTAGGGGCATAGCCGCAAGGTAGGCTTGTCGCAAGAGGGGTAATCTTTACACATCCCATGTACTGAATAAGAAAGGGACAAAGAGTTGGCTTACAATCGCCACTTGACACAATACATATCCATACATCATCCAAGGTACAATCGAAGGTCCGACTACAGAACCAAAATAAAGAAAGACAACCCCAAATGCTAGATCCCCGATCGTCCCAACTGGGCTCCTCTACTGATCATCCGGAAAAGAAACATAGTATCGGCCCGAATCCTCGTCGAACTCCCACTTGAGTTCGGTAGCATCCCCTGCACTGGCATCATCGGCACCTGCATCTGTTTGGAAGTATCTGGGAGTCACGGGGACTCGGCAATCTCACACCCGCGAGATCAAGACTATTTAAGCTTAAGGGTAGGAAATGGGAGCGAGGTGGAGCTGCAGCAAAACACTAAGCATATATGGTGGCTAACTTATGCAAAAGAGAGCGAGAAGAGAAGCAACACACGGTCGAGAAGCTAATAGTGATCAAGAAGTGATCCTGAAGCTAATTACGCTCAAGCATAACACAAGCCGTGTTCACTTCCTAGACTCCGCGGAAAAGAGACCATCACGGCTACACACGCGGTTGATTCATTTTAATTAAGTTAAGTATCAAGTTCTCTACAACCGGATATTAACAAATTCCCATCTGCCCATAATCGCGGGCAAAAGTTCAAAACCCTGCAAGGGTGTCCCAACTTAGCACATCACAAGCTTTCACGGTCAACGAAGGATATTACTTCTGCCGGGAAGACCCGATCAGTCTCGGAATCCTTGTTACAACACATCTCGACAATGGTAAAACAACACTAGCAAAGCCACCCGATGTGCCGACAAATCCCGATAGGAGTCGCACGTATCTCGTTCTTAGGGCAACACCGGATGAGTAGGCTACGAGTAAAACCATCCCTCGAGTTTCCCCGAGGTGGCCCCCCAGGCGGCTCGGTTCGGACCAACACTCAGAGGAGCACTGGCCCGGCGGGGTTTAAAATAAAGATGACCCTTGAGTTTGCAGAACCCAAGGCAAGGTATATGGTGCTAGGTAGGCAATTGGTAAAACCAAGGTTGGGACTTGCTGGAGGAGTTTTATTGAAAGCGAACCGTCAAGGGGTTCCCAAACTCCCAACCGCGTAAGGAACACAAAATCAAGGAACATAACACCGGTATGACGGAAACTAGGGCGACAAGAGTGGAACAAAACACCAGGCATAAGGCCGAGCCTTCCACCCTTTACCAAGTATATAGATGCATTAACGTAAATAAGAGATAATAACGATATCCCAACAATATCCATATTCCAGCATGGAACAAACTTCATCTTCACCTGCAACTAGCAACACTATAAGAGGGGCTGAGCAAAAGCGGTAACATAGCCAAACAACGGTTTGCTAAGAAAGGTGGGTCAGAGGCTTGACATGGCAATATGGGAGGCATGACATAGCAAGTGGTAGGTAACGTGGCATAGCAATAGAGCGAACAACTACAAGGCAAAGATAGAAGTGATTTCGAGGGTATGGTCATCTTGCCTGCAAAGTTCTCAGAGTTGTCGAAAGCTTGATCCTCGTTAGCGTACTCAACAGGTTCCTCGATCACGTACTCATCTCCCGGCTCTAACCAAAGCAAGAACACAACCAAAGGGCCAACAATCAATCACGGTGCAATGCACAAGCAACATGATGCAAAACATGGCATGATATGCAAGACATGATATGCAATGCATATGCGTGCTCCGAAAGGGAAAGATTGATCAAGGCATCAACTTGTCAAACCAAGTGTTCCTCTGGAAAGATGAGATGATTTCGGTCGAAATCGATATAAAGATCACCAGAAACGGAGGGATGGTTTGCAAATGGCAAGCAAAACAAGAATGGCAAAATTCTATGATTAACAGCACGATGCCATCTAGAATTCAACAAGAAACTAAATTACTGCACTCCAACATAACAACAAAGTATATGGCAGTGATGTACACAAGATGCTTGACAAAACATGAACACTGAGCTACAGCTAAATCACACAAGAGAAGGTTCAAACAAGCATGGCAAAAGTGCAAAAGATATCAGCTTCATAGACTTTGTGAAAAAACTAACATGCCAGAAATAGCATCAGGAAGCAATGTTTAGAGCAACCAAACAATATGCTACAGGAACATATCATAGTATACAAAGGCATGGCATGAATCTACTAAATGCATAGAACAAAAGTCCCTTACTGATCATGATGGCACCCATGTAAACATAGCAAGTTATTAACAGTTTCAGACTTCGCAGAAAATAGAGCATGGCATAAACACAATTATGATGGCAACATTGCGAGCTCAAATCACTCACCACAAAGAATTTCATGACAAAACAAGCATAGAATCAGCAATAAGACATGTTCGAGAAGCTAACCATGGCAAGAGCAAGTTCATAGCATGCATGGATCACCAGCAACAACCATGGCAAAATTGATTTACATGTAAACAATCTGCCAAGAACATTTTATAAGACATGCTAGAGCACTCCATAATTGCAAACAGGGGCATGGATGGATAGATCATAACCATATGTTCAAACATCCTTACTGAAGAAACTCAAACCAAGCATGGATCTCACTATAGCATCATTTTTATATCGCATCAAAATAACAGCAGGAAAATGACTTAGTAAAATCCTAAGTCCCTGAAAACAGCAATATCACGAGGCCTAGTTTGCATGCTTGTGCTAGTCACCGCAAAGATCACAAAAATACATGGCAAGAACCTCTGTAAAGATGGAATGGCATAGTTGAAAAACACATGTAGAGATCATTCCCATATGAAGCACACATCAAATGTGGAAAAAATGACAAAACTTCATAATCTGATAAGTAGTAGCAGTAAACATTTTATAGCACTCTTGCCTCAATCATTTGGGCATCAATATGAACTCAAACAAGCATTCCGCAATGGAACGAAATGAAGAGCATCTCACAATGAACATTTTCATATATCTTATGCATCAATCGGAGTCACAGTCATGGAGATATGAGGCAATGAACAGAGCATGAAAAAGTTGTAGAAAAGCGACTCGGAGAAATATACCCCTCGCAAAACAGATCTAGGGTTTGCACGAAATACGAGGTTCGTCGGGGTTTTGTCAGGGTTCGTCGCCACGGTGGATGGAGCTTGGGGCGGAGGTAGCCGGAGAGGGGTCGCCGGGCACAGGGGCGACCGGATCTGGCGAGGACGAGGCGACGCGCGGGGGCGAGGCGGCAGCGGAGTGGACCCGGGTGGCGCGGCGACCGGAGTCGGGCGGCGGAGGTCGGCGGCGAGCGAGGTGGCGGAGGCGGCGAGCAGCGCCGGCGAGGACGGCTCGTGCGCGGGATGGGCGGCGGCGGATCTCGCGTGAGCCGGGGAAGCTCGGGCGGCGTACGGGCCGCGCGGGCCCGATTCGGGTCTGGCGGGCCGCCACGGTGGGGACGGCGTGATGGCGACAAGTGGCGGCACTAGATTGGGTGAGGGCGGCGGTGATGCTGAGGTGGCGGGCTGCGATTGGGCGGAGGGACGTGGCGGCGGCTGGACGTGTCCGGTCACCGGGCGGACATGTCCGGCGACGCGAGGAGGGTGGATCTGGGGTTCCTCTGCGCGAAAAAATCAGGGAGGGGCACCTATTTATAGGTAGGAGGAGGTAGAAGTGTCGAAACGGAGTGTAGTTTTCGCCCACATGATCGTGATCCGATGACGGAGGACATGAGAGTGGTTTGGATGGGTTATTGGGCCGTTTTGGAGGGGTGTTGGGCTGCAACACACAAGAGGCCTTCCCGGTTATCCGGTTAACAGTTGGAGTATCAAACGGACTCTAAATGGAACGAAATTTGACAAGCGGTCTACCGGTGGTGTGCCAAGGATGCTTGGCAAATCTCGGTCCATTGTGAGTACATTTAGAACCCGCTCACGAAAAGAGACAAAAGGGGTACGCCGGTGCACGTCGGAGTGTCACATTGCAAAACGGACAACGGGGAAAATGCTCGGATGCATGAGACGAACATGAATGCAAATGCGATGCACATGATGACATGATATGAAATGCATGACATGAACAAAATGCAAAACGAAGACAAAACCCAACCACGAAGGGAAGTCTCATAACTTAAAGCCGAAAAAGGCAAGAGTTGGAGTTACATATATGGCAAGTTACATCCGGGGTGTTACACGGGGTTCATCTCGATTCCTCGCAGGAAATGAAAGAAGGAAGTTCCTAGGAGTCCTATCTTCAAGTATCGCCGTCGGCGCCATCATCAACAGTGGGCCACGAAGGGCCGGCGTAAACCCCATCCAGATCAGTGGCGACGACGAGCGGACGTCGCTGCTGCGCTCCAGGCGCGGCGAGAGCTCGGGGGCACGTAGCTGTTTTCGCTCGTCTCCGGAATCTCGATAGGCTCGAGAGAGTCACTGGACTCTCCGGCTCCATCACTGCTTCTGGAGGAGCTATCGGCAGAACTAGGGGCGGACCAACGCCGGACACCACACCATCCTGGTGACCCCCTCTAGGGCAACACTCCAGGCGGCGGCCTTCCTCATCGAAAACCTTGAAGAACATTGTGGAGGCGTCGTCGTACTCAAAATGGATAGCGAGGGCCCCCTCCGCGCGACAGACACTACCAACCTCGCCCCATCCACGGGTCATGAAGATCTTGCCCGAGGAGACGGCCTCGACCTCTGCTCCCGTCACCGGGGTGCCGCACTTGGCATGCTACAGCCACAACTCGAGCGGCCCCCTTGGCGGCATCTCTTCGGAAAAGAATGGTGGGAATCGGATCGACATGCGCGGTGGCATCACCGCCCATAGCACGAGTTTGCGCGAGGAGCCCTCGGCATGGGTTCACGGGGCGACGGCGCGCACCACCACGGCACGACCACCACGGCCATGGCGCGAGCGGCGCCGATCGCTGCCTCCTCCTCTGGAGCCTTCTGCCTGAGCGTACAAGGGCAGCGGGTAGCCGGGGGGAGGCCGCCCGTACCAAGGCCTCGTCACCTCCCGCTGAGGGAGTCCTAGATTAAGGGGTCCTCGAGCGTCCGACCTGTGTGACATGGGTCGGACTAATGGGCTATGAAGATACAAGACAGAAGACTCTTCCGTGTCTGGATGGGACTCTCCTTGGCGTGGATGGCAAGCCTGGCGTTCGGATATGAAGATTCCTTTCTCTGTAACCGACTTTGTAAAACCCTAGTCCCCTCCGATGTATATATAAACCAGAGGGTTTAGTCCGTAGGGGCAATCATAATCTTACAGGCTAGACTTCTAGGGTTTTAGCCATTACGATCTCGTGGTAGATCCACTCTTGTAACCCTCATACTTATCAATATCAGTCAAGCAAGACGTAGGGTATTACTTCCATCAAGAGGGCTCAAAACTGGGTAAAACTTCGTGTCCCCTGTCTCGTGTTACCATCAACCTTAGACGCACAGTTCGGGACCCCCTACCCGAGATCCGCCAGTTTTGACACAGACATTGGTGCTTTCATTGAGAGTTCCACTGTGTCATCACCAGAACGTTCGATGGCTCCATCGATCATCGATCTACAACGTTGCTGCCCTAGGGGATGTTTTATTCCCCAGCCAGATCTTCGTATTCGGCGGCTTCACACTGCGGGCCAACTCGCTTGGCCATCTAGAGTAGATCGACAGCTACACCCCAGGTCACCGGATTAGTTTTGGAAACTTGGATTACGTCGCTGATATCCAAGGAGACTTGATCTTTCAAGGATTCACGCCCTCAATCTCCGCTCTGGCCTTAGATCCGGAGCGTATTGCCAGGTCCGAAGACGGGGTCCCTGAGCTTGCCGAACTATCTGCGGCCTCTAAGCCCATTGTGGGAGAGCCGGGGGAAGTTGTGTTGCTGGCAGCCATCGTGGTGCCAGACCCTTCTCCGGACACGGGCTCCGAATCCTCGGAGTCAGCATCGTGTGAGTTTGGCCCAGGAGTCTCCCTCTCGCCGCACTTCACGGGCTCTCTTCTCTCGGGCCAAACATCACCTTTAAGCGAGGCCCTGGACTTAATGTGATCCCTTGTCATTACAGAGGACCGACGTCCGAACTAGGCCCAGCCTGAACTAGGGCTGAGAGCACGGAATTTTACGTCCCACCCACCACCCACTTTATAGCCACTGTCGAGGACTTAACTGACATGCTCGATTATGGCTCCGAAGACATCGACGATATGGACGACGATGCAGGAGAGGAGCAAGCCGAAAACCCGCCGTTTACTGGACGTTGGACGGCCACCTCCTCGTATGACGTATACATGGTGAATACACCCAAGGAAGCTAACGGCGATGACAAAGAAGACCTAGTCGAGGATAAACCTCCTAAGATACAACCAAAGCACCGACAGTGCCGCTCTAAATCATGCCGCAACAAAGACAACAATACCGGCACGAGAACACAACAATACTCCGGATGATGCTGAAGACCAAGAAAACCCCGTCGAGCAAAACTCTGAACAAGACGATCGGGAGGATGGGCAAGCTAGCCTTGAATAACAGGCTACAAACGAAGACTTGGAGGACAGTAATTACCTTCCACCCTCCGAGGATGAGGTGAGCCTCGGCGACAAAGACTATATCGTGCCTGAGGAACCTCTCGACCAGGAGCGCTTTAGGCAATAGCTAATAGCCACTGCAAGGATCCTGAAAAAGAAATAGTAGCAACTTCAAGTTGATCAAGATCTGCTCAACAATAGATTGACTAATGTCCTGGCAGCCGAGGAATATGGCCTCGAGCGCCCAACCAAAAGTTACCCGAAGCGCAAATTGTTACCTCAATTCGATGACGAGGCACTTGAGCCCGTACCATCAGCGCTTAATGCGGTTGATCGACCACCGTGTGGCTGGGACAAAGAGGCAACTCAAGCCGAACACCAGCCCGTCCCACCTCGCTGTAAAGGCAGAGATAAAATAGCTCGGGAATACACATATGACCTGCGGTAGGACCTAAAGAATAAAGCAGGTCCAGCCAGATCAATCTACGGATCGCAGGGGCGTGCCTCGATGCGCGATGACGGCTATCAAGCCGAACATGACAAGCACAATCACGTCCGGGCTGAAAACCGCAGACGGACTCCATCCGAACTACTTCGCGATTTGGCCCAATATAGAGGTGCCTCACACCCCCTCTGCATCACACATGAAGTAATGTAACATGAATTCCCAGAAGGGTTCAAACCCGTGAATATCAAATCATATGATGGAACAACAAATCCCGTGGTATGGATTGAAGACTTTATTCTCCATATTCATATGGCCCGCGGTGATGATCTTCATGCCATCAAATACCTCCTGCTAAAACTAAAGGGACCAACTCGGCACTAGTTGAACAGCCTGCCCGAAAATTCCATTGGCAGCTAGGAATACTTGGAAGACGCCTTCCGCGATAACTTCCAAGGTACATATGTCCGGCCTCCGGATGCCGATGACGTAAGTCACGATATCCAACAGCCCAGTGAGTCAGCCACAAAGCTCTGGACTAGGTTCTTAATTAAAAAGAACCAAATTGTCGATTGTGTGGATGCCGAAGCCCTTGCGGCCTTTAGACATAGCGTTTGAGACGAGTGGCTCGCCCGCCACCTCGATCAAGAAAAAACCAAAATCCATGGCAGCCCTTACCGCTCTGATGACCCACTTTTGCGCGGGAGAAGACAACTGGCTCGCTCGTAGAAGCAACAACACCAGTGATCCGGGCACTTCCGAAGTTCGAGACAGCAACGGCAAGCCATGACGCAATAAACACAAGCGTCGAAATAATAATGAAGGAACGCAAGACACGAAGGTCAACGCCGGATTCAGCGGCTCCAAACCCGGTCAATGGAAAAAGCCATTCAAGGCAAAAAGAGATGGACCATCCAGTCTAGACAAGTTACTGGATCGGCCTTGCCAAACTCATGGCACCCCCGATAAACCAGCCAATCATACCAACAGAAGTTGTTGAGTCTCCAAACAAGCCGGCAAGCTTAATGCCGAACACAAGGGGAAGGGGCAGCCAAGTGATAGCAACGACGAAGAGACTCGCCAACCGAACAGGGGGGGTCAAAAGCAATTTCCTCCCGAAGTAAAAACAGTAAACATGGTACACGTGACGCCCATCCCTACAGGGAAGCATAAACGTGCACTACGGGACGCCTACGCCATAGAGTCGGTCGCCTCAAAATCTAGCCAATGGGCGGCCTGCCCGATCACTTTGGATCACAAAGACCACTCAGCCAGCATCTTCACCAAGGTTCGGCAGCTCTGGTCCTCAAACCAATTATCGATGGGTTCCATCTCACGAAACTCCTTATGGAAGGCGTGTAACGCCCCATATGTAACCTGCCACATTTGTATTCCAACTATTGCCATTTTCGACACTAAGTTATGATATTCCTCGTTGTTGGGTTTCGTCTTTGTTTTCCTTTTGCCTTTGTCATGCATCTCATATCATGTCATCATGCGCATTGCAGTTGCATACATGTTCATCTCATGCATCCGAGCTTTTTCCCCGTTGTCCGTTTTGCATTCCGGCACTCCTATCTCCTCCAACGTCTCCTTTTACCTCTTTTCGTGTGCGGGTCTTAAACGTTCCCGGATTGGACCAATACTTGCGAAGCAGCCTTGGTATACCACCGGTAGACCGACTGTCAAGTTTCGTACCATTTGGACTTCGTTTGATACTCCAACAGTTTACCGAGGAACCAAAAAGGCCTCGTGTGTGTTGCAGCCCAACACCTCTCCAAAGTGGCCCAAAACCCACCTAAACCCCCTCCATCATCTCGGCCGTTCTATCATGATCGCGTGGCCGAAAACCGTGCTCAATTTGGAGTCTCCTAGCTCCCTCTACCTATAAATATATGCCCCCCTCCGAAAATCTCGCAGTCCAAACACTAAAAAACATCCCTCCGCCGCCGGACATGTCCGCACCCGCCGGACACGCCCGCGCCTCCGCGCCCAGCCACCCAGGAGCCGCCACGTGGCCTCCCGCCACTTTCCACCGCGCCAGCCCGCTCGGGCCCGAGGCTGGCCCCCGCGGCCCGGTCGCCGCGCCACGCCGCCCGGCTCGTCTCCTCCGCGCCCGCCCGCGCCCGAAGAACGCCGGCGTGCCTCTTCTCCGGCGCCGGTCGTCTCCGACATCCCGCGCCAGCGCCGCCCGGTGCTCCGGCTGCCGCCTGTCGAGCACCTCGCCGGTCCGTCGCCGGATCTCCTCCGCCGCCCCTCGCCGGCTTCGCCCCCCCCACCGGCGAGCACCTCGTCACCGGATCTCCTCTCCGGCGAGCTTCCTCTTCCTCTACGGATTCTGGCGAGAGGATCCAGTCAACCTCGATCCGCGTGCGATCCAGATCTGCTACAGTAACCCTAGGGTTGACCTCGTTTTGCCCTAAGTTTGCATTATTTTTAGCATTGTTCATTGCATCAGAACTTTGCATCCGTAGCTCCTTTTTGGGCGTGTAGCATATCAAATTGTTCATTTGGATGTGCACTTCATTTCATTCCATTGCACCATGTTCATTTGAGTTCATCTTGATGCCCTAAATGCTATTGCAAGAGTGCTATGTAATGTTAGGTTCTGATTCTTAACAGATTATGGACATTTGTCATTTTTTCCATGTTTAATGTGTGCCTCCTATGAACTTGAGCCCTACATGTGTTTTGGGATATGCCATGCCATCTTTACAGGGGTGTATGCCATGTATTTTTGTGATCAATGTGGTGACTAGCACAAGCATGCAAAGTAGCTCTCATGATGTTTCTGATTTCAGGGACTTAGAATTCTTCTAAGTCATTTCCCTGATGTTATTTTTATGCCATGTATTCTTGTTTCTACAGAGTGATCCATGCCTTTTTTTGAGCATGTTCAGTAAGGATGATTTTGAGATATTGTTATGCTCTATCCATCCATGTCTTTTTTTGAAATTATGGATTACCCTAGCATGACTCAATCTTGCTCTACTTTTGCTATAAAATGTTCTTGGCAGATTGTTTACGTGTTAATCAATTTTTCCGAGGTTGTTGTAGTTGATCTATGCATGCTATGAGAGTGTTCTTGCCATGGTTAGCTTATTTAACATGTCTTCTTGCTGGGTGTATGCTTAGTTTGTCATGCAATGCCTTGTGGTGAGTGCATCGAGCTCGCAAACATGCCTACGTAACTATGTTTTTGCCATGTTCCAGTTTTCTGCTAAGTCTGAATCTGTTAACGAAACTTGCTATGTTCACATGGTAGCCATTGTATTTTCTGATCCCTTTTGGCTTATGGTCAGTAAGGGACTTTTGTTATATGCTTTGTGTAGTTTCATGCCATGCCTTGCTTTGCCATGATATGGTCCTGTAACATGTCGTTATCTTGCTCTAAACATTGCTTCCTGATGTTAAATCCTGACATGTTGTTATTATCACTAAGTCTGTGAACCTGATATCTTTTGCAATTTTT
The DNA here is from genome assembly GCF_056163025.1 of Triticum urartu. Classification (NCBI taxonomy): domain Eukaryota; kingdom Viridiplantae; phylum Streptophyta; class Magnoliopsida; order Poales; family Poaceae; genus Triticum; species Triticum urartu. Next base: position 170,929,755 of record NC_141877.1, on the reverse strand, counting down.
CCATGCTTGTTTGAACCTGCTATTGTGTGAATTAGCTGTAGCTCAGTGCTCATCTTTTGTCAAGCATCTTGAGTGAATCACTGCCATGTGCTTTGTTGTTATGTTAGAGTGTAGTAGCTTATTTTTCTTGATGCATTTAGATGGCACCGTGCTGTTAATCGCAGCTTTGTGCCATTATTGTTTTGCTTGCCATTTGCAAACCGTGCATCCGATTCCGGTGATCTTTATATCGATTTCGACCAAAATCAACTCATCTTTACAGAGACACTCTTGGTTTTCCAAGTTGAGGCCTGGTTCAATCTTTTCCTTCCAGAGCATGCATATGCATTGCATATCACATTCCGCATATCATGTCATGTTTTGCATCATGTTGTTTGCGCATTGCTCCGTGGTTGATCGTGGTTCCCTTTGCTTGTGTTCTTGCTTTAGGTAGAGCCGGTAGACGAGTACGTGATCGAGGATCCCGTTGAGTACGCTTACGAGGATCAAGCTTACGTCAACTCAGAGAACTTTGCAGTCAAGATGACCATACCCTCGAAATCACTTTTATCTTTGCTTGCTAGATGCCCGCTCTTTTGCTATGCCTATGCCTCAATACCTACCACATGCTTTATCATGCCTCCCATATTGCCATGTCAAACCTCTAACCGACCTTGTCCTAGCAAACCATTGTTTGGCTATGTTATCGCTTTGCTCAGCCCCTCTTATAGCGTTGCTAGTTGTAGGTGAAGATTGGAGTTTGTTCCTTGTTGGAACATGTCTATTGTTGGGATATCACTATTATATCTTGCTTACTTTAATGCACCTATATACTTGGTAAAGGGTGGAAGGCTTGGCCTCATGCCTGGTGTTTTGTTCCACTATTGTCGCCCTAGTTTCCGTCATACTGGTGTTATGTTCCTTGATTTTGCGTTCCTTATGCGGTTGGGTTATAATGGGAACCCCTTGACAGTTCGCCTTGAATAAAACTCTCCAGCAAGGCCCAACCTTGGTTTTACCATTTGCCACATTGCCTTTTTCCCTTGGGTTTCGCAGACTCAAGGGTCATCTTTATTTCAACCCCCCCCCCCCGGGCCAGTGCTCCTCTGAGTGTTGGTCCGAAACGGGCAGCCTGCCAGGCCACCTCAGGGCAACTCGAGGGTTGGTTTTACTTGTAGCTTGACCTATCTGGTGTGCCCTGAGAACGAGATACGTGCGACTCCTATCGGGATTTGTCAGCACATCAGGCGGCTTTGCTGGTCTTGTTTTACCATTGTCGAGATATCTTGTAACCAGGATTCCGAGTCTGATCGGGTCATCCTGGGAGAAGGAATAGCCTTCGTTGACCGCCAGAGCTTGTGATGGGCTAAGTTGGGACACCCCTGCAGGGATTTGAACTTTTGAAAGCCGTACCCGCGGTTATGGGCAGATGGGAATTTTTTAATTTCCGGTTGTAGAAAACCTGAAACTTAACTTAATTAAAATGGATCAACAGAGTGTGTAGCCGCGATGGTCTCTTTTTGGTGGAGTCTGGGAAGAGAACACGGTCTCGGGTTATGCTTGAACGTAAGTAGTTCTAGGATCACTTCTTGATTATAGTTTCTCGACCATGCCTTGCCTTTCTCTTCTCGCTCTCATTTGCGTATGTTAGCCACCATATATGCTAGTGCTTGCTGCAGCTCCACCTCATACATTTTCCCTACCTATAAGCTTAAATAGTCTTGATCGCAAGGGTGTGAGATTGCTGAGTGCCCGTGACTCATAGATTACTTCCAAAACCAGATGTAGGTGCCGATGATACTGTTCCAGGGGATGCGAATAAGCTCAAGTGGGAGTTCGATGAGGACTCAGGACGATACTACGTTTCCTTACAGACGATTAGTAGTGGAGCCCAGTTGGGGCGATCGGGGATCTTATGCATTTGGGGTTGTCTTTATTTTGGTTCCGTAGTCGGACCTTGATTGTATCTGGATGATTGTAATGCTATATCTATGTATTGTGTGACGCGGCGATTGTAAGCCAACTATGTACCTCTTTTCTTATTCAGTACATGGGATGTGTAAAGATTACCCCTCTTGCGACATTGCCTACAATGCGGTTATGCCTCTAAGTCGTGCTCCGACATGTGGGAGATATAGCCGCATCATGGGTGTTACACGGCAGAAGTAGCCTTAATATATTCTACCAAGACACTGTCCGCAAAATGGGCATTGATCCTTCAAGAATCAGTCCCACCACAACTACATTCAAGGGAGCATTACCCGGCATAGAAGCTCGCTGCACAGGTTCAATTACATTGGAAGTCGTTTTTAGCTCGCCGAACAACTTTCGAAGCGAAGGCTTGACCTTCGATATTGTCCTGTTCCGCAGTAACTACCATGCACTGCTCGGGCATACCACTTTTGCTCGTTTTAACACAGTCCCACACTATGCTTATCTAAAGCTTAAGATGCCCGGTCCATGTGGCGTCATCACGATAAACGGAAACACGGAACGCTCCCTCTGTACGAAGGAGCATACTACGGCTACTGCAGCCGAAGTAAAAAAGCGACCTCATCAAGCCCTGTATCTCATTGGCCATCAAGCCACCGGTCTCTATTAAACAGGACAAATCAATCTCAAAGCTGGATTAGCAGTTCGGCCTCCGTCGTTCGCCTCATATAGTCATGAAGTCTGTACCGTGCATACATAATTATGCACTTAAAATACCCTAGTAATCAGCGGAGGTACTATACGGACAGGCCTACAATGCAGTCGGCACTCCCATAGCCTTTTCCCTCTTTTTTCTAACTATTTTTTATCTTTTACCACAGGTGACAGAAAGCCTGGTCACCATACCGACTCTTTCTGAGTTTGGCCTCGCATAGATAACCAAAGGCTATTCCTGCCAAGGAGTCCTTTCGCTGAGGCAAGGCAACGCAGACATGCTACAGGAGGTCCAAATGATTTTTTGTAGACCGCACTCTTTATTTCAAACCTGTAAAGTGCCTTTTTCCTCAGCCTCCAACCCTCGGTATGTTAAATAGTCCGGGTAGTAGCGTTATAATCTGAAAGATTGCGTTTGACGTGTCAGTCAGATTCAAGTGAACATAGTCCGTATTCAATATTTGCTTTTTCTAAGAACTGAATTTTGCTTCTTCGGTTGTTTCACGTACACACCTCGGCACAAATTGCCAGGGGCTCGATATGGCAACATATGAGTTGCCGACATGTCCAAACAGCTTTATATCATACTTCGGCGTCACGAGTTTGGCCTTATATGCATCAGCTCCGAATCATGTCTTTGGTCAATAGTCAGGTTGCCCGGCTCCTGTGCTTACTACCTTACGTTCCGCCCTATCGGCTAAGGTAGTAAAGGGAGAACTATTGTGATTGTGTTTCCGGTTCATCTAGTCAAGCACCTCAGTAGAGAAAGCCAAAAACTGACTCTCATGAGGCGGCGAGAGCTGGTCAACCACTCAATGGCTTATCAGAATCTTCTACGATTCCTTCTGTATTACACGAAGGACCATTCTTCCGGTCACCTATGTAACGCACCGTATTCGGATAACCGCGTACATACTAGGGGCTATATCATAGACCAACCATCAAACTCCTATGGCTAAGTGAAAGTGTTAAAGCCCTATAGTCTGATTGCCTAGTTCGTTGCATTGACACCTCCTTCATGGACCAAGACGTTGGGTCAAGAGTGATCAAGTGCTTTCACGAACACCCCCGTATTATATGCGAGGGTGCCAAAGCCGACGACTGGAAAACTTCCAAATTATACAAAATACGGCCGCATAGGAGGAACCAAAACTTTCAGGCAAAAAGCATAGCCTATAATATATCATTGTTTTTTCAAATTCGCTAGAATCACTAGAATATCATATTCTTCGAGCACTGACCCTCTATCAAGCGGGTGCCCTCTAGGACATCCTCAAAATAATGCTCCGGCGTGTGATGGTCCTTGCCCCTGGGTGGACTCTTTGCTGCAATATTGGTGGCCTTCATCTTTGCCCAGTACGTCTTGATGCAGGCAAGGGCCATCCATGCACCTTCAATGCACGTTGACCGCTTAACGGCGTCGATACACGGCACCGCATCAACAAGTTGCTGCACCAAACCGAAATAACTATTTGGAATGGGCTCAGTCGGCCACAACCGGACAACAACGTCCTTCATGGCAGATCCGGATATTTTGTGGAGCTCGGCCCACTCGGCCATCTGTCCGTTCAGCAACAGCGGACGCTTTGGCATGCTGAATTGCAACCAGAAAAGCTTCTCCGTTGCATGTCCTTCTTGCGCTTGGAAAAACTGCGCCGCATCGGAGACACTCTTCAGCAAGTCCAAGAATGTGTCTGGAGAACTCCACATTTTATTAAGCAAGGCATACTTCAGATCGCCAAATTTAGTCTGTAATAAGATGTGCTTACTGGCCGCTATCTCCCCAGCTTGCCGGATCTCCTCCCTAGCAGCTCTAGACTCGGACCGTGCTTCTCTCGCCTCTTGTAAGGCCTTGTCGAGATCGGCCGTTTTGGCTTTGTTATCCTTCTCGATGAATTCACACCAGATAGTGGCATCCTTCAGCTCGCGTGCCATGGTAGATATTCTCTCCTCGCACTGGCGCTGAGCAGCCTGTCCGGCCTTTAACTCAGCAGCTGCCTTCTTGGCAACCACATTACTCATCCTGGCTTGCTCCTTGGCCCAGATGAGCTCAACCCGAAGGGTCTCAACCGTGGTAGCACTATCTGCAGTTATGCACATCTTAGTATATAATTCTCAGCTTTGTGCTCATAGTATTATACGTTCTTATACTGACTGCCTCAAAGCATATCTTGCGCCTCGTCGAGCCACCTGTTAATAAGCGTGATGTCGTCATCCGCCACATCAAGTTTCTGCTTCAGATCTGCAACCTCTATAGCACGGGCAGTCGCCATGGATGAAACAGCCTGTGTTCCAATTAATTAGATTATTTCCTGGGCATATCTTTTTTGATCCTCTGATCGCCTCCTTTTGGACGCCAACCAGAGTCTCAGGGGCTACTACCTATACACAGGTGCATTTTTGCACGTAGAGGGCAATTGAAGATATTACATTACATACCTCAAAGCCTCTTAGTAGGCCCGTGAAGGCTTCATTCAATCCGCTTCTCACGGACAGAATCCTCTCAACTACCGTACCCATTAAGGAACGATGTTCCTCTGAGATGGACGCGTGTTGCAACATGTCCATCAATGTATCCGGCGCCTCCCGATTCCTGGAAGCGGCTGCGGGAGTACGGACTCCCTTCGAAGGGATGTGTTTACTCGACCCTAGAGTCGTCTCCGGCTGTAAACCGGATGGTCTAGGGCCTTTATGGTTGGTCCCCGAAGGGGCCGCACGCCCCGGACCCTGGACTACCGAAGTATCACCCTCGAGCGTGGCCTTCATTGTCCCTCGCACCACTTGTTGATCGGGAGAAATCCTCTAGGACAACACATCAAGGTCGTCCGCCCTATTGGGTAAGAAGGTCTGTGGAGGTGTCTCACTTTCAATCATCTCCGAAAGAAGATCCCCCGAGGAGGACGACTGTTGAGGAAGACTGCGTGCTAGACTGCAAACATATATTTTTGACGTTACCCTTGTAAGCGGAAAGGAACGGGATATGTTTAGGATACCCTTGTTCACTTACAATTCGGCTAAGGGCTTTTCCTTACGGAGGAATTGCGTGAAAACGTCATCTTCCGAACCCGAACTGCCTGGCAATGACATCTTCCCTCGCTTAGGAGCCTCTACCTCCAAATCTTTGGAGGCGGTCCTCTTCTTCCCATGGGGGGAAGGGATGTCAGCTTCTCCTTCTCTTTTTTCTTCAGAAAAGGGAGTTCCAATCTCCCCGGACATGGTGTCTGGTATACCTTTAGAATGGAGGACACCTTTGGCCTTCTTTCTCTCCTCCTCGTGCTCCTTCACCGACACTTGATATGGCGCCGGAGCCAGCATCCTTGTTAATACAGGATTAGCTGAGACCTCAAGAAGAGGGGCCGAACACCTAATTCGTTCGGCCTTCTTTATCCAGCCCTGTTCAAAGATTGTTTTCTCAGTATTACGGGATATTTAACTAAACTGTGTTCTTGAGTCGAATGCTTACCGAGGTATCCGGATGGTTGCAGTCGAGGCCGATGGCTTTGGTGGTATCCGGCCACTATTTTCGTGTCCCGAAGAATAACTTCCACATTCCTCTGTGTGTCACGCCGAGGAAGTGCTGAAGGGTCTGTGGTCCTTTCGGATTGAACTCCCACATGCGGAGAGCCGTCGCTGGCGCGGCAGGACCCGGTGGACTAGCATTACCTGGATTACATTGATGAGGACGGTGTCCTTTTTGAGGAGGCTCCAGATACGGCTTTGTAGCGTCTGCAGTTCGTCAATTGATCCCCAGTCCAGCCCCTTATTAACCCATGATGCGAGCCGTAATGGAGGGCCATATCGGAACACAGGTGTAGTTGCACACTTGGTACCAAGGGGTTTAGTGATGTAAAACCACTCCCGCAGCCATAGGTTGGAAGTTTCCGTGAAAGAGCCTTTCGGCCAAAGAGTATTGGTGAGCTTGTTCACCGTCGCACCACCACATTCTACTTGCTTACCCTCTACTACCGTCGGCTTCACATTAAAGGTCTTGATCCATAAGCCAAAGTGTGGGGAATGCGGAGAAAGGCTTCGCACATGACGATGAACGCCGAGATTTGAAGAAAGGAGTCCGGAGCTAGATCATGAAAATCTAGCCCGCAATAGAACGTGAGTCCACGAACGAAGGGATGGAGCGCGAACCCTAGCCCCCGGAGGAAGTGAGACATGAATACGACCCTCTCGCCGGATTTGAGAGTAGGAATAACCTATCCTTTGGTAGGTAGCCTTTGGAGGATTTCCGCGGTCAGGTATCTTGCCGCCCGAAGCTTCGCGATATCCTCCTCTGAGACAGAGGAGGCCACCCACCAGCCTTGAAGACTAGGTCCGGACATGACTGGGAGGCTCGGAGCAATTAAGTTGACACCTAGATGCTGGAACTCGAGGTTGGAAAGGTTGAAGAAGAGGTAGGCGTAGAGGAGAAAGACGGGTCTGCGCCCCTTTATAAAGGCAATGAATTTCAAACGCCTCCTCATAGGCCTTAAAACCTGCCTATTCCCAAGGGATCATGCCAACGGAACGGTTGTGTTATCCACGCCCGTATTGATGAGAATCCCGTAATAAGGGGACATGATCTCAGCTTCGACAAGACGTGCCAATAAAGCCGCATCTTAAAATATGGAGCGGGAGGCTAAAATGGTTCGAAATAATGACCGGGCTATGACGTGATGTCACGCTACAAAAGTTGTCGGTGGATTGGACTCATAAAATATTATACTCTCTATAGATATGTGTGGTACTTGTTTTGTAGAGCTAGACACGTTTTATGTGTTCAAAGGGTGCTTTGGAGTATTCGGAGAAGGAACCCGCCTTGCAATGCCGAAGGCAGTCTGGGCGTCGGACACCTCGTCATTGAAGCCTGGTTCAGGGGCTACTGAGGGAGTCCTGGATTAAGGGGTCCTCGGGTGTCCGACCTGTGTGACATGGGCCGGACTAATGGGCTATGAAGATACAAGACAGAAGACTCTTTCCCGTGTATGGATGGGACTCTCCTTGGCGAGGATGGCAAGCCTGGCGTTTGGACATGAAGACTCCTTTCTCTGTAACTGACTTTGTACAATCCTAGTCCCTCTGGTGTATATATAAACTGGAGGGTTTAGTCCGTAGGGGCAATCATAATCTTACAGGCTAGACTTCTAGGGTTTTAGCCATTACGATATCGTGGTAGATAAACTCTTGTAACCCTCATACTTATCAATATCAATCAAGCAGGACGTAGCGTATTACCTCCATCAAGAGGGCCCGAACCTGGGTAGAACTTCATGTCCCCTGTCTCCTGTTACCATCAACATTAGACGCACAGTTCGGGACCCCCTACCCGAGATCCTCCGGTTTTGACACCGACACCGGCCTCACGATGATGTCGCGGGAGCAGGCCAGCCTCTTAATCGGTGGGAGTGGCCCAAGCTCTTCACATGGGGTTTTTCCCTTCTCAGCGGCAGAGAACCTCCGTATCGGCGCCATGAGTGACGCAGCAAGGAGGAATAAGAGGAAGCAAGCGGGATGGAGGAAGAGATGAGCAATGGGGGCTCTACCCCTCTCCTCATTTATAGCTAGAGGGAGGCCAACCGCCGGCCTCCACAATCGTAGGCAATGATGGTTTCTCTTCTGCATGCAACAGGGACTCGTCAAGTCGGACGGTAGCCGAGGCAGCATGGGGAAGCGGAGACGCCCACGTCCTGTCAATCGCCACATGTCAATCAAGGTCACAGGCAGTTGGGACCTGCGGTGCTTCGCACTTGCCCTTTGGCTTCGTCTCGACACCAAGTCCGAGTGCGCCTTGGGCCCATGGGCTATTGTCGGCGTCTTGGGAACGAGGGTACCCAGACTTGCCTGCCTGTAGCCTAGGGCGTGGCACCACCAACGGCTTGGTACGGCCCACCTTCGGCAGCAACCACTCAAGACCCTCGCAAGGGGACAAGCCTCGCGAGGCGGATGACACCAGGACCTCCTTAGGGGTAGCCTCGCTAGGCTGGCTCTCGAGGAGCGGAGATATCAAGGCGGGGGCACCTCGCGAGGTTCGCGTGATGTGAGCCATGACGACTGAAGCCAAGCAGGCGCCGGCGGGCGCAGAGTGCCAGTTTCCTCTTCAGTGCTAAAGAGGCAGGCACATACGAGGAGTCCCGAGGCATCAGGCAAAGATTTCCATATCGGTGCAACGAGACCAAGACCAGCAGGACGGCAGGACGGAGGTCACCACAGAGCCCACGACAGTGTCACCACCAGAGCCTTTGGCAGGCGAAGACCACCTTTGGTCAGGATAACTTGTACTAGTTGTCTCCCTTCAAAATTGGCCGTTGTGGGATCCCTTCCCGCCTAACATTTGGGAAGAGGACCAGGGCCTCTATAAATAGGACTAGCCACCACCCTAGTAGAGAGGGATGATCCAGACCATCCTCGCACACACAAGCTCACTGAGCTCAAGAACACCTCTCCTTAGGAGGCTGTTCATCCCTTGTACTTGTTCATGCCCCGCCTATAAGGCAATCCACCACACAACACTGGAGTAGGGTGTTACACCTCAACGGTGGCCCGAACCAGTATAAACTCTCGTGTCTCTGGCGAGCTAGGCCTTGAGATCGTTGTGAGAGCGAACTAGGGAGAGAGAGAGAGAGAGATCTTCATGCGCACCCCAGAATTCGAACCTCAAGGGTTTGCCGGAACCCAGAATTCGACAGTTTTCTCCATCATGGATGGCCCAAAGAATGTCATGCAGCTGCGTCTCCGGCCCGCCCAGGACGAAAAGCCCATTTTCTGTCATGATTTTTTGTCATAGAAGTAGGAGCCCGCCACATCTATGATGATACCGGGTTTTGTCACAATTATCGTCATAGAAGTGTCATAAGCATGACAGGAAAAAAATTCGTTCAGCCCAAAATGTCACGGATGTGTCTTTTTTGTATGAATTAGTTAATTTGAGCCCATTACAATGAGCAATTATGCACAAGAACAAAACTGGTGAATCAAAGGCCTATGAGAATTTTGGCCCCTACGAGCCCATTAGGGAAGCTCATTAAGGCCAGTGGGCTACTTCCTTCATATAGAGCCCATGACCGTTCCTGCTAACTAATAATTTCACTACTTTTTAGCTTCCTAGAGACCATTTAGCTGGAATGCAAGGTGTGCTAAGAAAAGGTACGGATACAGGGGAAAACGTTGCACATCCAGCATATATTACAGGAAATAACATCCACTGGACAATCAAAGATTGATGCCAGTGCAAATAAATGAACGGAACCTAACGATCTACAATGTCACAATCTGCAACCTCAGCACGGATGATGCCCATAAGCATGTGGGTAAGTTCTTGCTGCTTTGCTACACTATCTCTGAAAACATTGATCAGTTGTTGTTGTTGCGCACGAATGTGCACCTCTAATTCCTCCACCATTTCAATCATTGCTTTAATCATTAATTGGTTCACAAACATACATTTTTGCCGTTGCATTTGAGACGGAGGAAAATGAAAAAATTTAGATGGCAATTTTGGCAGGCTTGTATTATTGATAGGGGAGAGTGTCTTGACCACTGCATCATAACATAAATTAGGAGGGGAACCGAACAGATTAATCAAGAGTTACTGTCATATTACCTGACCTAGATTTATTGGAAAGAAACAATGGGGTTGCCTTGCTGTTTTTAGAGTTTGTCTTCTTATCTTCAGCATCCTGCACCAAATTAACACACTAGCATTGCTATCATTGGCCAGGTCAGATAATAGGAAAGCAACATTGACACAACGAACGTTTGGTCAACCAGACCACACCAGACTACACTAAATTAACACAATATGGCACAACTATCATTAGTCAGGTAAGGTAATACGAAAGCAACATTGACACAATGAATGAATGGGCAACTAGAGCAGCACTACAATTCAGTAATGTGCATGATATGAGATAGTACACTCATGCAGCTCAATATGCAAAACTACCAGGCAGTTTTCCTTACAAAAATCAACATTTTGCTACAACTAAATTTAGATCAGATAAAGGATGGACTCACGGCGATTAACAAAATACATGTTGATGTAAAAATATAGTGATATACAACAGGTACTTACATCAGCATTGGAGCACAGAGAATTCCCGCAAGATACTTTCGTCGAATACGATCCCAGTGCATAAAGTCTTATACCATTTAACCTTATTTTCTAAAAGAGATATGGGTAAGAAACATGTAGAAAATATGATCAGAATGCTATAAAATTTCATGATGCGAGGATACACACACGCTTCTTAGAATGGAGTTGACATATTTTTGCTGGACTGGAGCGGACTAGTTCTTTGGCCACAGGAATCTGCTTATTATCAGTAGGAGTTGGGTTTCTCTTTGCTGGAGCAGTATCTATGAGAACTAGAGTTGGTTTACTATCTCCTGGAGTTTGGATCTTTTGCAAAGACCTGGTTTGTAACCCTTCAGATTCTAACATAGTTGTCTTCCCCTTGCATGCCTTATATAGAAGAATGGTGCTTCAATTACAAAACGTGCTACTGCAGAGATGGAATACATACAGAGAAACACTAAGGCAACATATGCTTGTATGATTGGGAAACTAAGATGGCATTGCATAAGATATTAAGGAATACATACAGACCACTAGAACCACACTTCAATGTAAAAAAAACATGGTATGGTAGACAGATGAAGTACATACTAATGAATAACAATGCATAAGATATTTAGACGCATGATGTCCAAACCAAGCAGATGACATTGCAATAGAGTAGAATGACATTACTTGAATTTGAAACATGTTATCATGAATGTACTGAAAAACAGGAAGGCGTGACATGTTTACATGCATGATCAGCAGGCTAAGCACAAGGCATTGCAATAGAGTAGATGCACTCCAGGAAATTATATGCATGTTTTACCCATATCACGGGCCAAGTTAGAGCGAGGACCTTGTGGGGTGAATAGGATTCATCATATTTCTGCAAATCTTCTGAAGAACTGCCTTTACATGCTCAATCAAATTGGGTATCATTGACGTGAAGTTTGTTGGCCGTTACATTTCTCCGTGAGGTTCTTGTGGATAAATCGGTGTGTGCAATTATATCTGACATGAATGGAAGACAGCTAGTAGTTAGATTTATCTAATGAGTGCATGTAGGAGACGACAAAAATAGTAGGACTAGGGTTAACTAGCAGCAATAGGTCTCAAAAACTAAAGGGAGAACACAGATGAAAGCTACAAAATATGTATCATTTGTACTCAAGATTAACTAGATGGCACACAAAAGTATTAAAGAACAACATAGGTAATACTAGAAGTGGTATAATACTATCATCACCAGCCTGTGGGATAGCATTGGCTGATGGATGATAACTATGGAACATCGTTAACTCCTGAACAAGACCCGTAAGAGATCAGCATCAATATACAGTGAAATGTGATAATCTATTTTCCATGCTTAGATGAATAACAAAGCCATAAATGTTGCACACAAGTAAGATGAGGGTACAACCTATCTGGCCACCATCCATAGGAGTGAGCATCATGTGCTGACTTGTTGATGGCCCTGCAGTTGTTGTGGTTGTCCATGTCAGGCACGCGCATTCGATGCAGGGAACTGTTGAGTGGGGACTATAGCTCCCTTCTCGTGTATGCTTCCCATGTTGGAGTATCTGTGGTGAGTAGGAAGACGGTATGGCTGAAGATGCAGAAAACGCATAATGTTAAGAACGACACATATCTCTGGTCTGAAGAAATACCCTAAGAGATCAACAGCAAGGTACGAGAGTGGTCACACGTCTGTTGACTGAAGACTAAATTGGGGTCACACGATTTTATTTTATTTTGGTACTGTCTGATCTACGCCGGATGGCTTGATGGTCGTCTTGTGCCTCCCGGCTGACACTGTTCGAAATCTTCCCCAAAGAGCCAACGACCACCGGGAGAGCCGCCTGCCTCCGCCGTTGGTGGCCGCGAGAGCTCCGACCAAAACCCCACTCCCCGCCCCATCGCACTACCGTGGTTGCGCCGCCCCCGGCCAATCCACAACGACTGGCCGTCATCCAGATCCAGCGGCGGCAGTACGTTCAACCCACGCAACTCTAAGATAGACATCTAAGCGTTGCTTCCGCGCCGAACTTGCGCCCCGCACCCTTATGTTTGACAACAGCCAACCGACAGCCTAGGAGCTCCATCGCCTTGAGGCGTGCTGCTTCCCATTTGGAATCGATTGGCCCAGAATAAAAATTCGGACTACCGACGCCTAAATAAAGTGATTTGAGATGATGGTACGACCTATCTTGCGGCTCGGTGAAGTAGGCAGCTCCATCTGTCGAGTCGGTGAGGCCAGCGCGGTTGTGGTGGCTACCGGTGGCAGGGAAGCAGAGATATCGTGACGGTCGACGGCTACGGGGAAGCAGCACCGTACGGTTCACGTGGTCGTCGTCGAGGCAGCTCCGACAGCATAGAGTAAGAGGCACATGGCCTAGTGCACGACGGCAAACGGACAGCGTCTCCAGCATTAGGGAGGAGGGCAGCTATGAATTTGGTGCGGTGGGGGTGCCATGGAGGAGGGGCTGAGGTTTCGCGGCTGGGGAGAAGGGAGCTTCCGAGGAGAAGGTGATTTGGTGCCCACGAGGTATGAATGGGGAATTGGGAGGGGGAACCATGTCTTACGGACGCATTTGTCTGAAATGTGTGTGTGTGGGGGGGGGGGTTACAGTTCTACCCATGCCTTCAGGCTTCTCGGCTTCGGTCTGTGTACTGAGGGTTGGGGATAGTAGAGTAACTTTGCATCTCCCAAATAGTGGGCGCGATCGATTTCGGGTGAGGAGACCGTGTTTTGAAATAGTGGGCGCGAGCGATTTCGGGCAAGTTTTGAAATAGTGGGCGCGAGCTATTTCGGGCGAGGAGGGCGTGTTTTGAAATAGTCGGCGTGAGCGATTTCGGGCGAGGAGAGGGTGTTTTGCCGCCCATGGTTTATGAATTATTTGGCACATGTCATTTCGGCCTAGGAGAAGGCGCGCTTGATGAAGTTACGATCCTACCCTCGATGTACAACGGGACAATTGACGCGTGTCCCACATAGGCTGGTAATTTCACGTCTCCCATCTATTTGCTCGGGAGAATTCCACCGAGCAGAGGGTGTTTAATGGTTCGTCAAATTTTGGGCGAACGAGCATCCAAGTCTACCTTACCAAGTCGATTCGAATCAAATTTTGAAATATTAGCTTGCCACTTCTTTTTTAGATGGAGAGATGATGCTCGGGACTAATGTGTTTTTACATGCTCGTTGCTAACGATTTACTATATGACAAATAGTTGACCCACTCAAAAACGGGAATCAAACCCAAAATGAAATATCTCAATTCAATGAAATAGCTCATTCACCAGGTCAAAATAGTGAACTAAATACAAAATTGAACACCTCAATCGAGTAGCATGTTGTACAGTATTATAGTACTCCATGAACATGTTGAAATTCAAATTAATGAACTTGTTTGATATGCATATCTCCGTTCATGTGTGAATTGCAGACAACATGTTCTCCAATTTAAATATTTGAATGCATGTTTATATCGAAACATGGTTTATATCAGTCTTTGATGCATAAAATGCGATCTCCCCCTCTCCCGGACTCCTGCTCTCTCTCTCACCGACAATCTTCAATTCTATCACACGCATCCAACACACAAACCTTGTTGGTCCCTCTCCCTCTCTCTCTATCTCTCTCTTTGTGTGTGTGTGCGGGGTGGGGGGGTATTTCTAGTTTGCATGCATATATACTCCATGTATAGGTCTCTCTTGCATACTATGTATGATTCTCTAGTCCAAGCTAAATATCTTGGGTGCAGTCATCGTACACACACAAATTCCCTGACTCGTTGCCCGTAACTCTCTCACGCACCACTCTGCCGTCTCGGAGCTCTTCCCTCTCTCTCTCAAACTCTCCATCTCCCTGGGTCACACATACACATGCATATCTCACTCGCACTCGATAGACCCATCTAAAACTCTATCTCTCCCTCGTTCTCTCTCCATCTCACATGCACACACACACACAATCTCATGCCTAGCCAAGTATGATGGTCTCTCACTCAACTGTAGGCACACGCAGTCCCCCCTATATGTATATGACTAGCTAATTCTTAGTCTCCATCACAAACATGTGCATGGTCTATCTCGATTTCTCTCGGGGCATCTTTCTATTGCACACGCACCTCGTCCCTCGATCTCCCACCCATATAGTCCCCTCACGATCTCGAGGGATCTCTCTATCACAAACACACCCTCTCTCTCTCCCCATGCGTCCATCTTCTCCATGCGTACATCTCGACCTTTGTTCTTTGTTGGCCAGACCTCTATTGGACATGTGCTATAGGGGTGTCTCTCTCCGTTGCAAACAATCACGTACTAGCTATCTTCGTGTATCTGCTCGCCTCCCTTTTCCATCTCGGAGATGCATGCATGATATGTTTGCATAAGGAACGAACACACACACTCTCTTTCTAATTTATCGTTTGATGTCCCTTTCTCTTTGACACACATACTCTTTTCACACATTCACTCATTCTCCTTCACACGCACTTGATCTTTCTCGACTTAGGCACTCTCTTTGGCCCAGAGCATATAGATTTATGGAAAAGTAAAACATCACAAAGTTTGACCATGTACGTGGACAAAAACATTTACATATAGAACGGCAAACATAAAGCATTAGATTCATCATGAGATGTAGTTCCGTATGATGTATCTTTGGTATTGTAGATATAAATAATATTTGCGTAAACCTGGTCAAAGTTTCCAAAGTTTGACTTCTAAAAAATTTATATGCACTGCATTATCGAGCGGATGGAATATCTCTTCCCCTTCTCAGCTATCTGACGCACCACTCAGGGGCTCCTCTATCTGTCCCAAACTTTATATCTCCCTGGTTCACACATACACATGTCTCACTCGCGCTACATAGACCCATCTAACATTCTCCGCCCTTGTTCTCTCTCTATGTGACATGCACCCCCCTAAGTACCATAATCCCTCACTGCATCATAGGCGCACACACTCCCCCCCCGTAAGTATGACTATCTCTGTAGCCATCAGGAACACATGTATTGTCTCCTTCCATCCATATGTCTATCTCTATATCTCTCGGGGTATCTTCTATCGCGCACACACCTTGTCACTCGATCTCCCACCCATGTAGTCCCATCACAATCTGCAGAGGATCTCTCTATGACAAACATACACTCTCTCCTCCCCATGTCTGCATTTTCTCCGTTCCCTCTCTATCGACCTCTCTCCCTTGTTTCTCATAGCCCTCTTGGCCATGTGCTAGGGGTCTTTCTCTCTCGGTTGCAAACAACCACACACTATCTCCTCACCTTGCTTCCGCTGTCGAAGATGCATGTGTGATATGTTTGCATAAGATACACACGCTTTTTCTCTACTTTTATCGTGTGTTGTCCATGTCTCTTTCACACACTCACACACACTTTTTTCAGTCACTCTTTCTATTTCTCTCTCTCTCTATCTCTCTCTTTCTAGTTAGGTACTCTCTCACGTCCATAAGCATATGGATGTTTTGAAAAGTCAAACCTCAGAAAAGTTTGACCAGGTATATGTGGAGAAAAACATTTACATCTAGAACGATCATTAGATTCATCACAACATGTACTTACTTCATACTATCATTTATCTTTGGTATTGTAGATATAAGTAATTTCTTTATAAACTTGGTCAAAGTTTCAAAAGTTTGACTTTAAAAAAATGTAGGCACTACATTATCAAACGGAGGGTGTAGCTCTTTCTCTCTCTCTCTTCTATCTCTCATGGGCCTCCCCTCTCACTCAAACTCTATACCGATGGATTATACAGTCACTGTGTCAGCGTATAGCTCCGTATATTGTTTAGTTGACCGGTCAACCAGCCCACATGCTGCCTTGTCAGCTCCTATTCTCTATCTTCGTGTGCTGGCCCATGTGGGAGTGGGTGAAAATAAGTAAACTAGAGGCCCATATGACACATAGTGAAGTAAACAGAGTTAAAACCACTCGGGGTAGCACCCCGCATGCTAGTAAATTGAGGGCACACTTCTTCCGCGTGATGGACGCACTCACGCACAATTCACCACTGCGCGGTGGCATGCACAGAAGGACGCACTCGCACACACCCAACACACAACACACACCAGCACACGTGTACACTGGCGTCGTTGCCAGCTGAGATGGACGGCAAGGCAGCCAACAAGCGGAGGCGGCTCGAGCCAAAACCGCATCCGGTGAGCCTGGTCTTCATCAGCAGCCTCCCCGACGACATGCTGCTAATCATCATCGGCGTCCTCCCCACCAAATCTACCACGCGAACCACCCTGCTCTCCCGGCGGTGGAGCTCCCTCTGGAGCCGCGTCCCCCTCAACCTCACCATCGACAGCTGCCTCTGCGACAGGGATTGCAAACAGATGGCCGCAGTCTCCAAGATCCTTTCATCGCGCCCAGGACCAGCCAGATGCCTTGACATTCGCATGTTCAGTACCAACTGCAAGGTCCAATCCAAGTTCGATGAGTGGTTCTTATCCCCCGCCCTAGATCAGCTCGAGGAGCTCAGCTTTGAAGCTAGACGATGTCGCTCTCTGTTGTCGTCCGCGCTCCGCCTCACGCCAACACTGCGACGCGCCAGCTTCAGCTCCTGCTATCTTCCTTAGATTAATGTCGCTCCCGCCTTCTTCTCCCTCAACTCAAGCAGCTCGACCTCTTCGATGTTGGCTTCTCGAAGATGGCTATGGAGAACCTGCTCCGCAATTGTATTGCACTTGAGTATCTTCGTCTTCAGCAGATCCATGGGTTCATTAGCCTGCACATCACCTCGACGAATCTCCGATGGATTTATGTGTCTTGCTGGCCCCGCAACAAGACATCAATTGGGAAGAGATCACTCCAGCTGTTCCACGGTATGGTCATTGAGAATGTGCCTTTCCTTGAGAGATTTCTTGTATCTGATCCAGAAGGTCCGGCAAAATCAGGGTCATTGACGCGCCAAAATTGACAGCATTGGTGCACCCGTCTGCCAAATTCTCCGAACTCTTTATTGGATATGTAACCATTCAGGTACAAAACTCATCTTCTTCTTTATCTTCTTGAAATTCACATTTTTAAATTCTTCTTGATGTATTTACGACTGTCATCCAGAAAATGATTCCCACAAGCTTGACCTAGTCTATGCCCAAAGTGAAGATCTTGGCAATAAAATCTATCGGCCCCAATCTAGATCAAGTTGTTGGATTCCTTACATGCTTTCTGTGCATGGAGAAGCTACTCATCAAGGTGAAACTTCTTTCCTATTAGTAAATGGTAATCACAACGAAGCTCAATTTTTTCGTAATTTTCCAAAATTACGATGACAAGTGTAGTGTTCAAAACTGCATCTATGCACTGCACCGAAAGAAATGATTTTAGTATTTTTCTCATGTGATCACCTGCATCGTTTTTTTGTTTTACTACTACTATAGTAGCCTAGGCTAGTCATAGTGGCAAGTAACTTAGACTAGTAACTCTATGGTTACCCTAAGAGCAAGTACTACTTCTGTTGGGGATATAACTATTGAGTATAAACCGCCCAGGAGGGGCCGGATTATACTCATAGTAAGTTGTTCTGAAAGCACAAGGGCTCCCTAAGGGGTTTTGGTAATTAACGTAAACATATCTCTTGTTGGACTAACATTTTTATCTAGTATGTTTCAGATAAGTTCAACAGTGAAGTGGCATGGACTAGAGGATGTGAAACCCGTTCAAGATGCTAAGGACAAAGGATTGGCTCAAGCTCAAAGCTTAAGACTCTACATTTTCCATTTTAGTGATCCAAGATCACATTGAGTCTATAGGAAAAGCCAATACTATCAAGGAGGGATGAGGTGTTGCTTAATGAGGTTCTTGCTCAAAATGCTTAGTGATATGCTCCGAAACCCTCAACTACTTTCTCACATCCACATATGACCTAAACCAAAAGTCAAACTCGTCCCCACCGATTCTTTCTATCCGGCGCCACCGAGTTTCAAATGTCATAGCCACTGCCACAAACCCTAGGCAAATTAGTCTCACCGAGATGAGCGATCGGTCCCACCGAGATTGCAATGTAAACTCTCTGTTTTCCCTTTGTAACGTTTCGGTCTCACCTAAATGAGCGATCGATCCCACCGAGTTTACCTGACCAACTCTCTGGTTAGCTTATTACAAAAATCGGTCTCACCGAATTTGTGTAATCGGTCTCACCGAGATTACGTTATTCCCTAACCCTAGTCATATCGGTCCTACCGAGTTGCATGTCGATCCCACTAAAAACCCTAACGGTCACTAGCTTTGCTGAATCGGTCCGACCGAGTTTAATCATTTGGTCCCACCGAGTTTGGAAAGTTATGTCTAATGGTTAGATTTTGTGTGGAGGCTATATATACCCCTCCACCTCCTCTTTATTCGTGGAGAGAGCCATCAGAACAAACCTACACTTCCAACCTATATTTTCTAAGAGAGAACCACCTAGGCTTGTGTTGAGACCAAGATATTCCATTCCTACCATATGAATCTTGATCTCTAGCCTTCCCAAGTTGCTTTCCACTCAAATCTTCTTTCCACCAAATCCATATCCTGTGAGAGAGAGTTGAGTGTTGGGGAGACTATCATTTGAAGCACACGAGCAAGGAGTTCATCATCAACACACCATTTGTTATTTCTTGGAGAGTGGTGTCTCCTAGATTGGCTAGGTGTCACTTGGGAGCCTCCGACAAGATGGTGGAGTTGAACCAAGGAGTTTGTAAGGGCAAGGGGATCGCCTACTTCGTGAAGATCTACCGCTAGAGAGGCATGTCCTTTGTGGGCGATGGCCATGGTGGGATAGACAAGGTTGCTTCTTCGTGGACCCTTCGTGGGTGGAGCCCTTCGTGGACTCGCACAACCATTACCCTTCGTGGGTTGAAGTCTCCATCAATATGGATGTACGATAGCACCACCTATCGGAACCACGACAGAAACATCCGTGTCTCCAATTGTGTTTGAATCTTCCAAACACTTCTCTTTACATTCTTGCAAGTTGCATGCTTTACTTTCTGCTGCTCATATACTCTTTGCATGCTTGCTTGATATGTATTGTGTTTGTTAAACTTGTGCCAAAAATCCACTTCAACCTAAAGAATTTAAAAACTATAACTTTTAGCACCTAGTGTCTAATCACCCCCCTCTAGACACCTCTTCTCGATCCTTTCAATTGGTATTAGAGCATTGCTCTCTGTTGCTTTGGTTTAAACACCATTGGCGGAAGATGGATGAGTCTACTTTGGGGAGTCTTAGACGTAGAGTGCCTATTCTTGATGGAGAATAATTTCATGAGTGGAAAAATTAAATGCTTGAGATTTTCAATGAATTTCATTTGAACAAGTACATTGCTAGCCCTTGTCCACCTCATGTTGATCCTTTGCATCCTACCCTTGATGAGTCTATTGACATGATCCGCAACCTTAGAAATATTAATCTTATCACTAGAGGCTTGCCTAGAAACTTGATTGGATGTTTGCCTACTCTTAAGTGTGCCTACACCATATGGAAATTTCTTGAGGAACTCTTTCCAAATTATTCCTTGAAAGATCTAGATGAAATTCTCCATAAATCCATTCCCTTGATTAAGATGAATTCCAGTGATCCCAATTTTGGTGACTGCTTATTTGAGCTCAGTAATCTTACGAGTGCCAAAGGAGATGTTGGAATCATTAGCAATATCATTTCCAGAGCTATTAGAATTCATAAATATAACTATAGAAATGATCATTTATCTAATGAATTACCCTCTCTAGGAATTGATCAATCACAAGATGATGTTGAACATGGATACTCTGATGAGGATGATGATGATAGTGACTATGACCTTGATGATGCGATGAGACACTTTGGTCTTATGTAAAATCTTCGTGGGTACATGGCTGGAGGAAAGGAATGGGTTCTCGATAGTGGATGTACTGATCATATGACTAGAGATAAAGATATGTTTCGTGAGCTTGCTGAAAACGACGGCCCTCGAAAATATGTCACCTTTGGTGATAACTCAAAGGGTAAGGTGGTTGGCCTCGGTAAGGTGGCCATCTCACATGATAGCTCCATACAAAATGTCATGCTCGTAGAATCTCTTGGGTACAACTTACTTTCAGTATCTAGACTTGCTGATTTCGGTTTCAATATCCTATTCACTAAAGTAGATTGCCAAGTGTTTCGTAGAGACAATCGTAAAATGGTCTTTACCGGAATACGTAGAGGTGATCTTTACATTGTTGATTTCACTAAAAAGGCTCAACCTAGAACTTGCTTAATTGCTAAATCTTCTAAAGGTTGGTTATGGCATAGACGATTAGGTCATGTTGGTATGCGAAACCTTGACAAGCTTATTAAAGGTGATCATATCCTTGGAGTAAAAGAAGTTATATTTGACAAGGATAGACTTTGTAGTGCTTGTCAGGCAGGGAAACAAGTTGGAGGAAGTCATCGCGCAAAGAACATCATGACCAGAGAAGACCACTCGAGCTACTTCACATGGATCTCTTTAGTCCAAATGCCTACAAGAGTCTCGGTGGTAACTCATTTGGACTAGTCATAGTTGATGATTTTTCAAGATTTACGTGGGTGTTATTTCTTGATGACAAATCGCATGTCCAAAAGATCTTCAAAAACTTCGCTAGGAAGGCCCAAAATCAATTTGACGTGAAGATCAATAAGGTTCGAAGCGACAACGGGACGGAGTTCAAGAACGCAGATGTGGATACCTTTCTTGACGAAGAAGGGATTTCACATGAGTTCTCGGCTACGTACACACCTCAACAAAATGGAGTCGTTGAGAGGAAGAACCGGACTCTTATTGAGATGGCAAGAGCGATGCTTGATGAGTACAAGACGCCAAAACACTTTTGGGCGGAAGCAGTTGAGACAGCTTGTCATGCAACAAATCGCTTGTATCTTCACAAGCTACTCGGCAAGACGGCATACGAGCTCCTCACCGGTAACAAACCAAAAGTTGGATACTTTCAAGTATTCGGCTCAAAGTGCTACATTCTTGATAAGCATCATCGTTCTAAATTTGCTCCTAAGTCTCATGAAGGTTTTCTACTTGGTTATGGCTCAAACTCTCACACATACCATGTCTACAATAATTTCACCCGAAAGGTTGAAGAGACGGTAGATGTGAAGTTTGATGAATCTAACAGCTCGCAAATAGAGCAATTGCCAATTGATGTAGGAGACAAAGACCCTTCGGAAGCAATCCAAGACATGTCTATTGGCAAGATTCGTCCAACGGAGGTGAAGGAGAGTGCCTCGTCTGTCCAAGTGGAAGCTTCTATATCACGACAAGGTGAACCAAGAGTCGATACGGAAGCATCCATAAGTGGGACACATCAAGATGAAGAAAACGAGGAAGTGCATCAAGAGGAATGCCAACAACCTCCTTCTCCACCACGACAAGAGAATGACAATGTCAACAATGAAGAAGGCCAAGAAGAAGAACAAGATGAAGAAGATGTTCAACCAAGATCCAAGCAAAAGCTTTCACGAGTTCGAGCAAGAATTGCTAAAGATCATCTCGTCGAGCAAATCTACAATGATATCCAAACCGGGAGAATCACTCGCTCAAAAACTCGTTTAGCTAACTTTTGTGCACATTACTCATTCATCTCTTGCATTGAACCTATGAAGGTTGAAGAAGCATTGGAAGATCCAGATTGGATAAATGCTATGCATGAAGAGCTATACAACTTTGAGAGAAATCAAGTGTGGACATTGGTTGAAAAGCCCAACAACAACCACAACATCATTGGTACCAAATGGGTGTTTCGCAACAAGCAAGATGAAGATGGTCAAGTTGTCCACAACAAAGCACGCCTAGTCTCCCAAGGCTACACTCAAGTCGAAGGTATGCACTATTGTGAGACATATGCCCCTGTTGCTAGACTTGAGTCCATTCGCATCTTACTTTCCTATGATAATCATCATGATATCACCTTATACCAAATGGACATTAAAAGTGCTTTTCTGAATGGTGAAATTGAGGAGGAAATTTATGTTAAGCAACCACCCGGATTTGTTGATCCTAAGAAACCTAATCATGTTTACAAACTTCACAAAGCTCTTTATGGTCTTAAACAAGCTCCTAGAGCATGGTATAAATGCTTGACCAAGTTTCTTATTAAAAAAGGATTTGAAATTGGAAAAATAGATTCTACTCTTTTTACTAGAAGGGTTAATGGAGAACTATCTGTATGCCAAATTTATGTCGATGATATTATATTTGGATCAACTAACCCTCATTTTAGTGAAAAGTTTGGAAAGCTAATGTCGGAGAAGTTTGAGATGTCGATGATGAGTGAACTCAAATTCTTTCTCGGTTTGCAAATCAAGAAAACTAAGGAAGGCACCTTTGTATCTCAAAAAAGTACACCAAGGACTTATTCAAGAAGTTCAATATGCAAGAATGCAAAGGTATGACTACACCCATGCCTACTAGTGGACATCTTGATTTAACCAAAGATGGTGAACCAGTTGATCAAAAGGTTTATCGCTCTATGATTGGTTCATTGTTATATCTATGTGCTTCACATCCCGATATTATGCTAAGTGTGTGCATGTGTGCACGATATCAAGCTGCTCCTAAAGAATGTCATCTTATGGCCCTGAAAAGGATAGTGAGATACTTAATCCATACACCAAATTTTGGCATTTGGTATCCAAAGAGGGCTTCCTTTGATCTTGTTGGCTACTCCGATTCAGACTATGCCAGTGACAAGGTTGATAGAAAGTCAACATTAGGTACTTGTCAATTTCTTGGTATATCTCTTGTCTCTTGGTCCTCCAAGAAACAAAACTTGGTATCCTTATCCACCGCCGAAGCGGAATACATTGCCGCTGGATCATGTTGTGCTCAATTACTTTGGATGACCCAAACTCTTAAAGATTATGGGATCAATGTGAAACATTTTCCATTGCTTTGTGACAATGAAAGTGCTATTAAGATTGCTCACAATCCCATGCAACATTCTCGAACTAAGCATATTGAAGTTTGTCGTCATTTCATTCGAGATCATGTTGCCAAAGGGGACATTAATCTTAAGCATGTTCGCACCGATAAGCAATTGGCAGATATATTTACCAAACCACTTGATGAGAAAGTGTTTTGTAGGTTAAGAGGTGAATTGAACATCATTGATGCTTCAAACTTGGAGTAGGAACTCCATTTAATACATGCAAGGCATGAGCTTATGACTAATTCTTGATATTTCTCTTATGTTGACTATCTTATGTCTTCGATATATTTGCACCTTGCATGCTATCTAACCCATGTAGGTACTTGGATGAATCGAAATCTATGAGATTGCAACTCACTCACACCCTGAGCAATTTCTATATCACCAAGTCACTACACAATGGTGGATGAAGACAAGGAAGCACACAACCATTCAAACATATCATTTGAAAAATTCTATCATGATTGTCATTTTGGATACACAAGTGCTCTTCCTTGCAAAAACTAACCCATGTAGGTAGATGAACTCAAACATCAAGTGATGCTCCCAACTCTTGATGAGCTACATCAACCTTGAGCAACCCACACAAGTTCAACTACATGATCATGATCAACACCACCACCCAAGGTATGTTATTCCATGTTAGAGAAGCTTTACTCCAAGTCATGGGATAAAGCAACTCAACAAGATGTGAATACATCAAGATTCTTTGACGAAAAATGGTAACCCCATTTTGAGCTTAAACGATGAGTATGACCAAAGATCAAGTGATCTCACTTGACTCCTAAGTCAATATACTCTAACATAGGTGACTTTGTCACCGCCCAATTCTAGATGAAGTTCTCTTGTGTTCTTTTCTGTGCTCTTGCATTTGTCTCATGCATATTTGTTTCCCTCTTCAACTTCATTTAGATTCTTTTTACTTTCTTCTCTTTTATTTTCTGTTATGCATCTTCTGCATTAAATTCCTTGCAAATCCTTGTGAGATCTTACTTGTCTAGTGAGCTGAGGTGACAAGTGTTTTCTCTGCGATGAAGTCGGTCACACCGGGCTGTTTACTTTGGTCCAACCGAACCCTTTCAATGTCACCGAAACACCAACTCGGTGCTACCGATTTCACTGCAGGAAAAACATCTTGCCACTTGTTTCTGAATTTTTTTAATCCAGCTTCACTCAATGAATCTTGTCCTCGACCAGCATCCTACTCGACTTGCTACTTTGTTCTGTGACTCAAGGACCAAACCCATCATGACAAAAATCCAGAAGAACCCTTCTTGGAAATTGATGTCGAAGGGGGAGAGAGACCATCACATCAAAGCTTAATCATATCTATAGGGGGAGTGAATACTCTAGGGAAGAAATAGACCCCAGATGCTTGGTGTTCAAGAGGTGAGAAGTCACATGTCTTCAAGAAGGGAAAGACATGTTCATGTTTGCTCGATTGCATTACCTCTGTTTATTTCCTTTGAGCTCTGATTTTCTGTTCCCTATCTTCTCCCAATATCCCATGTTAGTTTCAGGGGGAGCAAGACATCTAAGGGGAGGAAATCCTTGAATTTATTGCACATATTTACCTTTGGGGACATGTCTATATCCAATGTGGTACTTAGTACTTACTCTACATGTCATCCCAGTCTTGGTATTCTTGTGGTCTCTCTTGTTTGCTCTGGCCAGTAGGTGTACCTGTATTATCTAACATTGTTTATGCAGGTTCATCCCATCCTAACCCAACTCAAGACCACAAGGTAAGTATATGCATCACAGTCATGTGAATGAGAAATCCTTGCTGATGTACATACTGTTTGCAAGAAGGACTCATAATCATGAAGGTACATTTCTCATATTTTCATCATTTGCTCTGATGCATATAGCCAAGATACATGTAACACATTGCTTACTCTGTCATGTTTATGCATTCACATGCTCCTATATTCCATATTCACATGATTGCATACATGTAGGGGGGGCCTATGCAAGTTACATGTCTTTCCAAAGCTTTACTTACTACTCGAAATATCTTGATCTAAAGCTCTGATGTATGTTGTCATCAATTACCAAAAAGGGGGAGATTGAAAGCACAAGTGCTCCCTAAGGGGTTTTGGTAATTAACGTCAACATATCTCTTGTTGGACTAACATTTTTATCTAGTATGTTTCAGATAAGTTCAATAGTGAAGTGGCATGGACTAGAGGATGTGAAACCCCTTCAAGATGCTAAGGACAAAGGATTGGCTCAAGCTCAAAGCTTAAGACACTACATTTTTCATATTAGTGATCCAAGATCACATTGAGTCTATAGGAAAAGCCAATACTATCAAGGAGGGATGAGGTGTTGCTCAATGAGGTTCTTGCTCAAAATGCTTAGTGATATGCTCCAAAATCCTCAACTACTTTCTCACATCCACATATGACCTAAACCAAAAGTCAAACTCGTCCCCACCGATTCTTTCTGTCCGGCGCCACCGAGTTTCAAATGTCATAGCCACTGCCACAAACCCTAGGCAAATTGGTCTCACCGAGATGAGCGATCAGTCCCACCAAGATTGCAATGTAAACTCTCTGTTTTCCCTTTGTAACGTTTTGGTCTCACCGAAATGAGCGATCGATCCCACCGAGTTTACCTGACCAACTCTCTGGTTAGCTTATTACAAAAATCGGTCTCACCGAATTTGTGTAATCGGTCTCACCGAGATTACGTTATTCCCTAACCCTAGTCATATCGGTCCTACCGAGTTGCATGTCGGTCCCACTAAAAACCCTAACGGTCACTAGCTTTGCTGAATCGGTCCGACCGAGTTTAATCATTTGGTCCCACCGAGTTTGGAAAGTTATGTCTAATGGTTAGATTTTGTGTGGAGGCTATATATACCCCTCCAC
The DNA here is from genome assembly GCF_056163025.1 of Triticum urartu. NCBI lineage: Eukaryota > Viridiplantae > Streptophyta > Magnoliopsida > Poales > Poaceae > Triticum > Triticum urartu. The sequence continues at coordinate 170,903,255 of NC_141877.1, read as the reverse complement.
CTCCTCTTTATTCATGCAGAGAGCCATCAGAACAAACCTACACTTCCAACCTATATTTTCTGAGAGAGAACCACCTAGGCTTGTGTTGAGACCAAGATATTCCATTCCTACCATATGAATCTTGATCTCTAGCCTTCCCAAGTTGCTTTCCACTCAAATCTTCTTTCCACCAAATCCATATCCTGTGAGAGAGAGTTGAGTGTTGGGGAGACTATCATTTGAAGCACACGAGCAAGGAGTTCATCATCAACACACCATTTGTTACTTCTTGGAGAGTGGTGTCTCCTAGATTGTCTAGGTGTCACTTGGGAGCCTCCGACAAGATTGTGGAGTTGAACGAAGGAGTTTGTAAGGGCAAGGGGATCGCCTACTTCGTGAAGATCTACCGCTAGAGAGGCAAGTCCTTTGTGGGCGATGGCCATGGTGGGATAGACAAGGTTGCTTCTTCGTGGACCCTTCATGGGTGGAGCCCTTCGTGGACTCGCACAACCATTACCCTTCGTGGGTTGAAGTCTCCATCAATGTGGATGTACGATAGCACCACCTATCAGAACCACGACAAAAACATCCGTGTCTCCAATTGTGTTTGAATCTTCCAAACACTTCTCTTTACATTCTTGCAAGTTGCATGCTTTACTTTCCGCTGCTCGTATACTCTTTCCATGCTTGCTTGATATGTATTGTGTTTGTTAAAATTGTGCCAAAAATCCACTTCAACCTAAAGAATTTGAAAACTCCAACTTTTAGCACCTAGTGTCTAATCACCCCCCGCCCCACCTCTAGACACCTCTTCTTGATCCTTTCATATTCCTATCTAAGCCCACGAGGACAAGGAGTACGGTTCTTTACGAAGGAGAGTTAACAAGAAGGCCCAAGGCCCAAAGGCGGATTATGGCCTGTAGATATAAATCGACATAAGATGTATAACTTGTGTTGTAAGATAAGAAAGGTAGAAACTGAGCCGGACACATTTATGAGCCGGCCGGTGCTCTGTAAACCTCCGGGCGTCAACCTGTGTATATTAAGGGACGACCCGGCAATGGTTTAGGGACAAGGAAGAAGAAGAGATCGAGAGCCGGGTCAAGCGTATTCGCTCCCCGTTCATCGAAACCCTAGCAATACCAACTACAAGCTGGACTAGGCTTTTACCTTCATCGTAAGGGGCCGAACCAGTATAAACTCCCGTGTCCTTTATCATGTTTAACCCCTTTAAGCTAACCTCAAAGCGATGGCTCCATGACTAAGTCCTCACACTAGGACATCTGTTGTGATGTTTCTGCCACAGTTGGCACCCACCGTGGGGCTATCGCACGATTGTTTTGAGTTCTTAAAGGGCAGCTTCGAAGGGATCAAGGGATACGCCATAGGCCAGATGACCAATATTCGTTGCGGCAAGCTCTTCATCGACGACGCGGGCTGGGGCCCTGAGGCCGGCTCCATTGAGTATGGGTACCGGGTCCCCTTCGGCGGAATTCACGTCTTCATCGGCAAGATCGGCGAACCGGGCCCTGAGCCGGACATCTACACCGACATCATCAAGACAACTCAGCGTGCGAGACCTGCCCGGGTTCAGCCTGCCATGAAGTGTGCCTTCGTGTGAGTCATCCACGAGGCAGAATCTGAGGATAGATCGGTATCTAGTGGTGAAACCATCGTTTATTCCGATGGCGAATCATCTACTGGAGAAACCGAATCATTATACCAGCTGCAAGACGGCCCGCTTGGGGCCTATTCCGATGGTGACAGTATTCCGGATCCCCACGAACCGCCGAACTGAGTTGCAATTTTCATGGCCGGACACAGCCATGGCAGAATTCTTCAACTACGGTGGGGTTAATTTCCAGTTCAGCAGCGACAACGGCGGCCGGGGCAGGAGACCCTATGTGCCCGCCTGCTCAAGTTCTGTCCGGTTTACTTGACGCTTTAGCAACGCTAATGATGATTAAGGCTAATGCAGCAAATCGGGATAAGCATAATGCAGAGGTCGCCAAGGTGAGAGACCAGATAGCTCAAGCCAAGGAAGACCTAGCAGCTGAAGGCGTAAGGATGGCCACGATGCGGGCCGAGTTAGAGGCTCAACAGCGGGTTCAGTCGGAGTCCTGCCGGCTTATGCTGGATCAGAACGCGTCGAATGATGTCATGAGGAGAAGGCATCAGACCTGCCTACCTTTGGTTTACGAAGCGAGAAACGTCTTCAACACGCCCGGAGCAGGGACCAGGAACCAGCCATTGATAAACCGGACTGAAGTACCAGGAACAGGGGCGCCGGTTCAACCACGCATGATGGACCCACCTCGTCAGGGCAATAACCAGCCGCAGCATGCACCGACGCCGCATCACGTGCCGACGCCGCATCACGTGCCGACACCGCCGGGTCATTACTCTAACCCCTTGGATAACATGGTCGCCACCGCTTCACGATTGGTGGCTCTCCCAGTCGAAGGCGAGTCCCCAGTGGCAGTTGAGACGCGGCGGGCTAGAGAGCTCCTTTAGACAGCATTGGCTCAGCAAAAGGCTTATTCGTACAACCGTGACAGGATTCATTCCACCCCCGCCCAAGTCGGTGTTACAGTAAACATATTGATGAGACGGCCATGTCAAGCAGTGCGCGGAATCGTAATTCGCCTCATGGCCAAAACCCGGCAGGCGGTGGTGCCGATGCTCAGAACGAGGTGGACCAAGGTAGACCATGTCGAGAGGCCGAGTTAGCAACGCAGTACGTGGCCCGTCAACCTTCTCCGGTTCATCTAACGGCTTCGGTCGAGACAGGAGTAACTTTCAGATCTTTGGGTGTGCCATGCTTGACCCCGGCTTTGCGTAACGCACGGTTGCCCAAGGATTTCAAAGGTCCCCGTAAGGTACCCAATTACACGGCCGATTTACCTCCTGAAGCATGGATTGAGAGTTATGAGATGGCGATGGAACTGTTGGATGTTGATGAGGCTGCATGTGCTAAGTATTTCACCATGATGTTAGAGGGAACGGCTCGTACTTGGTTGAAGGGATTACCGGCTAACTTCGTTGGGTCATGCGCCGAGCTGAAAGCCCGGTTTATCCAGAATTTTAAGGATACGTGCAAGCAGCCCATGAAAATTGTGGATTTGGCCTCCTGTGTCCAGGAAGAAGGTGAATCAACAACCCATTGGGTGCGCTGGGTTTCAACGATACTGCACTCGTCAGACCGGATCAATGTCGATTCAGCAGTCTTGACGTTGGAGAAAAATTGTCGTTTTATGCCCCTCAAGCAGAAATTAGGGCGGCTCAAGCATCACAGCAATGACATGGGGACGCTTATGGCTGCTCTTGTTAAGTACGCTAACTCTGATAGTACCAAAGACCCCGAGTCTGATGATGACAAACCGGGAAAGGGAAAGAAGAGCAGCAGCATAAGAGGGCGGCAGCATAACCCAGCGGCGAATCAAGGAGGTAATGGTAAGCGCAAGGCTGATAACAACCTGGACTTTGAGGCAAATACCAATACACAGAATAATGGCCAGGGAGGTAAGGGCAGACCACCCCCGCAGACCGGAGGATCAAGCATTAATCTTGAGCATATGTTGAATCAGCCTTGCCCGAAGCACGGTACACGTCAAAGGTCGTATACTCATCTCTGGAAAGATTGTTACATCATGAAGGAGTTCAAGAATTCAGATCTTTTTCAAAGAAACCATGGACCGGGATGCGGTCCAGGATCTGGTTCACTGGGTCCGGGTTACGGTGGTGGCGGTTCAGGCTCTGGATTCCCGGATCATCAAGATCGTCAAGGTCATCAAGGTCATCAAGGCAATCAAGGCAATCAGGGCGGTTACCATCAACAATCTAGTTAGGGGAGTCAGCAGCAGCAGTCTCGATATTAGATTAACCCGAAATAGTTGAATGGTGGACAGTATCACGTCTTCACCACGAGTTTGTGCAAGCGGGATCAAAAGCATCATAAAAGTGCAGTAAACTCCGTTGAACTGGCAGTGCCCCATTACTTGCGCTGGTCTGAGCAGCCCATTGTGTGGAGTTGAGAGGATCATCCGCCCCGGGTTGATAATCTGGGTCATCTGGCGTTGGTGGTTCCACCTCAGGTTGGAGGGTATAAATTCACCAAGGTGCTCGTGGACGGAGGGAGCCGCATCAATATCCTTTATTATGACACCTTTCGTCGTATGGGGTTGACGGATAAAAATCTTAAACCATCAAACACTGTTTTCCATGGAGTGGTGCCTGGTAAGTCGGCGTATCCAGTTGGTAACATAGCCCTGGAAGTTGCTTTTGGAGATGATCATGACTGTGACGCCCCCGATTTGACCGTACACTAATCATGCACGCAAATGTGTACGATCAAGATCAAGGACTCACGGGTAGATATCACAACACAACTCTACAAATAAAATAAGTCATACAAGCATCATATTACAAGCCAGGGGCCTCGAGGGCTCGAATACAAGAGCTCGATCATAGACGAGTCAGCGAAAGCAACAATATCTGAGTACAGACATAAGTTAAACAAGTTTGCCTTAAGAAGGCTAGTACAAACTGGGATACAGATTGAAAGAGGCGCAGGCCTCCTGCCTGGGATCCTCCTAAACTACTCCTCGTCGTCGTCAGCGGGCAGCACGTAGTAGTAGGCACCTACGGTGTAGTAGGAGTCGTCGTCGACGGTGGCGTCTGGCTCCTGGACTCCAGCATCTGGTTACGACAACCAGAATGAAAGGAAAGGGGGAAAAGGGGGAGAAAGCAACCGTGAGTACTCATCCAAAGTACTCGCAAGCAAGGAGCTACACTACATATGCATGGGTATCAAATGGAGAAAGGGTATCATATGTGGACTGAACTGCAGAATGCCAGAATAAGAGGGGGATAACTAATCCTTTCGAAAACTACGCTTCTGGCAGCCTCCGTCTTGCAACATGTAGAAGAGAGTAGACTAAAGTCCTCCAAGTAGCATCGCATAGCATAATCCTAACCGATGATCCTCCCCTCGTCGCCCTGTGAGAGAGCGATCACCGGTTGTATCTGGCACTTGGAAGGGTGTGTTTTATTAAGTATATGGTTCTAGTTGTCATAAGGTCAAGGTACAACTCCAAGTCGTCCTGTTACCGAAGATCACGGCTATTCGAATAGATTAACTTCCCTGCAGGGGTGCACCACATACCCCAACACGCTCGATCCCATTTGGCCGGACACACTTTCCTGGGTCATGCCCGGCCTCGGAAGATCAACACGTCGCAGCCCCACCTAGGCACAACAGAGAGGTCAGCACGCCGGTCTAAACCTAAGCGCACAGGGGTCTGGGCCCATCGCCCTTAGCACACCTGAACGTTGCGAACGCGGCCGGAAGCAGAACTAGCCCCCTTAGTACAAGAGCAGGCTTACGTTCCAATCCGGCGCGCGCCACTCAGTCGCTGACGTCACGAAGGCTTCGGCTGATACCACGATGCCGGAATACCCATAATTACTCCCGCGTAGATGGTTAGTGCGTATAGACCAAATGGCCAAACTCAGATCAAATACCCAGATCTCGTTAAGCGTGTTAAGTATCCGCGAACGCCGACCAGGGCCAGGCCCACCTCTCTCCTAGGTGGTCGGAACCTGCCCTGTCGCTCCACCTCAAAGATCCACTCGCGGGTGCTCCTATGAGCCGACCCATCTTTAATCACCACATGTATCATGTATAAAGTAAATAGTATATACCCGTGATCACCTCCCGAGTGATCACGGCCCGATAGTATAGCACAGCAGACGGACAAGAATGTAGGGCCACAGATGGAAATACTAGCATCCTATACTAAGCGAGTAGGATTGCAGGTAAAGGTATCAACAGTAGTAGCAAGGACAGGCTATGCATCAGGATAGGAATAACGAAAACAGTAACACGCTACACTACTCTAATGCAAGCAGTATAGAGGAGAGTAGGCGATATCTGGTGATCAAGGGGGGGGGGCTTGCCTGGTTGCTCTGGCAAGAGAGAAGGGTCGTCAACTCCGTAGTCGTACTGGGTAGCAGCGGCGTCGGTCTCGATGTCTAACGAGAGAAGAGGGGGAAGAAACAATAAATATAATGCAAACAAATGCATGACGTTGCATAACATGACAAGTATCGGTGCTAGGGGTGCCCTATCGCGGTATGAGGTGATACCGGTGAAGGGGGGAAACATCCGGGAAAGTATCCCCGGTGTTTCGCGTTTTCGGACAGATGAAACAGAGGGGGAAAGTTGCGTGTTCGCTATGCTAGGGATGCGTGGAGGACGAACAGACCGCGTATCCGGATTCGTCTCGTCGTTCTGAGCAACTTTCATGTAGAAAACTTTTTCATCCGAGTTACGGATTATTTATTATGATTTTTCAAGGTTTTAAACATTTTCTAAAATTTATATTAAAAGAAAAGGAAAAAAAGACGTCAGCAGAGTGTCAGCATGACATCAGCAGGTCAACAGAGTTGACCAAAGTCAACCCTGACTTGTGGGCCCGTTCTGTCATAGTCTAACAACCAATTAACAGTTTTAATTAAATAACCAAGTTAATTAGGTAAATTAAACAGAGTTAATTAAGTTAATTTTACTAATTAGCTAATTAATTAATTGATTAATTTTATTTATTATCAATTTCGTTCTAAACAGGGGGTGGGCCCCTGTGGTCAGTGGCACAAGGCCACGCCCTGGCTGTGACACACACACACAGGGGCCAACTATGGCCATGGTGTGGCCAGGGGAGGCACTGGCCGCGCCGATGAGGCCAGCGAGCGAGGGGCGAGACCAGAGGCGGCGCGGTAGTGGCGGTGGCGGTGGTGGCCGCGAGCGGCGAGCAGGGCAGCCTGCGGATCGGCGAGCAGCAGCGGCTGGGCGTACAGGGGCAGGAGCAGGCGTAGGCGGGATCGCGACGGGGAGGCTAGTGGCCGCAGCCGGGGAAGGCGAGGCCAACGCGCGGATGGGGGACTGCCGGAGCGCAGCCATGGTGGCCAACGCCGCGTGCGACCACCTACGACGACGGGGACGAAGGGGACGAGGGGGAATCGGTGAGGGGCTCACAGCGGAGCGTAGGGGGCGGCAGTGGGCTCGGGGAGACGAGGTAGCGAGCGACGGGCTGCGGTGTCGAGGCCGCCGGCGGCGGGTGGCGGCAACTTGGGGCGGCGGTGTCCAGGCGGCGGGGCGCGGCTCGATCCGGCGGCTTCAGGGTCGGTAACGAGGCGAGGCGCCGGCGTCGAGGAGTGGGGCGGCGCGGTCGCCGGGGAGAGGCGGCGGGGTCGGGATGAGGCCGACGGGGCGATGGGATGGGGGCGCCGAGGGCTGGGGCGCTGGGTGTGTGGCGGCGCTGGGAGGGAGAGGGAGAGACGTGCGGGGGAGAGTGGGGGTCGTGGGATAGGGTTAGGTCACGGTGGGGGGTTATGGAGGGCTAGGTGGGCCGGCCTGGTTGGATGGCCAGCCAGGCTGAGGCCCAGCGCGGGGGGGGGGGGGGGGGGGGTTGCGGCCTGCCGGGCCGAAGCCCAGGGTTTTTTTCTTTGTTTGTTTGTTTAGTTTTTCTTTGTTTGTATTTTCCCTTACTATTTCTTTTTTGTTTTAATTCATTTAAAAGCAGTTAGGCATAAAAAAATGTGTTTACTTCACCATAATTACCGATGCAATAATAGACATAGCCCAAACATTTTATTTTTAATATTTGAAAACTTTTATTGTCAACTTTAAATTTAAGTTAGAATTTGACGCGGTTTCGAATTATCCCGAGATTAGTAAAAGTAATCGCAGATGTCACGGCATCATTAGGAGAGTTTTACTGTAGCCAAATTATCCGGGCGTTACAATGACTCTAGATCAGAGACATTGACCTTTGAGGTGGTGAAAATCAAGAGCCCTTATCATGCCCTATTTGGACGACCGGCTTATGCTAAGTTTATGGCAAGACCCTGTTATGTTTATCTGCAGCTCAAGATGCTGGGTCATAAGGGGACCATCACGGTACATGGGAGCCGGAAAATAGCTTTGGAGTGTGAAAAGGGGGATGCGGCTTATGCTGAGTCAGTTTGTGCAACAGAGGAGTTGAAGTTCTATAAGGACAATGTTGATCTAGCGGATATGACTTCTTTGAAAAAACCCACTACAGAGCATGATCCGGCCCTGAAATTTAAATCAGTTGATGAGACTAAACTGGTTGACTTTGTTCTCGGTGATTCATCCAAGCAGTTTAACATCAGCGTTAATTTCAATCCAAAATAGGAAAGCGCGCTCATCGAGTTTATCCGTGAGAACCGGGACATGTTTGCATGGAAGCCTTCTGACATGCCAGGTGTACCAAGGGAACTCGATGAGCACACTCTTAACATTGATCCTAAATTTAAACCGGTCAAACAGTTTCTCCGCCGCTTCAATGAAGAAAGGCGTAAGGCTATTGGTGAGGAGGTAACCCGGCTCCTGGCAGCTGGGTTTATCATTGAAGTGTTTCATCCTGAGTGGTTGGCTAATCCGGTGCTGGTACTTAAGAAGAATGGCACTTGGCGAATGTGTGTGGACTACACAGATTTAAACAAGGCTTGTCCGGTTGATCCTTTCGCCCTCCCTCGTATTGATCAGATTATTGATGCTACGGTGGGTGCTACCTCTTGAGCACTGTGTTGGATTTCCTTGAAGAGGAAAGGATGATGCAGCAAAGTAGCGTAAGTATTTCGCTCAGTTTTGGAGAACCAAGGTATCAATCCAGTAGGAGGCTGTGCACGAAGTCCCTAGTACCTGCACAAGACAAATAACTCCTCGCAACCAACACGATAAGGGGTTGTCAATCCCTTCACGGTCACTTACGAGAGTGACATCTGATAGATATGATAAGATAATATTTTTGGTATTTTTGTGATAAAGATGCAAAGTAAAATAAAAGCAAAGTAAAAAAAGCAAATGAAATAACTAAGTATCGGAAGATTAATATGATGAAGATAGACCCGGGGGCCATAGGTTTCACTAGTGGCTTCTCTCAAGAGCATAAGTATTTTACGGTGGGTGAATGAATTACTGTTGAGCAATTGACAGAATTGAGCATAGTTATGAGAGTATCTAGGTATGATCATGTATATAGGCATCACGTCCAAGACAAGTAGACCGACTCCTGCCTGCATCTACTACTATTACTCCACTCATCGACCGCTATCCAGCATGCATCTGGAGTATTAAGTTCATGAAAACAGAGTAACGCCTTAAGCAAGATGGCATGATGTAGAGGGATAAATTCATGCAATATGATAAAAACCCCATCTTGTTATCCTCGATGGCAACAATACAATGCGTGCCTTACTACCCTTGCTGTCACTGGGAAAGGACACCGCAAGATTGAACCCAAAGCTAAGCACTTCACCCGTTGCAAGAAAGATCAATCAAGTAGGCCAAACCAAACTGATAATTCGAAGAGACTTGCAAACATAACCAATCATAAAAAAAGGAATTCAAAGAAGATTCAAATATTGTTCATAGATAGTCTTGATCATAAACCCACAATTCATCGGTCTAAACAAACACACCGCAAAAAGAAGATTACATCGAATAGATCTCCAAAAGAGAGGGTGAGAACATTGTATTGAGATCCAAAAAGAGAGAAGAAGCCATCTAGCTAATAACTATGGACCCGAAGGTCTGAGGTAAACTACTCACACTTCATCGGAGAGGCTATGGTGTTGATGTAGAAGCCCTCCGTGATGGATGCCCCCTCCGGTGGAGCTCCGGAACAGGCCCCAAGATGGGATCTCGTGGATACAGAAAGTTACGGCGATGGAATTAGGGTTTTGGCTCCGTATCTGATCGTTTGGGGGTACCTAGGTATATATAGGAGGAAGTAGTATGTCGGTGGAGCAACAGGGGGCCCACGAGGGTGGAGGGCGCACTTGGGGGGGGGGGGGGTAGGCGCGCCCCTACCTCGTGGCCTCCTCCTTTATTTCTTGACGTAGGGTCCAAGTCTCCTGGATCATGTTCGGTGAGAAAATCACGTTCCCAAAGGTTTCATTCCGTTTGGACTCCATTTGATATTCCTTTTCTTCGAAACCCGAAAATAGGCAAAAAACAACAATTCTGGGCTGGGCCTCCGGTTAATAGGTTAGTCCCAAAAATAATATAAAAGTGGATAATAAAGCACAATAATGTCCAAAACAGTAGATAATATAGCATGGAGCAATCAAAAAAATTAGATACATTGGAGACGTGTCAAGCATCCCCAAGCTTAATTCCTACTCGTCCTCGAGTAGGTAAATGATAAAAACAGAATTTTTGATGCGGAGTGCTACTTGGCATAATTTTAATGTAATTCTTATTAATTGTGGTATGAATATTCAGATCCTAAAGATTCAAGATAAAAGTTTAATATTGACATAAAAATAATAATACTTCAAGCATACTAATAAAGCAATCATGTCTTCTCAAAATATCATGGCAAAAGAGAGTTATCCCTACAAAATCATATAGTCTGGCTATGCTCTATCTTCACCACACAAAATATTTAAATCATGCACAACCCCGATGACAAGCCAAGCAATTGTTTCATACTTTTGACATTCTCAAACTTTTTCAATCTTCACGCAATACATGAGCATGAGCCATGGATATAGCACTATATGTGGAATAGAATGGTGGTTGTGGAGAAGACAAAAAGGGAGAAGATAGTCTCACATCAACTAGGCATATCAACGGGCTATGGAGATGCCCATCAATAGATATCAATGTGAGTGAGTAGATATTAATCATCTTCAAAAAATAATTAACTAAATAGCACTTTCCAAATAAAAATGGCAACAGTTCTCATGAGCTCTAAAGTTTGTGTTTTTTACAGCAAGATAACAAGACTTTCCCCAAGTCTTCCCAACGGTTCTACTTGGCATAAACACTAATTAAACACAAAAAGCACAACCAGAACAGAGGATAGATAAATTATTTATTACTAAACAGGAACAAAAGGCAAGGAATAAAAATAAAATTGGGTTGCCTCCCAACAAGCGCTATTGTTTAACGCCCCTAGCTAGGCATAAAAAGCAAGGATAGATTTAGGTATTGCCCTCTTTGGTAGGAAATTCTTCGATGAGGAATCTACCATCCTTAGGGTTTTCTTTCTTTTTATTGATTATCAAACTTTTAGGCAAAAGATCGAAAAATTCCTTTGTAACAAATGGTTCCTTAATGATAGCAAAAAGATTAGTATGAATACTTATAGATTTGAGATCCGCAGTTTCCTTACTAGAGGATTCACCCTTATTTTTAGGAACATACATAAGCTTGGAAATTTTAGTAGGAGGACTTGGAGTATTCTTTACGGAAGTAAAGGCGGTTCCCAAGTTGGTAATAATAGCCTCAAGTTTATCGATTCTAGTGGAATCCTGATTTATTTTCTCATTAACTATAGGTTCCTTTTCTTTAATATTTTTCAAAGTGACTCCTACTTTAGATCCATATTGAGTGATTCAGTTGTGGATCTTTTTATCCAAATTTTCAATTCACTCTACAGTAGCAACCTTATTTTCAATAATTTCAAGTCTTTGAATTACATGCTCCAAAGTTAAACATAGTTCCATTAACCAAAAGAGGTGGTGAGCCAAGCAAATCTAACATAGCATTATAAGAGTCAAAAGTATGGCTACCCAAGAAGTTCCCTCCGGTAATGGTATCAAGGATATATCTATACCAAGGAGTAACACCTACATAAAAATTGCGAAGAAGAACGGAAGTAGATTGCTTCGTGGTAGATCTATTTTGAGCATTGCAAATTCTATACCAAGCGTCTTTTAGATTTTCTCCCTCCCTTTGTTTAAAATTTAGAACTTCATTCTCAGGAGACAACGGAGAAGATAAAGGACTAGCCATAACGACAAGCAAACGGGAAAGAGATGAACGGAAAAGAGAAAGAGTATAGAGAGAGAGAGGGCGAATAAAACGGCAAGGGTGAAGTGGGGGAGAGGAAAACGAGAGGCAAATGGCAAATAATGTAATGCAAGAGATAAGGGTTGTGATGGGTACTTGGTATGTTGAATTTTGCGTAGACTCCCCGGCAATGGCGCCAGAAATGGCTCGTTGTCGGGAGTCAAATCTTGACTTGTGCGAACTTCCCCGGCAACGGCGCCAAAAATTCTTCTTGCTACCTCTTGAGCACTGCGTTGGATTTCCTTGAAGAGGAAAGGATGATGCAGCAAAGTAGCGTAAGTATTTCCCTCAGTTTTTGAGAACCAAGGTATCAATCCAGTAGGAGGTTGCGCGCGAAGTCCCTAGTAACTCCACAAGACAAATAACTCCTCGCAACCAACGCGATAAGGGGTTGTCAATCCCTTCACGGTCACTTACGAGAGTGTGATCTAATAGATATGATAAGATAATATTTTCGGTATTTTGTGATAAAGATGCAAAGTAAAATAAAAGGAAAGGAAATAAATAAGTATTGGAAGATTAATATGATGAAGATAGACCCGGGGCCATAGGTTTCACTAGTGGCTGCTCTCAAGAGCATAAGTATTTTACGATGGGTGAACGAATTATTGTTGAGCAATTGACAGAATTGAGCATAGTTATGAGAGTATCTAGGTATGATCATGTATATAGGCATCACGTCCAAGACAAGTAGACCAACTCCTTCCTGCATCTACTACTATTACTCAACTCATCGACCACTATCCAGCGTGCATCTAGAGTATTAAGTTCATGAAAACAGAGTAACGCCTTAAGCAAGATGACATGATGTAGAGGGATAAATTCATGCAATATGATAAAAACCCCATATTTTTATCCTCGATGGCAACAATACAATACGTGCCTTGCTGCCCCAGCTGTCACTGGGAAAGGACACCGCAAGATTGAACCCAAAGCTAAGAACTTCTCCCATTGCAAGAAATATCAATCTAGTAGGCCAAACCAAACTTATAATTCGAAGAGACTTGCAAAGATAACCAATCATACAAAAAAGAATTCAGAGAAGATCCGAATATTGTTCATATATAGTCTTGATCATAAACCCACAATTCATCGGTCTCAACAAACACACCGCAAAAACAAGATTACATCGATTAGATCTCCACAAGAGAGGGGGAGAACATTGTATTGAGATCCAAAAAGATAGAAGAAGCCATCTAGCTAATAACAATGGACCCGAAGGTCTGAGGTAAACTACTCACACTTCATCGGAGAGGCAATGGTGTTGACGTAGAAGCCCTCCGTGATGGCTGCCCCCTCCGGTGGAGCTCCGGAATAGGCCCCAAGATGGGATCTCGTGGATACAGAAAGTTATGGCGGTGGAATTAGGGTTTTTGCACCGTATCTGATCGTTTGGGGGTACGTAGGTATATATAGGAGGAAGAAGTACGTCGGTGGAGCAACAGGGGGCCCACGAGGGTGGAGGGCGCGCCTGGGGGGGGGGGGTAGGTGCGCCCCCCTACCTCGTGGTTGTGACGTCCGGATAATTAAGCTACAGTAACCATCTACTAATGATGCCACATCACCACGATTACTATTGTTAGTTTCATAATGATTCAAATCTCGTTCCGAATTCAAATTCAAAATCAAGTCAGACAATAAAAGTTTTCAAATATTAAATCTAAAGTGTTCGAAATGTAGCAAATAAATCCTAGATGATTATGGTGGTGAAACTACTTTTTTATAAATTATTTAAATACTCTAAAATAAATAAAACATCATCTTAAACAATTAAATAAATGCCTTTTATATTTAGTAAAATACTAAAATATTTTATTTGGGTGCCATAGTTAATATGGCAGTAGTATATTTAGTTATACTAAATCAGGAACTACTTTTATCTTTTTGGAATAGAAAATAAATTAGAGACTAAAAGAAAACAGAATAGGGAAATAATTAAAAGGAAAAAAACAACAAGCTCCTGTGCGGGTGGGCTTTATGTAGCAATAGTGTTTTGGCCCAGCCCACAAAGGCTTTTCCTCCCACCTCTGTACAAAGCAGAGAAGGCCATGGTGCTGTGCACGCACGCACACCGTCCACGCCGCCGATTGTCGCCGTGTCGATCATCTGGGCACTCCAGGAGATGTATAAGAAGACCCCCCACGACTTGGACGAACCCTAACCCTCAATTATCCCCTTGCTGGCCCTCTTTCTCGAAAATTTGCTCGTCCCCGAGTTACTGTCGTCGTCACCGCGTCGATCCCGCGGCCACCGGCCTCCCCTCGCCGCGTCAAGATGTCCATGATCTCCCTCGTCGTCTACTCCTTCGACTACCCCATTAAATCAAGACGGGCCGCACTGCACGCTCGGCATCGAGTCATTCCCCTCCTGCGGCCGCCGCATCTCGTCGCCGTTTGTCACTGCTACGGGCCGCCCCCGACCTCCCAACCTCGTCCATGAGCACCGGGGAGAGCTCCACTACCGATTACCTGCTTTCCCCTTTCGATCTGTGTCGTTTGCCGCTGCTCCTGTGCTTGCTGTGGTCGCCATGGCTGCAGCTCCATCTGGCCACGCCCTGGCCGCAAACCCACAAGCGCCTGCCTGAGCGTGGCCTCGCGCCACTGCCTACCACTGCTCTCCCCGCCGTGCCTTGCTGCTACCCGTCGCGCTGTGCTTGCCCGGCCGTTGCCGCCTACTGCTTAGCGCCACTGCTTGTATTTTTGTTGTTGCTCGTGTACTGCAGCTGCTCACGAACTACCCCTGCTATGCTACTGCTGCTACCCGTTGCTCTGCAGATGATGCTAGTCGTTGCCGTTGTTTAGTTGCTGCTGCTCAGTTGCTTCTACTGCTACCGCTGCAGGCCATAGCCATGGCTAATCGCTGCTATGTGTGTGTGAGTGCGTTCTGTGTGTGTGCGCCATGCGTGTGGCCGGCCCTTGTTTACATTAGTACTATGGTTTAGCTAGTACGTATTAATTTGTGCTAAGATAGTCTAGTAGTAGATGACATGTAGGACCTATTAAATAAGTTAGGTTTTTTTTCTAAATAGTCCATGACATGTGGGACACACCTACCCTTTTGACTAGCCAAGTTGACTTGGTCAAATCAAATTATTATTAAATCTAAAAATTTCAGAAAATGAAATAGACTTAGAAATTCATATAAATTAAACCGTAACTCGGATGAAAATGTTTTCTACATGAAAGTTGCTCAGAACGACGAGACAAACCCGGATACGCAGCCCGTTCGTCCGCCATGCATCCCTAGCATAGCGAACACGCAACTTTCCTCCTCCGGTTCATCTGTCCGAAAACGTGAAACACCGGGGATATTTTCCCGGATGTTTTCCCCCTTCACGGATATCACCTCATACCGCGTTAGGTCACCCTTAGCACCGCGAATTATCTTGTTATGCTTTGTGATACTTTGATTGCTCTATTATTTATTGTATTCCCCCTCCGTTACTCTTTTCCGGTAGACCCCGAGACTGCCGGTGACCCCAGTTCGACTACGGTGTCGATGACCCCTCTCTCTTGCCAGAGCAACCAGGCAAGCCCCCCCTTGATCACTAGATATCGCCTACTTTACTCTCTATATTGCTTGCATTAGAGTAGTGTAGCATGTTACTGCTTTCCGTTAATCCTCTCCTGATGCATAGCCTGTCCTTGCTACTACTGTTGTTACCTTTACATGCAATCCTAATGCTTAGTATAGGATGCTAGTTTATCATCAGTGGCCATACATTCTTGTCCGTCTGCCATTCTATACTATCGGGCCGTGATCACTCGGGAGTGGATCATGGGTATATACATATACATAATATATGATACTTGTGGTGACTAAAGACGGGTCGGCTCGTAGGAGTACCCGCGAGTGATTCACGGATTGGGTCCGAAAGGACGTTTGTCCCGACGGCCCTCTGAGTGGATCTTTGTGGCAAAGCGACAGGGCAGGTTGAGACCACCTAGGAGAGAGGTGGGCCTGGCCCTGGTCGGCGTTCGTGGTTATTTCAAAATAACACGTTTAACGAGATCTTGGTATTTGATCTGAGTCTGGCTACTGGCCTATACGCATTAACCATCTACGCGGGGACAGTTATGGGCACTCGACGTCGTGGTATCAGCTCAAGCCTTCGTGACGTCGGCGACTGAGCGGCGCGCGTCGGGTTGGACTGGAACGCCTACTCTTGTATAAGGGAGGCTAGGTCTGCTCACCGGCCGTGTACGCAACGTGCAGGTGTGCAATGGGCGATGGGCCCAGACCCCTGCGCCATAGGATTTAGACCGGCGTGCTGACGTCTCTGTTGTGCCTAGGTAGGGCTGCGACGTGTTGATCTTCCGAGGCCGGGCATGACCCAGGAAAGCGTGTCTGGCCAAATGGGATCAAGCGTGTTGGGTTATGTGGTGCACCCCTGCAGGGAAGTTAATCTATTCGAATAGCCGTTATCTTCGGTAACAGGACGACTTGGAGTTGTACCTTGACCTTATGACAACTAGAACCAGATACTTAATAAAACACACCCTTCCAAGTGCTAGATACAACCGGTGGTCGCTCTCTCACAGGGCGACGAGGGCAGGATCATCGGTTAGGATTATGCTATGCGATGCTACTTGGAGGACTTCAGTCTACTCTCTTCTACATGCTGCAAGACGGAGGCTGCCAGAAGCGTAGTCTTCGATAGGACTAGCTATCCCCTCTTATTCCGGCATTCTGCAGTTCAGTCCACATATGATACCCTTATTCCATTTGATACCAATGCATACATTTGTAGTGTAGTTCCTTGCTTGCGAGTACTTTGGATGAGTACTCACGGTTGCTTTTCTCCCCCTTTTCCCCTTTCCTATACCCGATTGCTGCGACCAAACGATGGAGCCCAGGAGCCAGACGCCACCGTCGATGACGACTACTACTACTCGGGAGGTGCCTACTACTACGTGCAGCCTGCTGACGGCGACCAGGAGTAGTTTGGGAGGATCCCAGGCAGGAGGCCTGCGCCTCTTTCGATCTGTATCCCAGTTTGTGCTAGCCTTCTTAAAGCAAACTTGTTTAACTTATGTCTGTACTCAGATATTGTTGCTTCTGCTGACTCGTCTATGTTCGAGCTCTTGTATTCGAGCCCTCGAGGCCCCTGGCTTGTAATATGATGCTTGTATGACTTATTTTATTTGTAGAGTTGTGTTGTGATATCTTCCCGTGAGTCCCTGATCTTGATCGTACACATTTGCGTGTATGATTAGTGTACGATTAAATCGGGGGCGTCACAAGTTGGTATCAGAGTCGACTGCCTGTAGGAATCCCCCTTCCACACTCCTTGGCCGAAGTTGAGTCTAGACATTTCAAAAACTTTTACTAACATGGTTGTGTGCCTTACGGTCCCACATCGCCATCTGGGTGGTTTTAGGATCTTTTACTCCTCGATCCTTACTCTTGGACTCTGAACTCTCTTCTATTCAGGTTAAATGAATTTTGCAAAATCTAACTCTAGGTTCTCGTTACCACTTCCCACCGGAGAACCCTTTCATTACAGATGATCTACTACTTCAACAGAAGATTCTGACAATACTCTCCGATATTTTCTCGAGACCTTGTGCATGTTGCTTTTGCAATTCCCTACCACCGAAAAATCCCTATGGATAAATACTTACACCTCTCGTTCTTACTTTTATTCCCAGTTGGTCTTGTTATTACAAGATACCCCGAAATACTTGTCGTTGTTTCGATAATCCTTTGAGCTTACTGCATTGCTGTTCTTTGTCACCTGAATACCCCTACGGATAATTCTCACACTTATCGAGTATCCGCTCATCCCCTAGTTGTTCATCTATTTCACAATGGTCATCGAAATACTATTCGATCCTCCAAAAATCCTTAGTAGCTTATTGCTCTGCAATACTTGGCTGCTTGCATTATGGATGCTTTCCATATGTCTGGCAATATTCGTCAGTATCCTTAGGCATCGTCTTTTTGATCCTATTGATTCACCATGAGTGCGAATGCACGCAATCATCAGTTGATCCTTTTAAATTATCTTTCCAGCTCAGACATCATTTTAAACATGAGCTGGTTCTCAACAAATCCAATTGCCGTCGATTGTACCCCTAAGGCTATTCAAATTATCCATCCCTAATCAGAACATTGCTTCTGATCCCTTGATTTGAAAATCATAATTCCTTTGCATTTGAGCTCTGGATTAGTCAGTTGTTTCCATAATCCAATGCCTTTGCATTGTTACTTCCTCTGGTTGTGTGCCGATGCTCACGTCAGCTCTGTTATGGACTGGCAGATCCTTTAATGGATTTTATCCGACAGTGTCCTTCATATTCAATAACCTTGTGAGCCTTCCCTCGGATACATAATGCCTTTGGTAAATTGTATCATCTACTTTCTCAAACTTGCTCTACTTTCGAGCTTGTGATATTTACTCTTGAAACTTATGGTATATGTTTCTAAGAAGCCCCTATGCGTTGAACATATGCTTTCTCTAAACTGTGTGAACTCGAAAGTTTTCACGACTCATACACTTCTGGTATTTTGCGAGATAAAATTTCAACACTACAACTTCTTCGAAAGTGAGAAGTGAATGAAAGGTTAGGCATTGGAGAAGTGGGAGTTGACCTTGAACTTTGTGTTCATGCCCATGGACACGATGTAGATCTTATCATTAAAGCTTCTCTTAAATTAAATTATTCCTTTGGTATAAGTTCATCTTATATCCGGGATCTGGCATTTTGCAATCGTGGTTCCGACCATGTTATCCTTTAAATACCATTTCGCGTGCAAGTTTAAGCGCTTGTCTTCTGTAGAGCAATACCCCAGTCCAACCTCTACTTTGATCTGTCATCGAGTATTACCCCCTCTGGTATCTCGAGATTATCACGGAACTACATAACTTCTTATGAGTTCTTCTTCAAGTATTATTTGACTTTCGCTGCACCATCATTTGACTTGATGTCATCACCGACCGATTACATCTTCATGAAATCTCTCGACAAATGTGTCGTGGTCATCAGCAACATCCTGAGCTCTTCCAAGCTATATATCGAATTCTTGATGAGAAATACAATCCTCGCCCCTCAATGGTTTGTGTTATCACCGACCACTTTATTGCCTTTCGTTCAACACAAACTTATTCGTGTTTTGTGTTATACCTTGAGATCCTTGCTATCCAGCATTTGTTCTTCTTTACCTTGGAATGTTGCCACCTTTTATGTCAAGAATGTCGTGGTAATTTTACCACCTCTTGAGAATTCTTGATATAGTAATATCTCTCGCCTTTTGCGTTCATTCTTGGTCTCCGTGTTGTTTCTAACTGGAATACCGACAAATGGTCTGTGATGTGTAAATTCTAAACTTCTAGCAACCCTATTGCTTTGAAGTTATTGGTCTATAGTTTCATTCTAAGTCTATTGCTTATTGAATCATCATTCGAACATTGATCATGCTACCTAGTCCAGATTCCTGGGTGCACCCTTCTATCATTGTTCAGTTGTGTATGTTTCCCTCGAGCATGCATCATTATATCATTTGATCCGACAAATGATATTTCCTTGTTAACATAATTGTGGAAATCAATCCTTTGGAAATCTCGATGATTTGTTGCTGAGCCTATCAGCCACCTCCTCATCCTCTCCTTGGTTTACTGATGAACTCTTGTTTCAGAACCCGCTTCCCTTGTTCATTTCCCGAGAATCTTACAATATCATCCCGTCATCTTGTGTTGCACCTTTTTCTTCTCAGGCATCCTAAGTCTGAGGTATCCAGACACCAATCAGATCAGAAACTCGGTCAGATATGATGGTTGGAACATTTTCCACGAGTCATAGCATTGGTCTTTATATAACCCAGTAAGGTGATATCATGCCTAACACACCTGGCCAGAGGACCTATTGCTATGGTATCCTTTTAGTAGGGATAACCATTCTTCCATGAGGAAAATTGTAAGACTTATTCTACAAGTCGTTCCTGATGGATCCTTCGTGTATCCAGAGTTTGACCTTTGCTTGAAGACCATGTCAATGCTATCTCAAAGCATGTCAGTGGTACTCTGAATTTCAATAAAAACAATTGAAGCACAATGCTAAATTGTCCTTATCAATTATCCAAACACCGTTGTTTTGGAAATGTCATGAAATTTCTCTCCCCTTTCCTAAAGGGTTTTCTACGTTATATCCTGTCATGGATATCATGCTATGCTTGTCCCTGGGAAGGATATACCCTTGAATTATGTGTTTAAACACATTTTTCCTTTCCATTGTTCTGTTTAATCTGATAATCACATATTCCTTTCCATTGTTTTGTTTAACCTTCTTGAGGTTTATATGATCTGAGCAGCAATAAGTCACTCCTTTTGTAAGCACCTCGGTGTACAACTCTGACCGCAAGACCCTGTTACTATTGTTGATGACATTCCGGTAGCCACTGATGGACGAGAACTTTGCCTATTGGTCCGCCGCGTTCAACAAGCAGGAAAATGGTTCTCTTCGTCCCTCGCCCTTGGTACCGACGTTGTTGCCGACATAACTGACAGGCTACCCTCTGACTTGCCTTCCTATCATGACCGTGCAAGATGTCACCGTTCCTCCTACTTTTAACCCACATGGTGGGCCCTTAACTCACAGTTCCATAGGATCGAAACCTGACTCTCCTGTACACCCCAACTCCTAAAGGTTATTCCTCTTGCTTGACTTCTTATGTTATTCACGGGCCACCTGCCAAGTGATCTATTCTGGTATCAGACGCAATACTTATTCTCATTGCTCTGAACCCCCTTCACCTTTTGATTAGGCCATCCAACGATTGCCTGCCCATTGGAAACTTCTCATGGTACTTTCTTACTTTATTCTCGATATTTTCTTAAGTATCTATTCGAGAGTTACTCATGTGATCATTCACGGGGTAACCCCCCAGATGATTTCCCCTGATAGCATTCTATCGATGTCGTGCTGCCCATTTCCTAATCGTAAGGACGTTGGAGTTCCCGAAGAAAAGGACGACTTCACCATGATGACCTAAAGCAGAGAAATGAAGACATCAACGTAATGGATCAACCTCTTCAAGAAGAGCATCCAAGACCGAGAAGACTCTTTAGAATTTCGTAACAAGAACTTTCCCCCTACACAACATCCTAAATCTCGGGACGAGATTTCTTGTAGTGGAGGAGAATTGTGATGTCCGGATAATTAAGCTACAGTAACCATCTACTAATGATGCCACATCACCACGATTACTATTGTTAGTTTCATGATGATTCAAATCTCGTTCCGAATTCAAGTTCAAAATCAAGTCAGACAATAAAAGTTTTCAAATATTAAATCTAAAGTGTTCGAAATGTAGCAAATAAATCCTAGATGATTATGGTGGTGAAACTACTTTTTTATAAATTATTTAAATACTCTAAAATAAATAAAACATCATCTTAAACAATTAAATAAATGCCTTTTATATTTAGTAAAATACTAAACTATTTTATTTGGGTGCCATAGTTAATATGGCAGTAGTATATTTAGTTATACTAAATCAGGAACTACTTTTATCTTTTTAGAATAGAAAATAAATTAGAGACTAAAAGAAAACATAATAGGGAAATAATTAAAAGGAAAAAAACAACAAGCTCCTGTGCGGGTGGGCTTTATGTAGCTATAGTGTTTTGGCCTAGCCCACAAAGGCTTTTCTTCCCACCTCTGTACAGAGCAGAGGAGGCCATGCTGCTGTGCACGCACGCACACCGTCCACGCCGCTGATTGTCGCCGTGTCGATCATCTGGGCACTCCAGGAGATGGATAAGAAGACCCCTAACGACTTGGACGAACCCTAACCCTCACTTATCCCCTTGCTCGCCCTCTTTATCGAAAATTTGCTCGTCCCCGAGTTACTGTCATCGTCACCGCATCGATCCCGTGGCCACCGGCCTCCCCTCGCTGCGTCAAGATGTCCACGAGCTCCCTCGTCGTCTACTCCTTCGACTACCCCCATTAAATCAAGACGGGACGCACCACACGCTCGGCATCGAGTCATTCCCCGCTTGCGGCCGCCGCATCTCGTCGCCGGTTGTCACTGCTACGGGCCGCCCCTGACCTCCCAACCTCGTCCATGAGCACCGGGGTGAGCCCCACTACCGATTACCTCGCTTTCCCCTTTCGATCTGGGTCGTTTGCCGCTGCTCCTGTGGTTGCCGTGGTCGCCATGGCTGCAGCTCCATCCGGCCACGCCCTGGCCGCAAACCCGCGAGCGCCTGCCTAAGCGTGGCCTCGCGCCACTGCCTACCACTGCTCGCCCCGCCGTGCCTTGCTGCTACCCCCCGCGCTGAGCTTGCCCGGCCATTGCCGCCTACTGCTTAGCGCCGCTGCTTGTACTGCTGTTGTTGCTCGTGTACTGCAGCTGCTCACGAACAGCCCCTGCTAGGCTACTGCTGCTACCCGTTGCTCTGCAGATGATGCTAGTCGTTGCCGTTGTTTAGTTGCTGCTGCTCAGTTGCTTCTACTGCTACCGCTGCAGGCCATAGCCATGGCCAATCGCTGCTATGTGTGTGTGAGTGCGTTCTGTGTGTGTGTGCGCCATGCGTGTGGCCGGCCCTTGTTTACATTAGTACTGTGGTTTAGCAAGTACGTATTAATTTGTGCTAAGATAGTCTAGTAGTAGATGACATGTAGGCCCCATTAAATAAGTTAGGTTTTTTTTCTAAATAGTCCATGACATGTGGGACACACCTACCCTTTTGACTAGCCAAGTTGACTTTGTCAACTCGAATTATTATTAAATCTAAAAATTTCAGAAAATGAAATAGACTTAGAAATTCATATAAATTAAACCGTAACTCGGATGAAAATGTTTTCTACATGAAAGTTGCTCAGAACGACGAGATGAACCCGGATACGCAGCCCGTTCGTCCGCCACGCATCCCTAGCATAGCGAACATGCAACTTTCCTCCTCCGGTTCATCTTTCTGAAAACGCGAAACACCGGGGATATTTTCCCGGATGTTTTCCCCCTTCACCGATATCACCTCATACCGCGTTAGGTCACCCCTAGCACCGTGAATTGTCTTGTTATGCTTTGTGATACTTTGATTGCTCTATTATTTATTGTATTCCCCCTCCGTTACTCTTTTCCGGTAAACCCCGAGACTGCCGGCGACCCCAGTTCGACTACGGTGTCGATGACCCCTCTCTCTTGCCAGAGCAACCAGGCAAGCCCCCCCTTGATCACCAGATATCGCCTACTCGACTCTCTATACTGCTTGCATTAGAGTAGTGTAGCATGTTACTGCTTTCCATTAATCCTATCCTGATGCATAGCCTCTCCTTACTACTACTGTTGTTACCTTTACATGCAATCCTAATGCTTAGTATAGGATGCTAGTTTATCATCAGTGGCCATACATTCTTGTCCATCTGCCATGCTATACTATCGGGCCGTGATCACTCGGGAGTGGATCACGGGTATATACATATACATAATATATGATACTTGTGGTGACTAAAGACGGGTCGGCTCGTAGGAGTACCCGCGAGTGATTCACGGATTGGGTCTGAAAGGACGTTTGTCCCGATGGCCCTCTGAGTGGATCTTTGTGGCGAAGCGACAGGGCAGGTTGAGACCACCTAGGAGAGAGGTGGGCCTGGCCCTGGTCGGCGTTCGTGGTTATTTCAAAATAACACGTTTAACGAGATCTTGGTATTTGATCTAAGTCTGGCTACTGGCCTATACGCACTAACCATCTACGTGGGGACAGTTATGGGCACTCGATGTCGTGGTATCAGCTCAAGCCTTCGTGACGTCGGCGACTGAGCGGCGCGCGCCGGGTTGGACTGGAACGCCTACTCTTGTATAAGGGAGGCTAGGTCTGCTCACCGGCCGCGTACGCAACGTGCAGGTGTGCAATGGGCGATGGGCCCAGACCCCTGTGCCATAGGATTTAGACCGGCGTGCTGACGTCTCTGTTGTGCCTAGGTAGGGCTGCGACGTGTTGATCTTCCGAGGCCGGGCATGACCCAGGAAAGTGTGTCTGGCCAAATGGGATCAAGCGTGTTGGGTTATGTGGTGCACCCCTGCAGGGAAGTTAATCTATTCGAATAGCCGTGATCTTTGGTAACAGGACGACTTGGTGTTGTACCTTGACCTTATGACAACTAGAACCAGATACTTAATAAAACACGCCCTTCCAAGTGCCAGATACAACCGGTGGTCGCTCTCTCACAGGGCGACGAGGGCAGGATCATCGGTTAGGATTATGCTATGCGATGCTACTTGGAGGACTTCAGTCTACTCTCTTCTACATGCTGCAAGACGGAGGCTGCCAGAAGCGTAGTCTTCGATAGGACTAGCTATCCCCTCTTATTCCAGCATTCTGCAGTTCAGTCCACATATGATACCCTTATTCCATTTGATACCAATGCATACATTTGTAGTGTAGTTCCTTGCTTGCGAGTACTTTGGATGAGTACTAACGGTTGCTTTTCTCCCCCTTTTCCCCTTTCCTATACCCGATTGCTGCGACCAGATGATGGAGCCCAGGAGCCAGACGCCACCGTCGATGACGACTACTACTACTCGGGAGGTGCCTACTACTACGTGCAGCCTGCTGACGGCGACCAGGAGTAGTTTGGGAGGATCCCAGGCAGGAGGCCTGCGCCTCTTTCGATCTGTATCCCAGTTTGTGCTAGCCTTCTTAAGGCAAACTTGTTTAACTTATGTCTGTACTCAGATATTGTTGCTTCCGCTGACTCGTCTATGATCGAGCTCTTGTATTCGAGCCCTCGAGGCCCCTGGCTTGTAATATGATGCTTGCATGACTTATTTTATTTGTAGAGTTGAGTTGTGATATCTTCCCGTGAGTCCCTGATCTTGATCGTACACGTTTGCGTGTATGATTAGTGTACGATTAAATCGGGGGCATCACAGTGGCCTCCTCCTTTATTTCTTGACGTAGGGTCCAAGTCTCCTGGATCATGTTCGGTGAGAAAATCACGGTCCCGAAGGTTTCATTCCGTTTGATATTCCTTTTCTTCGAAACCCTAAAATAGGCAAAAAAAACATCAATTCTGGGTTGGGCCTCCGGTTAATAGGTTAGTCCCAAAAATAATATAAAAGTGGATAATAAAGCCCAATAATGTTCAAAACAGTAGATAATATAGCATGGAGCAATAAAAAATTATAGATACGTTGGAGACGTATCAGCGGGTTGTGAGCATTTGTGTTTTCTGGATGCTTATTCTGGTTATCATCAGATCAAGATGGTAGTTAAGGACCAGGAGAAGACAAATTTTATAACTCCCTTTGTTGCCTTCTGCTATGTGTCTATGCCTCTTAGGCACAAGAGTGTGCAGTCGACTAATCACCGCTGTGTGCAGAATTGTCTTCATACTCAGATTGGGCGCAATG
Organism: Triticum urartu; assembly: GCF_056163025.1. Taxonomy (NCBI): domain Eukaryota; kingdom Viridiplantae; phylum Streptophyta; class Magnoliopsida; order Poales; family Poaceae; genus Triticum; species Triticum urartu. The sequence continues at coordinate 170,878,030 of NC_141877.1, read as the reverse complement.
TTCATGCTTATGTGGATGATATTGTTGTGAATTCCAGGAAAGAGGAGATGTTGATAGATGATTTGATGGAAACTTATCATAATCTCCGAATTTATAAGATGATGCTTAATCCGGCCAAGTGTGCCTTTGGTGTACCGGCACGCAAGCTCTTGGGTTTTTTGGTTTCTAACAGGGGCATTGAGGCTAACCCGGAAAATATCAAGGAAATTACTTCTCTGGCTAAACCGGCGTGCATCAATGATATTGTATTGCAGTGTTGAGCCGGTTTATCAGCCAGTTGGGGGAGAAAGCTATCCCTCTATATCAGATAATGAAAAAGACAAATAATTTTGTCTGGAGTGATGTTGCTGATGCGGCGTTTGAGGACTTGAAAAAGTAGTTAGCCAAGCCACATGTCCTTGCTGCTCCTGTTGATAAAGAGCCATTGTTGCTATATGTGGCTGCCAATGCTCGGGCTGTCAGTGTGGCTATTGTGGTAGAGCGAAGGGAGGCAGGCAAGGAATATCCGGTTCAACGTCCGGTTTATTATATCAGTGAGGTTCTCATTGAGTCCAAGCAGAGATACCCACATTGGCAGAAGCTAGTGTACAGAGTTTTCATGGCAAGCCAGAAGCTTAAACAATATTTTCAGGGTCATCCCATCACTGTGGTCAGTTCTGCTCCTTTGGGAGATATAATCCAAAACAGGGAGGCAACTGGTCGGGTTGCCAAGTGAGCCATTGATCTTGGACCTCACGAATTAAAGTATATACCTCGTACAGCAATCAAGTCCCAGGGACTTGTGGATTTCATCAATGAATGGACAGAGTTGCATATGCCGGAGGAAAAGCCGGATAACGCATATTGGACTATTCACTTTGATGGGTCCAGGCAATTGGAGGGCTCGGGGGCTGGAGTTGTGCTAGCTTCCCCTCGAGGTGATAAATTTTGTTATGTTCTCCGTTTAATGTTTCCTTGCACTAACAATACAGCTTAATATGAGGCCTTACTCCATGGTCTTCGAGTGGCTATGGAGATGAACTTAAGCCAGGTTAGGTGCTTTGGTGACTCGGATTTGGTAGCTCAACAAGTATCAGGTACTTCGGACTCCAAAGATCCACTCATGGCGGCTTATCAACGGGAGGTGGATGTTATTGCTGGTCACTTCAAGGGTTATCTGGTTGAGCATGTGGACCGGAGAAAGAATGAAGTAGTGGACACTTTAAGCTGGTTGGGTTCTCAACGTAAACCGGTGTCGCCCAATGTTTTTCTTGATGTCCTTCATAAATCATCGGTCAAGTTACCCACAAAGGAGGATTTGGCTATTTCTGACCCGGAGGCTCAGCTGGTGGCAGCTCTTCATGTTACCCGGATTGGACAGTTCCCTATTTTGGCGTATATGACCCGGGGTGAGTTACTTGAGGATGAAGTTTTGGCCAGGAAGATAATCTGGCGGTCCAAGTCAATGGCTATTGTCAACGGAGAGTTGCATCATTGCAGTGTCACAGGGGCGGTTCAGCGTTGCGTGTCTCCTGAAGAAGGTTGTGATATTCTATGTGAGATCCATGAAGGGGATTGTGGTCATCATGCCGGTTCAAAATCTCTGGTAGCCAGAGCTTTTTGTCACAGTTTTTATTGGCTGACGGCTCATGCTAATGTTGAGGACTTGGTCAGAAGGTGTGACGGTTGTCAGAAATTTGCACTTCGAGCTCATGTTCTGGCTCAGGAGTTAAGGATGATTCCAATTACTTGGCCATTTGCAGTCTGGGGAATTGATATGCTTGGGCCCTTTAAGAGATCCAAGGATAAGAAGACCCACCTCTTGGTGGCAGTTGACAAGTTTACTAAATGGGTAGAGGCAGAGCCAGTGAGTAAGTGTGACGCAGCAACGGCGGTTCAATTCATGAAGAAGGTGATCTTCCACTTTGGCTTTCCACATAGCATTATAACTGACAATGGCACTAACCTTTCCAAGGGAGCTATGGAAGATTTTTATCAACATGAGCATATCCAACTTGATGTATCATCAGTGGCTCACCCCCATTCTAATGGACAAGCTGAGAGAGCCAATCAAGAGATTTTGAGAGGTATCAAACCCCGGCTTATGGTTCCCTTGCAGAGGATGCTAGGTTGTTGGGTCGAGGAGTTACCTTCCGTACTATGGAGCATTAATACCACCCCAACAGGTCTACAGGTTATACGCCTTTTTTCATGGTTTATGGAGCAGAGGCAGTTCTCCCTAGTGACATCCGTCATGACCTGCCCCGTGTGGCGGCTTATGTTGAAGCTGACAATGAAAAAGCAAGTCAGGAAGCACTTGACCTGTTAGATGAAGAGCGTGACATCTCAGCGGCTCGTTCGGCGATTTACCAGCATGATCTGCGCCCTTACCACAGCCGCCGGGTTAAAACCAGAGCTATTCAAGAAGGCGATCTGGTGCTCCAGCTCATCCAGGATCAAACTGATATGCACAAGTTATCCCCACCTTGGGAAGGACCCTTGGTGGTCAGCAAGAATCTAAACAATGGGTCATATTCCCTTGTCGATGTTCGAGACCACAAGGACTCACGCACGTCGGAGGAGGAGACCCGCCGGCCTTGGAATATTGCTCAGCTTAGGCCACACTACACTTGAGCCACGGACTCTCCTTATGTACATATTTCGACAATGTATGTATTATGATTGATATAATAAACTGGCATCCTTGCTAAAGCAGGGCTTTTGTCGTTCTCTTAAATGAGTTTTTGCTTATCGGGAGCTTCCGGCTTAGGCATGAAGTTATGATTTCTTGATTCGTCTGTCAAGCCAATATTATCATATTATAAGAGCACAACTCTGGTTACCTCGGTAATCCGACTATCAAGCCCATAGTATAAGAGCACGGCTCTGGTTACTTCGGTAATCCGGCTATCAAGCCCATATTATAAGAGCACAGCTCTGGTTACTTTGGTAATCCGGCTATCAAGCCCATATTATAAGAGCACAACTCTGGTTACCTTGGTAATCCAGCTATCAAGCCAATATTATAACTTCATATGCGCATAGTTCTGGTCTACTTGGAGGCTTAATGCCCGGATTAAAGGGACCAAATAGAGTTTGTTGCACAGCACAGCGCAAACATAGGTACCCCTTGGGCACAGCCCACATAATCACTTGGGGGCTTGGTCGTATTCGAACCATAGCTACACCTCTTGATTGGCGTAAGGCCACCAGGGAAATCACTTGGGGGCTTGGTCGTATTCAAACCATAGCTACACCTCTTGATAGGCATAAGGGCACCAGGGAAATCACTTGAGGGCTTGGTCGTATTCGAACCATAGCTACACCTCTTGATAGGCATAAGGCCACTAGGGAAATCACTTGGGGGCTTGGTCGTAGTTGAACCATAGCTACACCTCTTGATAGGCATAAGGCCACCAGGGAAATCATTTGGGGGCTTTGGTCGTATCCGAACCATAGCTTAAACCCTCTTGATCAGTGCAACACCATAATTATGACTATTTAAGTATTTCTTGATTTTTTCTGTTTATAATGCTTTATGAGTATAATTTATCTAAGCTTATTAACCTGGCCTGGCCTTTGACTATAAGTCACCAGCAAGCGGAAAACTACTGTCCGATGTTTATTGATCCGGCCTGGGCCCGTTCATAAACCGGCAAATAGATGATGATTACCAGTATTCAAGTTATGGGTTATCACCCTTATTATACCGGCTTGCTAAATCAGCAGTGTGATAAAATATCACAGATATGGTATATCTTACATTATATATGGTTATTTTTATGCCTAGCCATGGTTATAAACTATGTTATTGGGCAAGATAACCCGTCTAGCGATACACCGCTAGGATATTTTTCTTTTTTATTAATTGTAGGAGTAGATTCCATGGTGCTAAAGTATCATAAGCAGACGTAGCATATATTAACATGGCGGATTAACAGTGTCATGCAAAGCAAATATGCACGATGGCATAGCAGACCAAGCATTTAAACTAGCCTATTACAAGGTGGTTTGATGCCCATAAGAACAGTTGTTTCAAACAAGTCTTGTAGAGGGAAGAAGCTAAACCGGTTACTGGTTTATGAATCTTGATCGGGCTGGCTTGAAGGTTGTGGATCATCCTGCGCTGGTTCACCCTCATCTTCTCTACCCAGTTGCTGGAAGTCATTGGTTGACCAATCGACCCCAGTTAAGGCTCTGAATACAACTTCATCGCTTATAAGTGAGGAGGGGTCAACATCAGGAGCATAAGTATGCTTATGGATTGGCGGAATAAGATTCGGAGCGTTGCAACTTGGCGGGTTAACCTTCTTGTTGTTGGCATCATAAATCGCCTGATAATGTGACAGATCAGTTTCTTCAACCAATTTGCTAGCCAGTGGACGCATCTCCCTTGTCAAAGCTCTGAGGTCATCATTATCAAAATCTGACATGTCCTCTTTTATGCTTGGATAGCCGTTTCCAAGATCGGCTGGATCAAGATCAGAGATCCAGGCTTTGGCTCGAGTCAATGCGGTAAGAGCGCCTGCCCTGGTAGCTGATCTCTTCAGCTCCTCAATCCAAGCAGGCATCACAGCTAGCCTTACCAACGTATCCTTGATCAAGGTTGGGGCGGTTTATTATGAGAGGCTGTGCAGATGACCTGTTGTACGCCAGTATATAACTGTTCTATAAATGTATAGGCAGCTTTCAGGCTTTGACGCATGTCCAAGCCAAGATGAGCAACACGACTCCCTGCGTTGACAAAAATATTGGTAAACCGGCAGTCTATTCGATAATATATGTTTATGGTTTGTGAAGACGATTACTCACCAAAGACAGCAATAGTCATGGCATTTATTTGCCGCTTCAAGCCAGTTAATTCCTCAATGACTGGATTAAGGGCTGCTTCAGTGTCCTCAGCCCTCTTCAGCAGAGTGGTTTTCTCTATCTCCTAGCATGCCCGATCACTTTTAAAGCTCTCCTTCAGCTTTTCCATAGCTGCTAAAGCATTGGTTAGTTCTTTATTTGGCCTTGGAAGTCTTGGCTTGTTGATTTTTGATATTCTCTTGAAGGTCAGCGACCTGGGTTTCCTTTTTGGTAAGCTCAGCCTGAAGGAGGTATGCAATTTGTTAGTTGGCAGTATACATTTGAAGTCCCAAGCACATGACAAGTCTTACACTTGGCACTTGGGGGCTAATGGCTATTGTTTCTTCTCCAAAATTATTATAAAGTCACAAGCATATGACAAGTCATATTCTTGGCACTTGGGGACTAATGCATATTTGCTCAAGTTAATGACTATGGATTTTGCTGCCATCAATCAGCTTGGTGGTTCATCGGTTTACACAGATTTGTACATGAATGTTGAGTTTGGTAGTAAAAAGACCCGATTCATCTTGAAAAGATAAACCGGTCCTTAGGGGCTACACTGAGAAAGTTGAAGTATTTTCTACAAAGTCCCGGTTCACATCAGTACTATAAACCGGCCCTTGGGGACTACTGGAGTTAGTAGCACTAAACCGATTATAAGGGAAGGGTAGTTATACAGAAATCAGCAGTGTTTACCTCATATCGCTCCTTCATCATGTTCAATAACCCGGCTTCATAATCACGACTGGTGTACAGCCTGTTTAAAAACCCAAAGTGGATATCTTCGGCGCTGAGATGGGCATAACTTTCCAGATCCACCTTCCACTTGCCCTTGTCTATAGCAGCAAATTCTTCTTTGGCGCTATGTTTTAACAGAGTAGTGGGGTTGCCGGGGGCCGTATAGCTGACGCCAGTAACAACAACATCTTCCTTTTTATCATCAGCAGCTTTGGTTGGGCTTGGCGGATTATCGTCATGAGCCATCGGATCAATTTCCACTTGTTCAACAAAGGTGTCATGATCTTGTGCTGGCGGATCATCAAGGATAGCCTTAGTATTTGGTTCAGACGGTTCTGGAGTCTTTTCCGGGTCAGCTGCTGTGTCATCATCAGCCAGTTTATTCAACTTGGCCTTTTTGCTGGGTCTGGCTTTGGCTCTGAAATGAATGGAAACTAAAGGTTAGTGTATTAAGCAGGCGCAAGGTATAAAAGGTTAGTTTAATATGCTTACCCAGGAATAGTTTTAAGGGGTGGAAGCTATGTCCCTGTTGACTCGACAGAAGATGAATGAGATGTTCCATGATAGTTTGAATCAGATGGATTAAGAGGTTGTCGGAAATAACCTGCCTTGGTATAAGATGGGTCAGGAATAGGTGAAACCTCTGGGCGACGTTTACGAACCGGCGTGTTTGGTAAACCAGACGAGGTAACCACCTGGCCACTATGCCGGGTTGTGCGGTGAGCTTCGTGTTGCTGTTTCTTCAAAAGAAAATTTGGATCCAAATAAGCATTAGGATGTGAAAATCTTACTTTCCGGTTTGCTTGATGGGTCTTTTGTGTTGGCAGAGGGCCTGAACCGAAGGAAAGAATAATTACCTCTACATCATCAGCCCGGCTAGCCTCAGCGTCATCCTGATAAGGGTCATTGTCAATGAGGTGTAAGAAAAAGTAACCAAGAGAATCAAGTTCTACCTCTGATTCTGGGTTATCAGGATCATCATCGATGTTCAGCTCGGCGGACTCGGCGGTTTTCTTCTTGGCAGACCTTTTGACGACCTTGGTCTGGGGGCGAGGTGTCTTGGCCGGTTTATCCTGCGGTTTCTTCTTCCAGAACGGACCATCACCCTGTCGAAGATTGACAAAAATTATAAGGAAATATAAAAAAGGAACGAATTAAAACAAGAGTTATGTGATTCTTACTGCTGGCGGTTTATTGGAAACGCAAAAAGGACTAAGCCCTGTTTTACTGCAGACAGTCAGCGGTTCATCCAGTATTTTCTTGACAGACAGCGTCAGTTAGCTGAATGTCAGTGTGCCGTTGAGGGTCTTTCAAACCTCCTGTGTACTCACACATTAAACCGGGGCGACGGCTTAAAGGTAAAATGCCCCAAGATATCCATCATCGAACGAAATCAAGGCCTGTTAAGCCATTAGCCACAAAGGCTTTGAGCTTTGAAAGTTGTGGTGAATATTTGGCCCGTTCTTTTGTAGTCAGCCTTTGGGGAAAAGGATGTGTATTGGTAAGCCGGTGATCACGATAACTCGGCACAGGATTCTCAACATCTAGAGATGTATCTCGGCAATAGAACCAAGTCTGATTCCAGTCTTTGGGGTGACTATGATGATTGGCGTGAGGGAAGCTGACATCTTTCCTTTTCTGAATTGAAACCCCGCCAAGTTCAGTATTGGGCCCATCTGTAAATTTAGTACGGCGGTTTAAATAGAAGAAGTCTCTGAACAGTTCAACGGTCGGCTCTTCTTGCAGATAAGCCTCGCAAAACACTTGAAAATTACAAATATTGGACACAGAGTTAGGTCCAATATCTTGAGGATGGAGTTGGAAGCTTGCAAGCACATCACGAAAAAAAATTGACCCGGGAGGTTTAAAACAGCAGCTCAGATGATCAACAAACACAACTACTTCGCCATCCTTGGGCGTAGGAGGATTTTTTGGACCGTGGTCTCTCCAATGGATTTCACTCTGTTTGGGTAAAGCACCAGTTGCAACATATCCGTTCAGATCTTCTTCCATAATCCGGGACAGAACCCAGTTGCAAGCATAAAAAGACTTGTCCATTTCTTTGGCAACCTGAAGAAGGTTTGTGCCGGTTTAAGATTCATGGTTGACAAGCATAAAGCGTTGCAGGTTAAGATATGGAAAGTGTTAAAGCATGCAAAATTGTTAAACCGGATATTGGTGTTGTCAGAAGTACAATGATAAGCAATTGGCGGTTTAAGAGGGGACTACTGGTACCTGGCGAGTTATAATTTTCTAAAGTTAAACCGCCTACATTGATATTGAAGGTACAGATCTAAAATAACTAAGTGATGGAAAAACAAGTTTCAGAAGTTGGCACCATAATTCTGCATCTACCACGGGTCAGAAAATGGAAGTATATTCAGACTTAAATATGGATATCGAAGCAGTTGATAAAGGTTTAGATTCGAGTTTCTGCTTAAACAAGATGCATTGATGAAAAAAGAAGGACTATGGCCATCGCCATACAGTTTGAATATTGAGGTTTGAATCAAAAATCATCGCATAGTGATGAACGCCAATGAACACCGATGAATGTTCAAACCCTAAAGACAGATCTATGGGGGAAGAAAGGGAAGCTTACTGATGCTGAGGGAACAGCAGAGAGGTTCCGCGATTCTCTGGTGCGTTCAGGGTAATGGAGCGGCCAAGGTCGAAGCAGAGGCGAAGTCCGACGGCGGTGGTGGAGTTCGAAGCACTTGGGCAACGTGAGGAAGACGATGAGAAGAAGAGGCACGAGGGGAAAAAATGTAAATGACCCCCGGCCCTATTTATAAGGTGAATGGATAAGTGGCAGGCGCAGGAATCGAGGAGGTCGAAAAATAGATCTGTAGATATGCAGACGCCTCAATTTTTGGAGATTCATTAAAGGAGATACATTAAAATATTTGGGTCCTGTAAAAAGTTAATGGCAAATGACGTCACGGCAGATTTTCATGATATTGAAGATGACGTCACGGCAAGTTACAAGGTTTTCGTGAAGATGTTGAAGAAGGAATTTTCTTAAGTATTGAAGATTGACATGAACGAGTTCAAATCAATCTGGGGCCTAATGTTGGGGATATAACTATTGAGTATAAACCGCCCAGGAGGGGTCGGATTATACTCATATTAAGTTGTTCTTATCAAAGCCCATGAGGACAAGGAGTACGGCGCTTTACGAAGGACAGTTAGCAATAAGGCCCAAGGCCCAAAGGCGGATTATGGCATGTAGATATAAACCAACATAAGATGTATAGCTTGTGTTGTAAGATAAGAAAGGTAGAAACCGAGCCGAACACGTTTATGAGCCGGTCGGGACTCTATAAACCACAGGGCGTCAACCTGTGTATATAAAGGGACGACCCGGTGACGGTTTAGGGACAAGGAGGAAGAAGAGATCGAGAGCCGGGTCAAGCGTATTCGCTCCCCGTTCATCGAAACCCTAGCAATACCAACTACAAACTGGACTAGGTTTTTACCTTCATCGTAAGGGGCCAAACCAGTATAAACTCCCGTGTCCTTTGTCTTGTTTAACCCCTTTAAGATAACCTCAAAGCGATGGCCCCATGACTAAGTCCTCGCACTAGGACATCTGCCGTGACGTTCCCGTGACAACCATCCTCCTAGTTTACTCTTCCTATTTTGTAGTATCAAAATTTTTCCATAGATTTAACTGACAAAATGTTAATGCATGTCACTAAACATTATATCGTCGGATTCGTATTTGAACATAATTTCAAATGGTATAATATTTGGTGAAATGCATTGGCAATTTCTTAGGTAAATCTATGGTCAAAATTTTACACTAAATACGAGGTAGTACCAAAGTGGGCTATAACGGCCCTCCACTATGTAGGCCAAAACACATGCCAAATTCACTTGTGATGCATTTGGCATCAATGCCCCTCCATTGCTCACCTAGTGCCCCAATTTGGATCACCTACTTTGCTCCGGTGCCAAATTAACTCAAGCAATGAAAGAACACTTGTGTGGGAGAGGGAGAGGACTGAGGCAATAAAAAAACACTTATTTGGGAGAGTGAGAGGTTGGTGTAGTTGGGTTGATTGATTTGTTTATACATGTGGGTCTGTGTGCACAGCGGTGCCAACTCTCTCACATCGCGAGAGCAGTGCCAAAATCTTTTGATTTGACATTGATGCGTATTATGTGGCATACTTTTGAGAAATATGGCATCAGCCACATAGTGGAAGGCAACAAATGCTCAAGCTCATCATGTTCTCCTAGGTAAATGAGAGGAAAGAGAAAGAGAGAGAGTGAAAAATATTACTAGCCAGCCAACTGTAACACCCTCGATGCGACTATATCTCCCACGTGTCGAGGCACAACTTACAGGCATAATCGCATTGAAGGCATATGTCGCAAGTGAGGTAATCTTCACACAATCCATGTAATATAATAAGGGAAAGGGATACATAGTTGGCTTACAATCACCACTTCGCACAATTACATGAATAAACATTACATCAACCAAATACACTCATGGTCCGACTACGGAACCAAAATAAAAGAAGAACCCCAAATGCGACAAAGGTCCCGATCGACCCCAACTGGGCTCCACTACTGATCAACTAGAACGAAACAACACAAAGGACAAGATCTTCATCGAGCTCCTCCTGAGCTTGGTTGCGTCATCTGCACGGACTCATCGGCACCTGCAAGCTGGTTTTGGGAGTATCTGTGAGCCACAGGGACTCAGCAATCTCGCACCCTCGCGATCAAGACTATTTAAGCTTATGGGTAAGGTAAAGGTATGAGGTGGAGCTGCAGCAAGCGACTAGCATATATGGTGGCTAACATACGCAAATGAGAGCGAGAAGAGAAGGCAAAGCACGGTCGATAAAAGTATGATCAAGAAGTGATCCTGGACTACCTACGTCAAGCATAACTCCAACAACCGTGTTCACTTCCCGGACTCCGCCGGAAAGAGACCATCACGGTTACACACGCGGTTGATTCATTTTAATTAAGGTCGACTTCAGGTTTTCTACAACTGGACGTCAACAAATTCCCATCTGCCCATAACCGCGGGCACGGCTTTCGAAAGATCAAATCCCTGCAGGGTGTCCCAACTTAGCCCATCACAAGCTCTCACGGTCAACGAAGGAATAGACCTCCACCCGAGACATTCCGATCAGACTCGGTATCCCGGTACAACAAGACTTTTCGACAGGGTAAAACTAAACCAGCAACACCGCCCGAATGTGCCGACAAATCCCGATAGGAGCTGCACATATCTCTTTCTCAGGGCACACTCAGATGAGACTAGCTACGAGTAAAACCAACCCTCAAGTTTCCCTGAGGTGGCCCCGCAGGCAGCTCAGTTCGGACCAACACTCAGAGGAGCACTGGCCCGGGGGGGGGGGGTTAAAATAAAGATGACCCTCGGGCTGGCCGACCCAAGGGAAAGAAAAGGCTAGGTGGCGAATGGTAAAACCAATGTTGGGCACTGCTGGAAGAGCTTTATTTAAGGCGAACGGTCAAGGGGTTCCCATTATAGCCCAACCGCGTAAGGGACGCAAAATCCGAGAACATAACACCGATATGACGGAAACTAGGGCGGCAAGAGTGGAACAAAACACCAGGCATAAGGCCGAGCCTTCCACCCTTTACCAAGTATATAGATGCATTAAAATAACATAGCAATATAATGATATCCCAACAAGTAAATAAATGTTCCAACAAGGAACGGCCTCCAATCTTCACCTGCAACTAGCAACGCTATAAGAGGGGCTGAGCAAAGCGGTAACATAGCCAATCAACGGTTTGCTAGGACATGGTGGGTTAGAGGTTTGACATGGCAATTTGGGAGGCTGACAAGCAAATGGTAGGCATCGTAGCAATGGCATAGCAAGAGCGAGCAAACTAGCATAGCAAAGATAGTAGTGATATCGAGGGTATGATCATCTTGCCTGAAATCCCGCAAGGAAGAAGAACGAGTCCATGAAGAAGACAAACGGACGTAGTCGAACGAATCCTCACAACACGACGTTAACGGAATCAACCCGAAGAAGCAATCACCGGAAAAGAGCAAACAACATGGTAAACAACCAACACATCAACATGGCATGATGCACAATCGAGTATGATGCATGTCCGGTTTAATGAAGCATGGCATGGCAAAGTGCACAAGCAATCCTACAAATTAAGTGGAGCTCAACATGCAACTCGTAGCATATTGACGGAACACCACATCAATTATTTAGTTCTCTCTCGTTTATGTACTCAACAATATTAAATGTTGGTTAACATGGCAAGAGGGTGAAGCAAAGTAAAACTACCTATCTAGTCAAGTTTAAACGAGGCCGGAAGCAACGAACAACAATTCCGGAAACTCCTCATGAGCATAAATTAGGTTTGCTACTGTTCTGCCCTAAACAATATTTTAGAGTTGTTAAACATGCAAGATGATGCCATCATGTTAAACTAGGCAAAATTCTACCCCATTCACATATAAAGTTTATTTAAATCGGAGCTACGGTTATTTAGTTATGAATTAAATCATTTTAGCATGGCATAGGAGCAAATTAATGCAAACAACATTTTGAATATTTTAAACATAGATGAAAGTTGGATATTATTAGTCTACACAAAATTCTGAGCAAGTTTCATATATAAAACATTTTAATCCGATGCACGGTTAGTGAGTTATTAAATGCATGAACTAGGGGGACTAATCTATAAAACAGCAGTCTCAGGAATAATAGGTAAATCGTCCAGATCTGGAAAAAAAACGATGCGGGCCGAATCTGGGGCAAGCCCAACAGTAGGAAGGGAAAAAAATAGAGGCGGGCGCTGGGGGTGTGGCCTCACCCAAGTGGGCTCGGCCCGTGAAGGAGGAGGAGGCAGGCCGCGGATCTGGCATGGAGATGGGCCGGACTCGGGCGAAGGGGAGGCAGGCTAGGCCTGCTGGATCTGCTCAGGCCCATGAGGCGCGAGGGCGTCCTCCTCCTCGATCCCGCCTGGATCGAGGGAGGCAGGGGGGCGGCGGCGGCGCCGTTCGCCGATGGGCAGCGGCAAGGAGGGGCGGAGGAGGCCGGCGAGTGCAGGGAACGCGTGGATCCGGGCGCGGAGAGCGGAGGCCGAGGCTGCGGGGCCCGTTCCCGAGGTCAGCAGGGCTCGGCGACGCCGGCGTCGAAGATCGGAGAGGCGGCGGCGCAGTGCTCCGGCGTGGGCGGCGCGGCCTGGGCGCGGCGAAGCAGGCGGGGGAGGCGGGAGCCTCGGAGTGGCCCGGTTCGGCCCCGGGGCGGGCCGAATCTGGGCCCCGGGAGGATGGCGGCGAAGTGGGCGCAGGGGAGGTGAGGTGGCGGCTCGGGATAGGCTGGCGGCGGCGGCGAGGTGACGTGGCAGCCTCTGGTTGGCTGGAGCGGCGTGGAGTGGCGCGGACATGTCCGGTGAAGGTGGGGATTTCGTCCGGCGGCGCGGATCTGAGAATTTTTAGGGTTAGGGGAAGAATGAACCGTGAATTTCGGAGGGGGGTTGTATATATAGGCATAGAGGGAGCTAGGAGAGTCCAAATGAGGTGCGGTTTTCGGCCACGCGATCGTGATCGAATGACCGAGATGATGGAGCAGAGTTAGGTGGGTTTTTGGGCCAAAATGGAAGGGTGTTGGGCTGCAACACACACGAGGCCTTCTCGGTCCCTCGGTTAACCTTTGGAGTATCAAACGAAGTCCAAATGATACGAAACTTGACAGGCGGTCTACCGGTAATAAACCAAGGCCGCTTGACAAGTCTCGGTCCAATCTGGAAATGTTTAATCCCCACACAAGAAAGAAAGGTAGAAATGACCACCGGAGGAGAACGGAACACCGGATTGCAAAACGGACAACGGGGAAAATGCTCAGGCCATGAGACGAACACGTATGCGAATGAAATGCACATGATGACATGATATGCAATGCATGACACGCAAGCAATGACAAGGCAACAACAATGAATAACTGAACGACACCTGGCACATCGGTCTCGGGGCGTTACAACACTCCACCACTATGAGAGGATCTCGTCCCGAGATCTAGAATGGCACCGGAGGGAAAATGGAAGAGAAAGAGAAGAGGTAAAACTAAGTTTCTTCTTTGACCAATGAGTGAAACCAAGGGACCTTGATAGTTTGAACAAAAGACAGAAACAAGCAACGGAGATGACGAAGTTGAAAACACTCCGCTAGAAAAAGAGGAACAAAGCACATTGCGAAAAACCTTGAGGTTGAAAGGCAAGATATATATTGAAACCACTCCGGTTAAAACAAGATAGAGAAGGATTAAGAATGATATAATTTGGACAGCACTCCAACTGTAAATGGAAGGAATTGAACATGAATTTGGCAAGAAGAGGGGATACTTGATGAAAATAACAATACAGTGCCTCCGGAACTATTGAAAGAATGGCACAGTGGGTAAGGACGATTTCAGGCAGCACTCCGGTTGAAACAAAAAATGCAAGGCTTTATGAGGCGAAAAGAACTTTAGTAAAAAGGCACAACACTCCGGTTAGATGGATAAGCAAAGAAAAGAATACTATCATGACCAAACAAGAAGATGGGTAGAAGAGAGCAACATCACAATGCCTCCGGAACAAACGAATAGAAGATAGACAGTTGAGACAGGGGAATGGAGAAGAAAATGCCAACTTTTGCCATAAAAGAGCTTGAGAAGGCATCCTTAGGAGAAGGGTCGAACGGAGTTGTTGGAAAAAACCAACAACGAAAATAATAAGCTTGATATGGTCTTATGGAATACGACTCAAATTATGAGGTGACAACCTGCCAAACAAGATTGGATTGACAAGAACAAGAAGACGAGAAACTATCTCACCGAGAGGATAAAAGAAGAACTTGGGTCATTTATAAGCACCATAATAACAACCATCCTTAGGGAGGGCTTAAGGTGAAATATAACCCAAGATAACTCCAAAGACGAGATTGATGGATTTAAAATATCTCATACTTGATAACTTGTGAATCATGAAACACGAAGGAAAATTATCGGAAATGACATAACACCACCTCTGATAATATGGTAGACAGAATCTCACTCCGGATTACAAGAAGAAGACTGCTTGATCTCCTTAAAAGAATCTCGATGAAAACTTCGAGAAGGAAATAAATCCTTGATGAACCACCATGTAGAACCTCCATGAAGAACTCCGGTAACAAAAAGATGATCCAACGGAAGGGAAAAGAAGTTGAAAACACAAGGTGAAACCTTGTAATGATTTAGATGAATCTCCGTGGTGATATAATTGCGAGAGGTAGGAACTCCGGGAAAAGATAAGATGAACAATTGAGATCAAGAATTTTGATGAGCCTCCGGAATAGGGAATTAATAATTAGGATGAAACAAGAATAAGAATTACATTATGCGTATCCTTCACCAATTAAATTGATGACAAACAACGGCTTCCACATATTTCTTATTCTCTTTGAAAAGGATTAAGATAGATATAGCATAAACTCAATGGACCACCGGTAGGATTTGAAAGAACAAAAGAATGCATTGATATGATAACGAATGACGAGAGCTCTTGAATGAACCACCGTAAGAATTTAAATGAACGAAGTAAAGATAAAGAAATATCGGGAAGAATTAGGAAATAAACGAAACTTGTAACGCCCTCGATGCGGCTATAGCTCCCACGTGTCGAGGCACGACTTAGAGACATAACCGCATTGAAAGCAATGTCGCAAGTCAGGCAATCATTACAACATCCCATGTAATACATAATAAAAGGGGGAGATAACATAGTTGGCTTACACTCGCCACGTCACATCAGAGTACATAAATAACATCCATCAAACAATCACTCATGGCCCGACTACGGCGCCAAAATAGAAGAAAAACCCAACATGCGACAAGGCCCTGAATCAAACCCCAACTAGGCACCACTACTGATCATCGGGAAAGGAAACATAATAACGCTGAGAGTCCTCGTCGAACTCCCACTTGAGCTCGTACTCGTCACCTGGAGCGGAATCACCTGGACCTGCATCTAGAGTTTATAGTATCTGTGAGCCACAGGACTCAGCAATCTCGCACCCTCGCGATCAAAACTATTTAAGCTTATAGGAAGGATAAGGCAAGTATATGTGGGGCTGCAGCAAGCGACTAGCATATATGGTGGCTAACTTATTCGCAAAGGAGAGCGAGAAGAGGATGCAAAGCGCGAGCGAGAATCTAGAAGAACAACCTGCGCAAGCATTACTCCAACACCGTGTCCACTTCCCGGACTCCGCCGAGAAGAGGCCATCACGGCAACACACTCAGTTGATTCATTTTAATTAATTAAGGTTTAAGTTATCTACAACCGGACATTAACAAATTCCCATCTGCCCATAACCGCGGGCACGACTTTCGAAAGATCAGTCCCTGCAGGGGAGTCCCAACTTAGCCCATGACAAGCTCTCACGGTCAACGAAGGAATAGACCTCCACCCGAGACACACCGATCAGACTCGGTAACCCGGTACAACAAGACAGTTCGACAGGTTAAAACAAGACTAGCAACACCGCCCGAATGTGCCGACAAATCCCGATAGGAGCTGCACATATCTCTTTCTCAGGGCACACTCAGATGAGGCTAGCTACGAGTAAAACCAACCCTCAAGTTTCCCCGAGGTGGCCCCGCAGGCAGCTCAGTTCGGACCAACACTCAGAGGGAGCACTGGCCCGTGGGGGCTAAAATAAGATGACCCTTGAGTTTGCAGAACCCAAGGGAAAGAAAAGGGTAGGTGGCAAATGGTAAAACCAAGGTTGGGCATTGCTGGAAAAGCTTTAATCGAGGCGAAATATCAAGGGGTTCCCATTATAACCCAACTGCGTAAGGAACGCAAAAATCCGGGAACATAACACCGATATGACGGAAACTAGGGCGGCAAGAGTGGAACAAAACACTAGGCGAGAGGCCGAGCCTTCCACCCTTTTCCAAGTATATAGATGCATTAAGATAACATATCAATATAGTGATATCCCAACAAGTAAATAAATGTTTCAACAAGGAACGGCCTCCAATCTTCACCTCCAACTAGCAACGCTATAAGAGGGGCTGAGCAAAGCGGTAACATAGCCAATAAACGGTTTGCTAGGACAAGGTGGGTTAGAGCTTTGACATGGAAATTGGGAGGCTGACAAGCAAAAGGTAGGCATCGTAGCATTGGCAAAGCAAGAGCGAGCAAACTAGCATAGCACAGATAGTAGTGATTTCGAGGCTATGATCATCTTGCCTGCACAGTTGTCAGAGTTGACTGGGTCCTCGCAAGCAAACTCAACAGGCTCCTCGGTAGCGAACTTGTCTCCCGGCTCTACCCAACAAGACAACAAGCAACAAGGATACAATCAACCACGTGCAAGACCAAGCAATATGATGAAATGATGATATGCTATGCGGGATGCGATGCGGGATGCAAAATGCAAGATATAACAGGAAATGCATGAACCTGGACTCAACATGGAATTCCAAGGGTGCCACTGGATAGAGGGGATGAAATCGCTTGAAAACGATATAAAGATCATTGGAATCGGAGTTACGGTTTGGAAATGGCAAGCGTTTTAAGATATGACACCAGTCTGCAATTTACAGCAAGTAGGCATCTAAATGCAACGAAATGAACATGCTGCAGCCACCAAACATGACAAAAAAATACATGGAAGGGATTCACACAAGATGCTTAACAAAATACTAGCACTGAGCCACGGCCAATTCATCCATTATGAGGTTCAAACAAGCATGGCAAAAACGCAAATGCAAAACAGATTCCAGACTTAGTGAAATTAACACTAGTCTGAAATTTCAGATCACGAAGCCCTCTTTGGAGCAGCAAAACAACATGATACATGATCTGATTAAGACAAGTAAGGACATGGCATGGAGCTACTCAACAAGCTTAACAAAAGTCGCAAAGTGACCTGGGGCCAAAAGGGATCACAAAATATATTAACGGGCACACGAACATAGCTAAAACACAATCAGTTTTCAGACTTGGTGAAAACTGAGACATGCTGAAATATAACTCACGAAGGCATGTAAACGAGCTCGATGCACTCACCACGGTGCAAGTAATGGCAAGGCAGGCATACACCCATTAAGAAGGCACAAAATACAAGCTATACATGGCAAGAACAATGGCATAGCATGCACGGATCAACTATAACAACGCCGGCAAAATCGCAAACGAGTTGACGATCTGCCTAGATTCACCACGAAGCAAAAGTAGAGCTCGATTGACTCAAGCTATGGTGCTCCATAATTGCAAACAAATACATGGATGGATAGACCATAAAATGAGTAACAAAAGTCCCTTACTGATCATCCTCAAAAGAGGCACGGATCACTAGGAAACAAGCTGAACATATGGCATCATGAACTAAAATATCCCAGACTTAGTTCTAAGTCCCTGAAAACAGATTTCCCGGGTGCCTCACTTTGCAAGCTTGCACAAGTCACCACACACATCCTAAAAATGCATGGGTTGCACCTCTGGAAAGAAGACAAAATTCTTAACAAAACATATGAAGGACTCACAGGCATAGCATGCACACATTAATCATGGCAAAAATGACAAAAGTATAAGATGAACTAGCAGATCTGGCAATTAACTCACGAAGCCTCCTTATAACAGCATTTTGGGCATCAAGATGAACTCAAACGAAAATGATGCAATGTAATGAAATGATGTACTCATCGAGGCGAAGATTTTGATATATCATATGTCCAGAACGGAGCTACGGATGCAAAGTTACGGGCGGTCAAAGTATGCATAAAAAACTAGGGTTAGGGACGAAAGTCAACCGAGATGAAGTTTCAGATCTCAGATCCAACAGCACTGTTCATCGGGCACGGCCCCCGAGGTTGACCGGCCGGAGTTGGGGTCGGCTCCGGCGAGCTTGGAACGGCGGCGCGGGGTGAGGGTGGGGCGGATCCACCCGGATCCGGCCCGGGGCGACGCGGCGGCGAGGAGGGGAGCCCGGCAGCGAGGAGGCGCCGGCGTGGGGCGGCCCCGGTGGTGGCGCAGCTCGCCCGCGAGCTTGACGCGCGGCGGCCGTCGAGGTAGGCGGCGTCGGGCGCGAGAGGAAGAGGACGAAGGCGGGCGGCGGCGCGGACGTGGGCTGGGGAGGGCCCCGCGTGGGCCTGCGGGCCGGCAGCTGCGGCGATGTGGTCCTGCGCCGGGGACAGGTGGCAGCGCGAGAGTGGCCGGGCGCGGCGGGCGGACGTGTCCGGTCCGATCCGGACGCGTCCGACGGCTGGAGATCTGTTTTTTTTTTAGAACTAGGGTTCGAGGAGGAAGACGAGATCCGAAATTGGAGGGGGTATATATGGCATAAGTAGAGCTAGGAGAGTCCAAATGAGGTGCGGTTTTCGGCCACGCGATCGTGATCGAACGCTCAGGACATGGAGCAGAGTTTGGTGGGTTTTGGGCCAAAATTGAGGGATGTTGGGCTGCAACACACACAAGGCCTTTTCGGTCCCTCGGTTAACCGTTGGAGTATCAAACGAAGTCCAATTGATACGAAACTTGACAGGCGGTCTACCGGTAGTAAACCAAGGCCGCATGGCAAGTCTCGGTCCAATCCGGAGATGTTTAATCCCCACACACGAAAGAAAGGTAGAAATGGCCACCGGAGGAGAACGAAGCGCCGGAATGCAAAACGGACAACGGGGAAAATGCTCGAATGCATGAGATGAACACGTATGCAAATGCAATGCACATGATGACATGATATGAGATGCAAGAAAACGAAAACAACACACGGAGACGAAGACCCGAACCCGAGAAATAAATATAACTTAATACCGCAAACGGCAAGAGTTGGAGTACAAATAGGGAAAGTCGTATCTGGGGCGTTACAACACTCCACCACTACGAAAAGAAAAGGCTAGGTGGCGAATGGTAAAACCAATGTTGGGCATTGCTGGAAGAGCTTTACTTAAGGCGAACGGTCAAGGGGTTCCCATTATAGCCCAACCGCGTAAGGGACGCAAAATCCGGGAACATAACACCGATATGACAGAAACTAGGGCGGCAAGAGTGGAACAAAACACCAGGCATAAGGCCGAGCCTTCCACCCTTTACCAAGTATATAGATGCATTAAAATAACATAGCAATATAATGATATCCCAACAAGTAAATAAATGTTCCAACAAGGAACGGCCTCCAATCTTCACCTGCAACTAGCAACGCTATAAGAGGGGCTGAGCAAAGCGGTAACATAGCCAATCAACGGTTTGCTAGGACATGGTGGGTTAGAGGTTTGACATGGCAATTTGGGAGGCTGACAAGCAAATGGTAGGCATCGTAGCAATGGCATAGCAAGAGCGAGCAAACTAGCATAGCAAAGATAGTAGTGATATCGAGGGTATGATCATCTTGCCTGAAATCCCGCAAGGAAGAAGAACGAGTCCATGAAGAAGACAAACGGACGTAGTCGAACGAATCCTCACAACACGACGTTAACGGAACCAACCCGAAGAAGCAATCACCAGAAAAGAGCAAACAACATGGTAAACAACCAACACATCAACATGGCATGATGCACAATCGAGTATGATGCATGTCCGGTTTAATGAAGCATGGCATGGCAAAGTGCACAAGCAATCCTACAAATTAAGTGGAGCTCAACATGCAACTCGTTGCATATTGATGGAACACCACATCAATTATTTAGGTCTCTCTCGTTTATGTACTCAACAATATTAAATGTTGGTTAACATGGCAAGAGGGTGAAGCAAAGTAAAACTACCTATCTAGTCAAGTTTAAACGAGGCCGGAAGCAACGAACAACAATTCCGGAAACTCCTCATGAGCATAAATTAGGTTTGGTACTGTTCTGCCCTAAACAATATTTTAGAGTTGTTAAACATGCAAGATGATGCCATCATGTTAAACTAGGCAAAATTCTACCCCATTCACATATAAAGTTTAATTAAATCGGAGCTACGGTTATTTAGTTATGAATTAAATCATTTTAGCATGGCATAGGAGCAAATTAATGCAAACAACATTTTGAATATTTTAAACATAGATGAAAGTTGGATATTATTAGTCTACACAAAATTCTGAGCAAGTTTCATATATAAAACATTTTAATCCGATGCACGGTTAGTGAGTTATTAAATGCATGAACTAGGGGGACTAATCTGTAAAACAGCAGTCTCAGGAATAATAGGTAAATCGTCCAGATCTGGAAAAAAAATGATGCGGGCCGAATCTGGGGCAAGCCCAACAGTAGGAAGGGAAAAAAATAGAGGCGGGCGCTGGGGGTGTGGCCTCACCCAAGTGGGCTCGGCCCGTGAAGGAGGAGGAGGCAGGCCGCGGATCTGGCATGGAGATGGGCCGGACTCGGGCGAAGGGGAGGCAGGCTAGGCCTGCTGGATCTGCTCAGGCCCACGAGGCGCGAGGGCGTCCTCCTCCTCGATCCCGCCTGGATCGAGGGAGGCAGGGGGGCGGCGGCGACGCCGTTCGCCGATGGGCAGCAGCAAGGAGGGGCGGAGGAGGCCGGCGAGTGCAGGGAATGCGCGGATCCGGGCGCGGAGAGCGGAGGCCGAGGCTGCGGGGCCCGTTCCCGAGGTCAGCAGGGCTCGGCGACGCCGGCGTCGAAGATCGGAGAGGCGGCGGCGCAGTGCTCCGGCGTGGGCGGCGCGGCCTGGGCGCGGCGAAGCAGGCGGGGGAGGCGGGAGCCTCGGAGTGGCCCGGTTCGGCCCCGGGGCGGGCCGGATCTGGGCCCCGGGAGGATGGCGGCGAAGTGGGCGCAGGGGAGGTGAGGTGGCGGCTCGGGATAGGCTGGCGGCGGCGGCGAGGTGACGTGGCAGCCTCTGGTTGGCTGGAGCGGCGTGGAGTGGCGCGGACATGTCCGGTGAAGGTGGGGATTTCGTCCGGCGGCGAGGATCTGAGAATTTTTAGGGTTAGGGGAAGAATGAACCGTGAATTTCGGAGGGTGGTTGTATATATAGGCATAGAGGGAGCTAGGAGAGTCCAAATGAGGTGCGGTTTTCGGCCACGCGATCGTGATCGAATGACCGAGATGATGGAGCAGAGTTAGGTGGGTTTTTGGGCCAAAATGGAAGGGTGTTGGGCTGCAACACACACGAGGCCTCCTCGGTCCCTCGGTTAACCGTTGGAGTATCAAACGAAGTCCAAATGATACGAAACTTGACAGGCGGTCTACCGGTAATAAACCAAGGCCGCTTGACAAGTCTCGGTCCAATCTGGAAATGTTTAATCCCCACACAAGAAAGAAAGGTAGAAATGACCACCGGAGGAGAACGGTACACCGGATTGCAAAACGGACAACGGGGAAAATGCTCAGGCCATGAGACGAACACGTATGCGAATGAAATGCACATGATGACATGATATGCAATGCATGACACGCAAGCAATGACAAGGCAACAACAATGAATAACTGAACGACACCTGGCACATCGGTCTCGGGGCGTTACAACACTCCACCACTATGAGAGGATCTCGTCCCGAGATCTAGAATGGCACCGGAGGGAAAATGGAAGAGAAAGAGAAGAGGTAAAACTAAGTTTCTTCTTTGACCAATGAGTGAAACCAAGGGACCTTGATAGTTTGAACAAAAGACAGAAACAAGCAACGGAGATGACGAAGTTGAAAACACTCCGCTAGAAAAAGAGGAACAAAGCACATTGCGAAAAACCTTGAGGTTGAAAGGCAAGATATATATTGAAACCACTCCGGTTAAAACAAGATAGAGAAGGATTAAGAATGATATAATTTGGACAGCACTCCAACTGTAAATGGAAGGAATTGAACATGAATTTGGCAAGAAGAGGGGATACTTGATGAAAATAACAATACAGTGCCTCCGGAACTATTGAAAGAATGGCACAGTGGGTAAGGACGATTTCAGGCGGCACTCCGGTTGAAACAAAAAATGCAAGGCTTTATGAGGCGAAAAGAACTTTAGTAAAAAGGCACAACACTCCGGTTAGATGGATAAGCAAAGAAAAGAATACTATCATGACCAAACAAGAAGATGGGTAGAAGAGAGCAACATCACAATGCCTCCGGAACAAACGAATAGAAGATAGACAGTTGAGACAGGGGAATGGAGAAGAAAATGCCAACTTTTGCCATAAAAGAGCTTGAGAAGGCATCCTTAGGAGAAGGGTCGAACGGAGTTGTTGGAAAAAACCAACAACGAAAATAATAAGCTTGATATGGTCTTATGGAATACGACTCAAATTATGAGGTGACAACCTGCCAAACAAGATTGGATTGACAAGAACAAGAAGACGAGAAACTATCTCACCGAGAGGATAAAAGAAGAACTTGGGTCATTTATAAGCACCATAATAACAACCATCCTTAGGGAGGGCTTAAGGTGAAATATAACCCAAGATAACTCCAAAGACGAGATTGATGGATTTAATATATCTCATACTTGATAACTTGTGAATCATGAAACACGAAGGAAAATTATCGGAAATGACATAACACCACCTCCGATAATATGGTAGACAGAATCTCACTCCGGATTACAAGAAGAAGACTGCTTGAGCTCCTTAAAAGAATCTCGATGAAAACTTCGAGAAGGAAATAAATCCTTGATGAACCACCATGTAGAACCTCCATGAAGAACTCCGGTAACAAAAAGATGATCCAACGGAAGGGAAAAGAAGTTGAAAACACAAGGTGAAACCTTGTAATGATTTAGATGAATCTCCGTGGTGATATAATTGCGAGAGGTAGGAACTCCGGGAAAAGATAAGATGAACAATTGAGATCAAGAATTTTGATGAGCCTCCGGCATAGGGAATTAATCATTAGGATGAAACAAGAATAAGAATTACATTATGCGTATCCTTCACCAATTAAATTGATGACAAACAACGGCTTCCACATATTTCTTATTCTCTTTGAAAAGGATTAAGATAGATATAGCATAAACCCAATGGACCACCGGTAGGATTTGAAAGAACAAAAGAATGCATTGATATGATAATGAATGACGAGAGATCTTGAATGAACCACCGTAAGAATTTAAATGAACGAAGTAAAGATAAAGAAACTTGTAACGCCCTCGATGCGGCTATAGCTCCCATGTGTCGAGGCACGACTTAGAGACATAACCGCATTGAAAGCAATGTCGCAAGTCAGGCAATCATTACAACATCCCATGTAATACATAATAAAAGGGGGAGATAACATAGTTGGCTTACACTCGCCACGTCACATCATAGTACATAAATAACATCCATTAAACAATCACTCATGGCCCGACTACGGCGCCAAAATAGAAGAAAAACCCAACATGCGACAAGGCCCTGAATCAAACCCCAACTAGGCACCACTACTGATCATCGGGAAAGGAAACATAATAACGCTGAGAGTCCTCGTCGAACTCCCACTTGAGCTCGTACTCGTCACCTGGAGCGGAATCAACTGGACCTGCATCTGGAGTTTATAGTATCTGTGAGCCACAGGACTCAGCAATCTCGCACCCTCGCGATCAAAACTATTTAAGCTTATAGGAAGGATAAGGCAAGTATGTGTGGGGCTGCAGCAAGCGACTAGCATATATGGTGGCTAACTTATTCGCAAAGGAGAGCGAGAAGAGGATGCAAAGCGCGAGCGAGAATCTAGAAGAACAACCTGCGCAAGCATTACTCCAACACCGTGTCCACTTCCCGGACTCCGCCGAGAAGAGGCCATCACGGCAACACACTCAGTTGATTCATTTTAATTCATTCACGGCAACACACACATATATGGTGGTCATGTATTCAATGGAGTGAAAGCAAAATGACAAACAGCTTCAGTGTAATAAGGATCAGGTAGGAAGAAGTTATGAAGCCAAACAGATCATACATTCATGTCGTGAAGATAAAAGTTAAAGCAAGCATGCAATGGCTTCACAATGAATAACAGTAAGTCAAAGGAAGTGAAGATGAAACCAGTGACACGTTGAAGACAATGATTTGTTCGACCAGTTCCAGTTGCTGTGACAACTGTACGTCTGGTTGGAGCGGCTAGGTATTTAAACCAAAGGACACACAGTCCCGGACACCCAGTCAAGGACACTTAGTCCAAGACACCCAGTCCTCACCTTATTCTCCTTGAACTAAGGTCACACAGACCTCGTCCAATCACTCGTGGTAAGTCTTCAGGCGACTTCCAAACCTTCACAGACTTCGTTCACTGGAAATCCACAATTTCTCTTGGATGCTTTGAACGCGACGCCTAACCGTCTGGAGGATGCACAGTCCTCAAGTGTAATAAGTCTTCAGATCACTCAGACACGAAGACTTAAGTGATGCCCAATTTACTCTGGCTCTGGGTGGTTAGGGCTTTTCTCCTCGCTAGGAATTTTCTCTCAAAGGCTTCGAGGTGGGTTGCTCTCAAACGACAAAAGCCGTGCACTGAAATCTGAGCAGCCAACCGTTTATGGATGTGGGGGTGGGCTATTTATAGCCACTTGGCAACCCGACCTAATTTGTCCGAAATGACCCTGGGTCACTAAGGAACTGACACGTGTACCAACGGTCGAATTTTGAACTCACACGGCAACTTTACTTGGGGTACAAGTAAAGCTGACTTGTCTGACTCTGGACAAGATTTGCTCTCATAGTCTTCGCTCGAAGACATAGGATTTGAATTAGGCATCACTTCAGTCATTCTGACTGGTTCTCTTGGACCCCACTTAACAGTACGGTGGTTCCTATGACACAACATGAATGAAATAAAACTATGAAGGATCTAAGTCTTCGAGTTCCATAAGCTTCATAGGGAGTCTTCTCATGTCATTGTCTTCAATATGAATATCTTCATAAACCACCATTGTCTTCAATGTCTTCGTACATTTTTAGGGGTCATCTCTGGTAGTGAAACCGAATCATTGAGGAACTTCTACCTGTGTTATCCTGCAATTCTCACAAACACATTAGTCCCTCAACTAGGTTTGTCGTCAATACTCCAAAACCAACTAGGGGTGGAACTAGATGCACTTACAATCTCCCCCTTTTTGGTGATTGATGACAAACTAGTTGAAGTTTTCAACAAGAAACATAATTTGTGAAATTGTAAAGGAATTGTCTTCATAAGTTGCAAGGGCTCCCCCTGAAGATGTGCATATAAGTAATTTGCTTCTTGAATGCAAATGCACATGGCAGGTTGTACTTGTGGAGATCCACTTCAAATTATGATGACTATCCACTATGCATGTGAAAGTATATGAAGATAATGACATGCATAATGGAAAATGGACGTCTGCAGAATGAGATGAGTGCGGAATTTATCGTGGCACATGCGGAATTTATCTTCGCAAAACGGAGTGACAAACAGGTAGCAGACGACCATCAAGGCTAAGTGTTACAACCCAATGAAGCAAATGTAGCAAAAACGGGAGTTGTAAGCACGAAACAAAATGTAGCAAAATATGAAGGCACCCGCCCATAGTGACCCGCTTGAAGACTATTAACATCATATGCTTCTCCCCCTTTTGTCAGTGATGACCAAAAAGGTTTGAAGACATAGAGGTTTCTATGCGTTCCCAGGCGCAGCAGGGTCGGTGGAGTTGTTTGGTGGCGGTGCAGACGAGCTTGGTGCAGATTCGACGCGTGTTGAAGCAGGTGGAGATGATGTCGCGTCGTCTTCTTCTTCAATAATCCGGGCAGACACGGTGGCAGCAAAAGAAGAGAACTCTGACTCTTCAAGTGATGGTGTGCTTCGCATCACAGCTTTTCTTGGAGGCGTGGAGTCAAATTTGAATCTCTCTTTGAAGCCATCCTCATGCAGGTCAGATTCAGTGCACATCATGGTGAGGCCTTTCCAAGTGCGGCGACAGGTCTCGTGTGCGACAAATGCATTCTTGGTTGCCAGATTTCTGATGCGATTGACGTCTTGCATGATGCTTCTCATCTGCCTCTTGAGCCAGTCGTGATGCCTATCGTGCTTTTGGTGAAGAGCCACAAGAAGCTCTCGGTCATTGAGTGCACGAGCGCGCTTCTTGGGTCTCTTTGCAGCTGTGCTGTTAGTGGCTTCAGTTGATGCAGGGGCACGTGTGGTGCCAGCCATTGGATACACTCGGGAGAGAGCTTCAACACCTTCAATATTTTGAGTGAAGCTCTGGTGTTCTGCATTCTAAAGACTTAATGGTTGCTTGGCAGGCTCTGGATATATTGCTTCAGCAGATGTGTCCACATCTGGCAAAAATATCCTATGGTTGCGGGCTGAGGGTTGATAGGAGATTGCAGAGTGAAGCTTGATCAGCCTCATAACCCAAGGAGCATAGAACTTCAATCCAAACAATTCTGAGGCAGAAGCTGCAAGTTGACGGATGAAAAGATCCTGTGCGTTGAAGCATTTGCCATGAAGAATGCAGAAGATGAGAGTCTTCATTGCACCTTCGATCGTTGCATATCGAGAGTGTCCCTTAACGGGCCAGAGAGTCCGCCTTATGATGTGATATATTGTTCTAGGCAGGTACTCTAAGTCTTCAACGAAGAACCTAGTTGGATAGGGTGCATTAGGAGGCAATGGCTTCATCATTGAGAGCATTTGACTCATATCTGGCTCAGGACGCTGAAATATGCTCTCAATTGCTTCAGCATGGAGTTGGCAGCCTTCTTCAAAGAATTCGCCAGGAGTGGGAAGGCCGGTAAGCTCAATTATGTCGAAAGCATTGGCTTCATGATGGACATTGCCGGTCATCCACTCCAGGACCCATGTCTTCGGATCTCTGTTATAGCCTTTGATATGCAGGGTGGCATAGAACTGGAGCAGAAGCTCTTCGTTCCAGTGCTCTTCATCGGTGATAAACGGCAGCAGACCCACTTGCTTGAAGCAATCCAATGCTTCTTCTAGACCAGGCAGACCAGCAACAGCTTCAACCTCAAGGCGCTTGTGAGGAAAGATGCGGCCTTGGTTGTATAGGATGCATGAATAATAGCTGTGCTGTTGATAGCTCCAGAACCTATCTGATACAATCCATTCCCTTGAATAAGGGTTCTTGGAGCTGTTGAAAAACGTGTTGTCTGTCCTGAAGCCGTTGATGTTGAAGGAGCCAGGAGCTGATGCAGAACCTGGGAACCTTGGCAGTCGTGGGATCGGCTTCTGGACCTGGGGCCTGTGCGCAATATGATAGTTGAATTGGGGACCCGCAGCAGACTCAGGCACAGAAGGTTCAGGAGCAGTAGCTTCAGTGTCTTCTGAAGCTGTTGTTGGGGAGGGCTCCACATTTACTTTGGCGTTGTTTGTGGAAGCCTCAACATTTGCCGCCTCCACACGTGTAGTGGGAGGGACGAACTCAGGCACGTTCTCCTGGAGAACTGCTTCTTGTTGGTGCGGGGGAGTTGGAGCTTGTGGTATTTCTGCATGCTCTTCGGCTGATGCAGCCAGAATTTCGTCAGCAGCCTGAGCCCTTGGCCCTTTGCGAAGCCTACGGAATGTAGGCGACGCCAGTGGAGTTGCAGTGGGCTGGGGCTCATTATCTTCCTCCTGTGGGCGATCTGCCCACGATGCATCTTGTATGATTGGCGTCAATGGACGACCAATGCTGATCAGTTCGCTTGTCTCAAGCTGAGGAAGGGCTGCATCACCTTGTACATTGTCTTGGAGACCAATGTCTTCAGCAGCGTTGTGGTCGGCTGCTGGAATGTCTTCAACGTGCGGAGCCTCTGTGAAGGCAGGCTCATGCACAGTCAACTGATGATCTGTGTCAAGATAGCGGACGGAGAGGGGTTCAACTATCAAGGGCTCTGTGGGAGCAGCCTGAGATTTCTTGGTCTTGCGCTTCTTGATGGTGGGTTCAGAAGGAGAGGCTTCAGAGTGTTTCCTCTTCTTAGCTTCAGCCTCTGCAGTCCGTGTCTTCTTGAGCTGTGAGGCGGTTGATCGACTCTTTAGCTTCGAGCCAGTCATTGCAGTGGGGAAGACAATCGGAGCAGTTTCTGACCTCGGCGCCTCTGGTTCAGGCACATCAGGCTTCTTTTTCTTCTTCGAGGCCATCCTGGGGTCAATGCCGGGACACCCAAGTGCCTTGCGCTTCTCAGCCTCATTGTAGGCCTGCACACAGCGATCAGCCAGAGTCTTCATGCGCTCTCGCGAGCCTTGAGCTTCGGCACGTGTCTTCAGAAAGTTCTCTTTCAGCTCGTGCAACATGATCTTGAAGTCTTTCACTTCTTGCACGCTGAGCTTGGCCACGTGCTTCTTGAACTGAGCCTTTTCATAATCAATTTTCTGCTTCAGTTCTACAATGCATTGGGCTATTGCAAGTTCTGAAGCAATTGCGCCTTGAAAGGCAACGCTGAGGCCTATGGGCAGCTGCAGATCGTCGAAGCTGATGTCCGGTGAGGCAAACCATTCATCGATGAAATTGTGGATGATGGTGACATCAAACAGAGGCAGATTGTTGAAGATTTCAGCCTCCTCCTTGCTCTTGATGAGCTGCTCAAGAGCGTCATCTCCAAGGTCTTCATCGCTTGAGAGATCAAGAGTTTCGCAGCGCAGAATGGCAGCAGCTGTGAGCTCTTTGCCTGTGTGTGGCTGAGGCTTCTTGGCTTCTTGGGGCTTGGAGACTCGTGATAAATCTTCAGACTGCACACTGGCTTCAGGAGGTGCAGTTGCCAATGGCTTCGCTCTTGACATTTTGGGAGAAGCGGCTGGCTTTGAAGCTTTTGGCTTCTTCTGCTTTGGCTTCGGCGCAGCAGGGGCATCATCAGACTCAGTATCTGCTGGAGGGTCATTCATGGCAGTCCCTTGGACTAGGATGCGGGTGATGAGGCCTGCAAGATTGGCATACGGCCCGATGATATTGGGATCGGCGTCGCGTGTGCCATCTGCCCTTGGTGAGGAGGGACCAGGGTTGAAGTCAAGCCCAAATTTCTTCTTGTTTTGCTTTGCAGAGTTCTGAGCAAATTGGAAGTTGCGCTTGAACAGATTGTCATCGCGACACCAGAGAAGTGATGACGGATGTGCTTCAGCTGGCTATGGTCCTCTCACCATGCATGGATAGAAGCCTTGAGCAATAGCTTCGTCTCTGGACCTGGGTACGAGATTTTTGTATAATACGTCTCCCCATGGTCTCTTGATGGCGCACTTTTCGGCATATTCCTGAGTGACGAAGCGGTATTGAAACCATTGCTCTGCCCAATATCTTCGAATCCATTGGATTCGTGTCTTGCGCCGACCATAGCTTTCTTCAGGATCAGTTTTGTACATCTCTGCCAATTCATCAGGCAGATCTTTGGACGTTCCACCACGTCGCTGTCTGCCTCCCTTCCTTGCTGCTGTTTCTGAAGCCATGAATCTTAACTTGGAAGGCTTCAAGATGTTCAAAGGCTTCAAAGGCTTCCTTTTGCTTGACCAACAAGAACTGGCTTCAGGAGAGTTGATGTGATGCTGCAAGTACTCTGCAAATGAATGCAGACTATGAGAACCAAAGGATTCTCCCACGGACATGTACCTGTGATAGCATTAAGGTGCGAGGGAAGGGGAAGAGGTCATATGCATTCTCAGAAGATTTTGAAGATAAATCGGTTTAGAAGACATTGACCTCATTGTGCGAAGACATTCACTTATAGATAAGAAGTTGGTTCCAGATTTGTACGAACCCATAGATCAGTACAAGTGAGGAATCTAACTGCTTTATGAAGCACAAGTGAATATACTAGGCATGTTATGAGATGCAGCGAGAGATCTAACTGGTGTGAAGAGAAACTTCTTATGGTAGAAAGTGACAGAACCAAGAGATCAAAAGATGCTGTAAAAAGAAGTTTTATTTACCACACTGGAACTGCTAGACGGAAGGAAGTTGATGCCGAGCAGTTCAGTCCTCCGTGCCCTAACTTGGCGACGGAAAACACCTACGGCGACGGCGGAGAGGACGATGTCCGTGGTCGGCATGAGGACGGCGTTGGAGAGGTTGCGGCAGTGAAGCGCTTCGTCTCCGGCGTCGTCGAGTGCTAGCGGTGGCGCTAGGGTTCGTGCGAGGGTGGAAGAAGGAGATAATGACTGCGGTAAGTGTGAATTTATAGACTCAGAGGCGGCACTGTGCTATTACGCAGGTGCCCCTAGCGGTTTGCATTTGAGGCACGCGTGGCCAGTTAGAGGAAGATTGGGGTTTGTTCCACGTCCCACGCACGCCTAAATTGTCGGGCGGTCGTTCCTGCTTCTCCGGATCTTATGTGGAGGAATGAGCATTAAAAACGGACTTTTATGGTTGTCTCTATGTCTTCGGCTGACAAGGACACAGTGAAGACATTCGACAGTTTCAACAGAATGCATATGACTTGGAGAGATAGAGTTTGAGATAGAAAGCATAGAGAGGTTAGGGTCCGATCACATTCACTTAGTTCAAAAGATTCAACCAAGAAAACATAGCTATAAGTGAATGCTGTAGAGGACAGAACACTAGTATGTATATATCTATATAATCAACGTAGTGAAGATAATCATGAAGACATATTGAGATTGAAGCCAAACCAAATGTGAACACATTGCGAGGTAACGCCATGAGTGAAACACTTCAGAATGGAACGTTTGGTGGTGGCATTACCCACCGTATAGGAAGTATTAGACCCAGACACGGCGCACAATTATCGTGGTGCTCCGAAGTCAAATTTCACATTAATGTATTCACACTTAGAATGTATGTCTTCATTGATTGAAGATATACGTTACTTCGTGTGTTGCACATCTAAGTCATCAATATGCATAAGTGTTAGGATGTGTGCCTGATCACAGGACATTTGAGGATTCCAAGATATTTAGCTCACACCGTAACTTGCAAAACCTCTTCTCATCCAAGGGCTTGGTGAAGATATCTGCCAATTGCTCTACAGTGCTGACGTGTATGATATCAATGTCTTCCTTCACAACGTGATCTCTGAGAAAGTGATGGCGAATTTCAATGTGCTTTGTCTTCGAGTGCTGAACTGGGTTGTTGGCAATCTTGATGGCGCTTTCGTTGTCGCAGTAAAGTGGCACTTGCTTCAGATGAATGCCATAATCCTTGAGTGTTTGCTTCATCCACAGAAGCCGAGCGCAGCAAGATCCAGCAGCAATGTATTCAGATTCAGCAGTGGAGAGAGATACACAGTTCTGCTTCTTTGAAGACCAACATACAAGTGATCGTCCCAGAAAGTGACATGTGCCTGATGTAGACTTGCGATCAACTTTGTCAACAGCATAATCAGCATCCGAAAATCCAACCAAATCAAACTCTGAGCCCTTTGGATACCATAATCCTAGAGTTGGGGTGTGAGCCAAATATCTAAGAATTCGCTTCACAGCCAAGTGATGCGACTCCTTTGGTGCCGCTTGAAATCGAGCACACATGCAAACACTAAGCATGATATCTGGCCTAGATGCACATAAATAAAGCAAAGACCCAATCATGGAGCGGTATACCTTTTGATCGAACTCTTTACCATTGTCGTCAGGACCTAGATGATGTTTGGCTGGCATTGGTGTTGTGAAGCCTTTGCAATCTTGCATACCGAACTTCTTCAGGCACTCTTTAAGATATTTCTCTTGAGATATGAAGATGCCGTTGCGTTGTTGCCGTATCTGAAGACCGAGGAAGAACTTCAGCTCCCCCATCATGGACATCTGATATTGCTCTTGCATCATATATCCAAACTCTTCACTATACTTCTGATTGGTGCAGCCGAAGATAATGTCATCCACATATATTTGGCACACAAACAGTTCACCATCATATGTCTTCGTGAAAAGAGTGGGATCCAGGGAACCAGGTATGAAGCCTTTGCTCTTCAGAAAGTACTTGAGTGTATCATACCAGGCCCTAGGGGCTTGTTTGAGGCCATACAGTGCCTTGTTGAGCTTGTATACCATATCAGGATGTTTTGGATTTTCAAAGCCAGGTGGTTGTGCAACATACACTTCTTCTTCAATCTTTCCATTGAGAAAGGCACTTTTCACATCCATTTGATATAGAAGTATGTTATGATGATTTGCATAGGCCAGCAGTATGCGTATGGCTTCAAGCCTAGCCACAGGAGCAAATGTTTCATCGAAGTCAATGCCCTCCACTTGAGTATATCCTTGAACAACGAGACGAGCTTTGTTTCTGACAACTTGACCGTGCTCATCTTGCTTGTTGCGGTATATCCATTTGGTGCCTATTATGTTGTGCTTCCGTGGATCAGGACGCTTAACCAGTTCCCATACATTATTCAGCTCAAACTGTTGAAGCTCTTCTTGCATAGCTTGAATCCATTCAGGTTCCATGAAGCCTTCTTCAACTTTCTTGGGTTCTGATATTGGGACGAATGCGAAATGCCAACAGAAGTTTGCTAGCTGAGTTGCCCTTGAACAAGTGAGTGGACCAGGTGCATTGATGCTGTCAAGTATTCTGTCAATCTGTACTTCATTTGCAACACGAGGATGTATAGGGCGAAGACTTTGCTCTTGCTGATCTGCGTTGTCATTTGGAGGTATATCTTCAGGCTGAGCATTGTCTTCATGTGGATCAGGTGCTGAGATGATAAGTTCTTCTTCAAGATGAGCTTCAGAAGGTACAATCTCTCCAGTTCCCATAAGCTTGATTGATTCACTAGCTGGAACTTCATCTAGCACATTTGGCAATTGCTCTCTTTGTGATCCATTGGTTTCATCGAACCGCACATCCACAGTTTCAACCACTTTGTAGTGGAAGAGATTGAAGACTCTGTAGGAGTGCGAATCCTTTCCATATCCAAGCATGAATCCCTCATGTGCTTTTGGTGCAAACTTTGAGGTGTGGTGTGGGTCCTTGATCCAGCATCTTGCGCCAAATACTCTGAAGTAACTGACATTTGGCTTGTTGCCAGTTAGGAGTTCATAAGATGTCTTGTTCAGAAGCTTGTGAAGATAAACACGATTGATTGTATGGCATGCAGTATCAATGGCTTCAGTCCAGAATTTTCTGGGAGTCTTGTATTCATCTAGCATTGTTCTGGCCATCTCAATGAGTGTTCTGTTCTTGCGTTCGACGACGCCATTCTGCTGTGGCGTGTATGGAGCTGAGAATTCATGTGTGATGCCCAAGGTATCTAGATATGTATCAAGGCCAGTGTTCTTGAATTCAGTGCCATTGTCACTTCTGATGTGCTTTATCTTGGCGCCAAAATTGTTCATGGCTCGATTGGCGAAGCGTCTGAAGACATCCTGCACTTCAGTCTTGTAAAGGATTATGTGTACCCAAGTATATCTAGAGTAATCATCAACAATGACGAAGCCATAGAGGCAAGCAGAAGTAGTAAAAGTTGAGTAGTGAGTGGGACCGAAAAGATCCATGTGAAGCAGTTCGAAGGGTTGTGTAGTAGTCATGATTGTCTTCGAAGGATTTTTTGCCCTTGTCATTTTCCCTGCTTCACAGGCACCGCATAAATGATCTTTCTTGAACTTGACGCCCTCGATGCCTATGACGTGCTTTTTCTTCGCAAGGGTGTGGAGGTTCCTCATGCCAGCATGCCCAAGCCTTCGATGCCAAAGCCAGCATTCTGAAGCTTTTGCAAGAAGACATACTGCGAGTTGTGGTCCTGCTGAGAAATCTACCACGTACAAATCACCTTTTCGATACCCTTCAAACACTAGAGATTTGTCAGATTCCATTAGCACCAGGCAACGATATTTTCCAAACATTACAATCATATTCAAATCGCAAAGCATTGAGACAGACATTAAGTTGAAGCCAAGGGATTCAACAAGCATGACTTTATCCATGTGTTGATCCTTTGAGATTGCAACTCTACCCAGACCCAATACCTTACTTTTACCAGTGTCAGCAAATGTGATGTGACTCTTGTCGGATGGACGTAAAGTTGAGTCCATAAGAAGGCTTCTTCTGCCAGTCATGTGATTTGTACACCCACTGTCAATAATCCATTCTGAAGACTTTGAAGTCGCTGGTGTCGTACCCTAGAGTGCAGTTAGGGGGATAGGCTTCACGAAGAGAGTTGTGAAGCATAAACATTTGACGAACCAGTGGGTTATGAAAACTTAGATCCAGATTAGGACTAATAGGGAGAGTAGCATGCGATTCAGGAGCAAAGTACATAATGATGCCATTCGGGCATTTTATCTTGTGCCCTACAAGATTTTTAAGGTCCCCAGCAATAGCATCAGAAGATTTTGTTTTTCTGCTGGAGACCTTTCCCTGCAAAAGAGAGTTAAGCTTTCTTAACCACCCACATCTTCAAGGGTGGCTTAGAAGCAATAAGTCTAAGTGCAGCATCTGAGAATTTTGGCTTTGGAGCCCTAGCAAACAGTCTAGCAGGGGGACAATAATACTCATAGGAATAAGCAGAATAATTTTTGGTCATATGAACATGACGGTTCGATGAACCGCTCTCATATCCATATGCCTGAGTATGGTTTCCCTGTAAAACATTTGCGTTAGTGTGACTCAGGTGTGTCCTCTGTTTGTATGAAGCCATTGGACCATATGAAGCCTTTGGTCTGAGGTTTGTCTTCTTCTAGTGAGGTGTCATGAAGACATTCACAGGAAGATTTTCCAGACACTTTTTCGGAACCCAGATCATCTTCATAGGAGGTCCATTCCTGCAGTTAGTACCAATGTACCTGGCAAACACTTCACCATTCTGATTCTTAAATAGTTTATAGTTTGCATCAAAGGATTCATCAATGATAATGGGGTTAGCACAAGTGAAGCCAGATAGATTGGATGGATCTGCTGAGGATTCCTTTGCAGCAACCCATGTGGTTTTGGGGTACTGCTCAGGTTTCCAGTAAGAGCCATCTGCATTAATTTTCCTCACGAACCCAACACCCTCTTTCCTAGGGTTTCGGTTCAGAATCTGCTTCTTAAGGACATCACATAGTGTCTGATGCCCTTTCAGACTTTTGTACATTCCTGTTTCAAGCAATGTCTTCAACCTAGCATTCTCATCGGCAATAGCAGTGGTATCCTCAGGAGAGGGGTTAGTTACCACGTTAACAGTTGAAGATATTGCAACAGTAGTAGCAGTGGAACATTCAGCAACAGAATTAGCATTATCACGCTCAATGCATTTAAGACATGGTGGTTCAAATCCTTCCTGAGCGGGAGTGATCTGTTCGGAGCGAAGTGACTCATTTTCCTTTTGAAGATCTTCATGATCCGCTCTCAACTTCTCAAGATCTTGCTTCTTTTGAAGATAATCATAGGAGAGCTTTTCATGAGTAGTTGAGAGAGTCTCAAGACGATCTTCAAGTTCCTGATACTTAACGTGAAGATTTTTTATGTCTTCAATTAAGGATTCAGAACGAGTCATTTCGGCACCCAACAGATCATCGCTTCTGTCTAATAGTTTTTGAATATGTTCCATAGCTTTCTGTTGTTCAGTTGCAATTTTAGCAAGTGTTCTGTAGCTAGGTTTTGAATCACATTCAGAGTCATTGTCACTAGATGTTTCATAGCGAGTAGTGCGTGTGTTTACCTTGGCACCGCGTGCCATGAAGCAGTAGGTAGGAGTGGAGTCGTTCTTGTCATTTGCGTCGGTGTCGGTGATGCAGTCATTGTCTTCAGTGTTGAAGATGGACTTGGCAACGTATGCTGTAGCCAGACTCGCAATGCCAGAATCAGACTCCTCCTCAGACTCCACCTCTGCCTCCTCAGATGCGGACTCCTCCTCTGAATCCATCTCATTTCCAACAAACGCACGTGCCTTGCCAGATGAGCTCTTCTTGTGTGATGAAGACTTTGATGAAGACTTGGAAGAAGACTTTGAGTGTTTCTTCTTCTTCTTGTCGTCAGAATCATATTCCTTGCTCTTCTTTTTCCTTCTGTTCTCATTGTCCCACTGTGGACACTCAGAGATGAAGTGCCTAGTTTTCTTGCACTTGTGACATGTTTTCTTCTTGTAGTCATGAGCAGAAGCTTCATCATTCCTTGAGCTTGATCGTGAAGATTTTCTGAAGCCTTTCTTCTTGGTGAATTTTTGGAACTTCTTCACTAGCATTGCAAGTTCTCTTCCAATGTCTTCAGGATCATCAGAACTGCAGTCAGATTCTTCTTCAGATGAGGAGACAGCTTTTGCCTTCAAGGCTCGAGTTCGCCCATAGTTTGGACCGTAGATATCTCTTTTCTCAGAAAGCTGAAACTCATGTGTGTTGAGCCTCTCAAGTATGTCAGACGGATCGAGTGTCTTGAAATCAGGACGTTCTTGAATCATCAGGGCCAGGATGTCAAACGAACTATCAAGTGATCTCAGCAGCGTCTTGACGATTTCATGTTTGGTGATCTCAGTGGCGCCGAGGGCTTGAAGCTCGTTTGTGATGTCAGTAAGTCTGTCAAATGTGTGCTGGACATTCTCATTGTCATTTCGCTTGAAGCGGTTGAAGAGATTGCGAAGGACACTGATTCTTTGATCTCTCTGGGTTGAGATGCCTTCATTAACTTTGGAGAGCCAGTCCCAGA
The DNA here is from genome assembly GCF_056163025.1 of Triticum urartu. Taxonomy (NCBI): domain Eukaryota; kingdom Viridiplantae; phylum Streptophyta; class Magnoliopsida; order Poales; family Poaceae; genus Triticum; species Triticum urartu. The sequence goes on along the minus strand of NC_141877.1, from coordinate 170,841,065 downwards.
CCAGTTTGGATGTCTTCAAGGCACTCACACGGCCATACTGTCCTTTGGTCAGATGACCACAGTTGATATTCTTAGCAGTAGAGTCCAGTTGAACGAATTTCTTGACATCAGCAGCAGTGACACCTTCTCCAGCCTTGGGAACGCCGTTCTCGACGACATACCATAGGTCGACATCAATGGCTTCAAGATGCATGCGCATCTTATTCTTCCAGTAGGGATATTCAGTTCCATCGAAGACGGGGCAAGCAGCGGAGACTTTGATTATCCCTGCAGTCGACATAGCTAAAACTCCAGGTGGTTAAACCGAATCACATAGAACAAGGGAGCACCTTGCTCTGATACCAATTGAAAGTGCGTTATATCGACTAGAGGGGGGGTGAATAGGCGATTTTTATGGAAGTCTTCAAAACGTGAGAGTTATGAAGACAAACAGTGAAGATTATGCCTATTACTAAGCAGCGGAAGTTAGATTACACTAGGGCAGCCATGGTCATGTATTCAATTGAGTGAAAGCACAATGACAAACAGCTTCAGTGTAATAAGGATCAGGTAGGAAGAAGTTATGAAGCCAAACAGATCATACATTCATGTTGTGAAGATAAAAGATAAAGCAAGCATGCAATGGCTTCACAATGAATAACAGTAAGTCAAAGGAAGTGAAGATGAAACCAGTGACACGTTGAAGACAATGATTTGTTGGACCAGTTCCAGTTGCTGTGAAAACTATACGTCTGGTTGGAGCGGCTAGGTATTTAAACCAAAGGACACACAGTCCCGGACACCCAGTCAAGGACACTTAGTCCAAGACACCCAGTCCTCACCGTATTCTCCTTGAACTAAGGTCACACAGACCTCGTCCAATCACTCGTGGTAAGTCTTCAGGCGACTTCCAAACCTTCACATACTTCGTTCACTGGCAATCCACAATTTCTCTTGGATGCTCTGAACGCGACGCCTAACCGTCTAGAGGATGCACGGTCCTCAAGTGTAATAAGTCTTCAGATCACTCAGACACGAAGACTTAAGTGATGCCCAATTTACTCTGGCTCTGGGTGGTTAGGGCTTTTCTCCTCGCTAGGAATTTTCTCTCAAAGGCTTCGAGGTGGGTTGCTCTCAAACGACAAAAGCCGTGCACTGAAATCTGAGCAGCCAACCATTTATGGTTGTGGGGGTGGGCTATTTATAGCCACTTGGCAACCCGACCTGATTTGTCCGAAATGACCCTGGGTCACTAAGGAACTGACACGTGTACCAACGGTCGAATTTTGAACTCACACGGCAACTTTACTTGGGGTACAAGTAAAGCTGACTTGTCTGACTCTGGACAAGATTTGCTCTCACAGTCTTCGCTCGAAGACATAGGATTTGAATTAGGCATCACTTCAGTCATTCTGACTGGTTCTCTTGGACCCCACTTAACAGTACGGTGGTTCCTATGACACAACATGAATGAAATAAAACTACGAAGGATCTAAGTCTTCGAGTTCCATAAGCTTCATAGGGAGTCTTCTCATGTCATTGTCTTCAATATGAATATCTTCATAAACCACCATTGTCTTCAATGTCTTCGTACATTTTTAGGGGTCATCTCTGGTAGTGAAACCGAATCATTGAGGAACTTCTACCTGTGTTATCCTGCAATTCTCACAAACACATTAGTCCCTCAACTAGGTTTGTCGTCAATACTCCAAAACCAACTAGGGGTGGCACTAGATGCACTTACAAAGACTGCTTGAGCTCCTTAAAAGAATCTCGATGAAAACTTCGAGAAGGAAATAAATCCTTGATGAACCACCATGTAGAACCTCCATGAAGAACTCCGGTAACAAAAAGATGATCCAACGGAAGGGAAAAGAAGTTGAAAACACAAGGTGAAACCTTGTAATGATTTAGATGAATCTCCGTGGTGATATAATTGCGAGAGGTAGGAACTCCGGGAAAAGATAAGATGAACAATTGAGATCAAGAATTTTGATGAGACTCCGGAATAGGGAATTAATTATTAGGATGAAACAAGAATAAGAATTACATTATGCGTATCCTTCACCAATTAAATTGATGACAAACAACGGCTTCCACATATTACTTATTCTCTTTGAAAAGGATTAAGATAGATATAGCATAAACTCAATGGACCACCGGTAGGATTTGAAAGAACAAAAGAATGCATTGATATGATAACGAATGACGAGAGCTCTTGAATGAACCACCGTAAGAATTTAAATGAAGGAAGTAAAGATAAAGAAATATCGGGAAGAATTAGAAAATAAACGAAGATGCTTGAGAGAATTTCGATCCATGAGAACGAAGAGATCACGAGCTGATTAAAGATCACTTGAACAAAGCACCGGTAAAATTGGAGAACGAGAGCTGAAAGCTGAGAATGAATAAATCTTATTTGACGAACTCCGGATAATCAAACTGAGAAGACTCTTGAATTACTCCAGATGGGTGAAAAGAATTCCCACAATCAGAACAATTATGAGAGGATGGCCTCGAACTAGACCCACGAATCTTGAAGAGAAAAGAGCAAGATTAAGGAGAAACTCTTCTTCGGTCTTCAAATGACAACGAGAAACACCACCGTGAATTGTTGAGGCACTCCGGAATGAATAATGGAAAGGTTTAGCCAACGATGAAAAAATTTGAAAGGTTTTAGAGGAGGACATTTGACTGATGGCAATTCATTCTTACGTCGAAACTTCGAAAAGAATTTTTGAGGATAGCTCCGGGAGAATTAGAAGAGTCAGGTAAGATCCTGGGAAAAGACCTGTGGGTTAGGGCCCACTCAAAATAAGCACCATTGAAAAGATTTAAAAGAGAGAAAGCACCGGTTGAATTAAATGACTTGAATGAGATAACAACCTCGAGATATCTTCAGCACTCCGAAACAAATGAATAGCGAGGAGTGGATGATTAAGAGGTGCACCGGTATGAGAAGGCATTGAAATGAGGAAAGGGTAAAATCACCAAAGCTTGACTTGAAACCATCGGAGAAGAAAAACGAGTGAAGAGTGACGAACTTGAAGTTCCGTTGGCATCTTCATGAGCATCACCGGATAAGAAAATTGACGAAAAGGAATGGAGATGCTTTCCATCAATAAAGGATACTTGGATAAGAAATCTGAATCCTTGGAGAAAACAAAGGGAGGGAGGGTGGGAAAAACAAAGACAATTTGGAATGGATGAAACGAACACCGTTGAGAGGAACTGATACTTGATCTTGCGGATGTTGAAATGATTGGATCCACTTGAGGAGGAGCACATCGGTTAAAAAAGGATTGACAGCACAATCTCGATGATCAAGAAGGATTAGTATTCAAATCAAAGTATGAGAACACCATTTGGAGAAAGGTATGGAATCAACATTTGACTTCGAAGCAACTCGAATACCACAACTCAAAACAAAAACAAAGGGATTGGCTTGCAGAATAAGCCGGAACAAACATATGATAGAGATTTCGTCCGAAGTTTTTGTGGTGGGGCCTACACGGGCTCGATCGTACAGCACCATCATGTACAAGGCAGTGCACATGACATACGAAGCGTCCCCGAGTCGGCATAGCCAAGGACTCTTTAAGACACAACAAGACCACTGTAAAACCGACCGTGAATAGGCGGACCACTAGACGTCGAACCCCAATTTCATATCATACATCTGTCGGAAAGATATCCTAAGAGCTACTTGAATTCCCACCTATGAAACTCCCGAAATTTTCCGGTTATGCAATCAGGTGTTGGGGATACAGGGGAAGCATAATATCTCACCCAAACTAGCAAATCCTACATCCAGCTGTATCCATCCTTCAACACATAACCAAGAAACCTTCGGGAATCATCTACCTCAACCTTCGAAAAGCATCCGTTATACAAGTTATGGCGATACTCCCGAACTCCCGCCCCAGTACTGGGTGGCGTCGAGGTTATCTCACCAACGAACTGCATAAAAAAGATTTTCGATGTCGGCGTACTAGACTCAGGTATTCCAGAACTGCAACGATAAAATTATGATGACAACACCTCAGAGCTCAACTCCCCGGGACACTTCCACTAAACCCCTGACAGGACGCACCAAGACAATGTTCTCATCATAAAACCATCGGAACGATTCCAAGATACCCACGTGAACCTAAAAAAAATTTTAGTGAAATTTGAGAAGAGAAGAGTCAAAACTCTACGTCAGGAAGCCTTACCAGAGTGATGAGGAGACTGGGAAGTAAAAAGAATTCCTAATCTCTCCGATATATAATTCCTAAATGACTCAAAACATTTTTCTAGACACAACTCGGCCGCTAAAAACGATCAAGCAATGGGGCTCCTAAGGTCGGGGATGGCTCTGATTACCAAGATACCAACTTGTAACACCCTCGATGCGACTATATCTCCCACGTGTCGAGGCACGACTTAGAGGCATAATCGCATTGAAGGCATATGTCGGAAGTGAGGTAATCTTCACACAATCCATGTAATATAATAAGGGAAAGGGATACATAGTTGGCTTACAATCGCCACTTCGCACAATTACATGAATAAACATTACATCAACCAAATACACTCATGGTCCGACTACGGAACCAAAATAAAAGAAGAACCCCAAATGCGACAAAGGTCCCGATCGACCCCAACTGGGCTCCACTACTGATCAACTAGAACGAAACAACACAAAGGACAAGATCTTCATCGAGCTCCTCCTGAGCTTGGTTGCGTCATCTGCACGGACTCATCGGCACCTGCAAGCTGGTTTTGGGAGTATCTGTGAGCCACAGGGACTCAGCAATCTCGCACCCTCGCGATCAAGACTATTTAAGCTTATGGGTAAGGTAAAGGTATAAGGTGGAGCTGCAGCAAGCGACTAGCATATATGGTGGCTAACATACGCAAATGAGAGTGAGAAGAGAAGGCAAAGCACGGTCGATAAAAGTATGATCAAGAAGTGATCCTGGACTACCTACGTCAAGCATAACTCCAACAATCGTGTTCACTTCCCGGACTCCGCCGTAAAGAGACCATCACGGTTACACACGCGGTTGATTCATTTTAATTAAGGTCGACTTCAGGTTTTCTACAACCGGACGTTAACAAATTCCCATCTGCCCATAACCGCGGGCACGGCTTTCGAAAGATCAAATCCCTGCAGGGTATCCCAACTTAGCCCATCACAAGCTCTCACGGTCAACGAAGGAATAGACCTCCACCCGAGACATTTCGATCAGACTCGGTATCCCGGTACAACAAGACTTTTCGACAGGGTAAAACTAAACCAGCAACACCGCCCGAATGTGTCGACAAATCTCGATAGGAGCTGCACATATCTCTTTCTCAGGGCACACTTAGATGAGACTAGCTACGAGTAAAACCAACCCTCAAGTTTCCGTGAGGTGGCCCCGCAGGCAGCTCAGTTCGGACCAACACTCAGAGGAGCACTGGCCCCGGGGGGGGTTAAAATAAAGATGACCCTCGGGCTGGCCGACCCAAGGGAAAGAAAAGGCTAGGTGGCGAATGGTAAAACCAATGTTGGGCATTGCTGGAAGAGCTTTACTTAAGGCGAACGGTCAAGGGGTTCCCATTATAGCCCAACCGCGTAAGGGACGCAAAATCCGGGAACATAACACCGATATGACGGAAACTAGGGCGGCAAGAGTGGAACAAAACACCAGGCATAAGGCCGAGCCTTCCACCCTTTACCAAGTATATAGATGCATTAAAATAACATAGCAATATAATGATATCCCAACAAGTAAATAAATGTTCCAACAAGGAACGGCCTCCAATCTTCACCTGCAACTAGCAATGCTATAAGAGGGGCTGAGCAAAGCGGTAACATAGCCAATCAACGGTTTGCTAGGACATGGTGGGTTAGAGGTTTGACATGGCAATTTGGGAGGCTGACAAGCAAATGGTAGGCATCGTAGCAATGGCATAGCAAGAGCGAGCAAACTAGCATAGCAAAGATAGTAGTGATATCGAGGGTACGATCATCTTGCCTGAAATCCCGCAAGGAAGAAGAACGAGTCCATGAAGAAGACAAACGGACGTAGTCGAACGAATCCTCACAACACGACGTTAACGGAACCAACCCGAAGAAGCAATCACCAGAAAAGAGCAAACAACATGGTAAACAACCAACACATCAACATGGCATGATGCACAATCGAGTATGATGCATGTCCGGTTTAATGAAGCATGGCATGGCAAAGTGCACAAGCAATCCTACAAATTAAGCGGAGCTCAACATGCAACTCGTTGCATATTGACGGAACACCACATCAATTATTTAGTTCTCTCTCGTTTATGTACTCAACAATATTAAATGTTGGTTCACATGGCAAGAGGGTGAAGCAAAGTAAAACTACCTATCTAGTCAAGTTTAAACGAGGCCGAAAGCAACGAACAACAATTCCGGAAACTCCTCATGAGCATAAATTAGGTTTGGTACTGTTCTGCCCTAAACAATATTTTAGAGTTGTTAAACATGCAAGATGATGCCATCATGTTAAACTAGGCAAAATTCTACCCCATTCACATATAAAGTTTATTTAAATCGGAGCTACGGTTATTTAGTTATGAATTAAATCATTTTAGCATGGCATAGGAGCAAATTAATGCAAACAACATTTTGAATATTTTAAACATAGATGAAAGTTGGATATTATTAGTCTACACAAAATTCTGAGCAAGTTTCATATATAAAACATTTTAATCCGATGCACGGTTAGTGAGTTATTAAATGCATGAACTAGGGGGACTAATCTGTAAAACATCAGTCTCAGGAATAATAGCTAAATCGTCCAGATCTGGAAAAAAACGATGCGGGACGAATCTGGGGCAAGCCCAACAGTAGGAAGGGAAAAAAAATAGAGGCGGGCGCTGGGGGTGTGGCCTCACCCAAGTGGGCTCGGCCCGTGAAGGAGGAGGAGGCAGGCCGCGGATCTGGCATGGAGATGGGCCGGACTCGGGCGAAGGGGAGGCAGGCTAGGCCTGCTGGATCTGCTCAGGCCCACGAGGCGCGAGGGCGTCCTCCTCCTCGATCCCGCCTGGATCGAGGGAGGCAAGGGGGCGGTGGCGGCGCCGTTCGCCGATGGGCAGCGGCAAGGAGGGGCGGAGGAGGCCGGCGAGTGCAGGGAACGCGCGGATCCGGGCGCGGGGAGCGGAGGCCGAGGCTGCGGGGCCCGTTCCCGAGGTCAGCAGGGCTCGGCGACGCCGGCGTCGAAGATCGGAGAGGCGGCGGCGCAGTGCTCCGGCGTGGGCGGCGCGGCCTGGGCGCGGCGAAGCAGGCGCGGGGAGGCGGGAGCCTCGGAGTGGCCCGGTTCGGCCCCGGGGCGGGCCGGATCTGGGCTCCGGGAGGATGGCGGCGAAGTGGGCGCAGGGGAGGTGAGGTGGCGGCTCGGGATAGGCTGGCGGCGGCGGCGAGGTGACGTGGCAGCCTCTGGTTGGCTGGAGCGGCGTGGAGGGGTGCGGACATGTCCGGTGAAGGTGGGGATTTCGTCCGGCGGCGCGGATCTGAGAATTTTTAGGGTTAGGGGAAGAATGAACCGTGAATTTCGGAGGGGGGTTGTATATATAGGCATAGAGGGAGCTAGGAGAGTCCAAATGAGGTGCGGTTTTCGGCCACGCGATCGTGATCGAACGACCGAGATGATGGAGCAGAGTTAGGTGGGTTTTTGGGCCAAAATGGAAGGGTGTTGGGCTGCAACACACACGAGGCCTTCTCGGTCCCTCGGTTAAACGTTGGAGTATCAAACGAAGTCCAAATGATACGAAACTTGACAGGCGGTCTACCGGTAATAAACCAAGGCCGCTTGACAAGTCTCGGTCCAATCCGGAAATGTTTAATCCCCACACAAGAAAGAAAGGTAGAAATGACCACCGGAGGAGAACGGAATGCTGGATTGCAAAACGGACAACGGGGAAAATGCTCGGGCCATGAGACGAACACGTATGCGAATGAAATGCACATGATGACATGATATGCAATGCATGACACGCAAGCAATGACAAGGCAACAAGAACGAATAACTGAACGACACCTGGCACATCGGTCTCGGGGCGTTACACCAACCCTATCGTATGAGCGAATGATACTGGTACCTCTTGATGACATGGCAATCTTATACAGCTAGATGCTCTAATATGTTCTCTTCTTTTGCAGATAAAAAAAGACCTAAAAGGGAAAAATGTGATGCACTATAACAATCTCATCGAATGCCTTGATCTCCATCTTACAGAAATTGATATGATCGACTACCAAGACAGCACATCTGAGATTAAATTGGCCAGGTTCTTTGTTCTGGAGGCAAGTGTGCTCAAGGTAATGAGGTTTGACGTTCTATGGTCCAACAATGAATGGCGTGCTAATCACCGCAAGCGTCTAAGCCTAAATGACAAAGTCTTCGCAAAAGCTGAATTTGTTTTTGAAGCTCCAACTGTCCAAAGACTCAAAAATTTATTTTCCCATTAGTGACTTGTCAGGGCGGTGGATTTTAGTTTGTACGATAATGATGCATCCACCTAAAGTAACGAAAATTCTTACATAAACTTCCTAGTAATTCCCTCTTTGTAGGTACAGCATTACTCCTAACATTTGTAATATGAGTTTGAAACTTGTAATATTGCCATGTCCTATTCCTGCATTTTCAAAATCCTACAAATCAAAGAGGTCCTGACTTGGTGATGATGTTGTGCCTGCCATCTTTCACCAATAGCCATCGGATCTAGATCTGACGCATACAAACCAAACTTCTGCAGTTTTGCAAAAAGATGCCCGCACTTGTTCCCTATTTACAAACAACTCCTTGTATCTCACAATCAGCCTTATCTCCTCCCCACCACATCCATAAGGCCATGGAAAAATCTGGCACGATGGTCGTTGCTGGCACCGTCCACCTCCAATCTTGGTGTTCCGTGCAATGCACTGGAATCTACGGACGGGAAATTATGTCGAGCACGGCTAGTTGTAAGCAGGCTAGCTCTACAGCCATGATGGTAGTGACTGCAGATGGTGGCGCTGACTATGGTATGCCGAACATGGCGCCTACACTCAGCTGTCATCTCCAGTGCAGGGTCTTGTCACTTCACTGTGAGGAGCAGCACGTAATAATTTGACCAATGGGTAGTATTGCACTACTACATTGGTAGTACTACTACTAGTACTAGCACCACCGTCTGTATTTAGTAGTACTACCATGTCCATATGGATTTAGTATTTGACTAGCAATATCTAGTAATAATGCTTGTCACAAAAAATATACTACTCCCTCTGTAAATAAATACATGGTGTATTGTTTTATTCCTTCTGGTAGATGGCTCAAATCTGAAGTCTCATTGATCACACTACTATTGTACTCACCGAGCGCTCAGCTTGGTAAGCTACCAACAAAAAATTGCAATCAAAGACTACTATTGTACTCCCTCCGTACTAGTGCATTAGTCACGTTAAAAAAACCAAATAGTCAAAACTTTTAGGCGCGGCGCATTAACTACCCACCTCGTTCCCTATTTTTTGCCACGAAAAAAGAAATCACCCAATACAAAACATTGGCTGCGTATGAATCCAATGACTTGAGACTACTTAGCACAACATTTTTTGTTACATGCATAAACATTTTATTAGTTAAATCAGAGGTCAAAAATTGGCGCAAAATGCAAAAGGGGACCAATAAACCAGTAAACATCAAAGTTCTCTCGTTTGGCCCCAACTAGAGGTCTAGTGAGCTGGCTATACTGCACCGGCACGGAGGGGGATGCAACTTCATTGACTTACTGCACCTGCCTTTGGGTGTATGACAGGTGGGCCAACAGGTGGCTGGCCCACCTGAGGGAGTCCTGGACTAAGGGGTCCTCGGGCATCCGACTTGTTATCCATGGGCCGGACTGATGGGCTATGAAGACATGAAGGCCAAAGAATGTACCTGTGTCTGGATTGGACTCTCCTTGGCGTCGAAGGCAAGCTTGGCGACCGACTGTGAAGATTCCTTCTTATGTAACCGACTCTGTGTCACCCTAGATTCTTCTCCCGGTATCTATATAAACCGCAGGGGTTAGTCCGGAAAGGGTATTCATTACCATAGTCATACAGGCTAGGCTTCTAGGGTTTAGCCATTACGATCTCTTGGTAGATCAACTCTTGTAATACTCATATTCATCAAGATCAATCAAGCAGGACGTAGGGTATTACCTCCATTGAGAGGGCCTGAACCTAGGTAAACATCGTGTCCCCCATCTCCTGTTACCATCGATCCTAGACGCACGGTTCGGGACCCCCTACCTGAGATCCGCTGGTTTTGACACCGACATTGGTGCTTTCATTGAGAGTTCCACTATGCCATCAACGAAAGGTTCGATGGCCCCTTCAATCGTCTATAGCGACACTGTCCAAGGAGAAACTTTCCTCCCCGGACAGATCTTCGTGTTCGGCGGCTTCGTCCTGCGGGCCAACTCGCTTGGCCACCTGGAGCAGATCGATAGCTACGCCCCTGGCCACCACGTCAGATTCGTAAGCTTGAACTACGTCGCAGATATCCATGGAGACTTGATCTTCAATGGATTTGAGACCGCAGCGATCGCTCCCCCTCGCCCCGATGAACACGACTTAAATCTGTCATCGGATCACATCCAGGAGATGGTCCCTGTTGCTGCAACGGCCTTAGAACCAGAGCAGATCGTGCCATCCGGGACCACCGAGTCTGCGGCGTTGGAGCCACACACTGACTCGGCACTCCGCAATATTTGCGGCAACGGAACTCCGGACTCGTCTCCGGCTATAAGTCCCAGACCGGGTACGCCTACGGACACCGAGCTGGATCGGTTATCGATTTTAGAATTTAGCGCCGCAGACATCTTCTAGCACTCACATTTCGGTGATGTGCTAAACTCTTTAAAGAACTTGTCCTTGGAGAAGGACTCACAGCCGAACTATGTTTGGTTCGAGCCAGAGGCTGATGATGGGAAATTTTGCTTCCCACCCGCCACCCACTTCATAGCCACTTTCGATGACTTAACCGACGTGCGTGATTACGGCTCTGAAGACATCAACGGTATGGACGACGACACCGACCAGGAGCAAGGCAAGACCCGCCATTTACTGGACGTTGGACGGCCACCTCTTCGTATGATGTGTACATGGTCGACACACCTAAAAAAGCTAGCGACGATGACAAAGGAGATCCAGTTGCGAATAAAACTCCTGAGACACAGTCCAAGCGTCGGCGCCCTAAACGCCACTCTAAGCCTCATAGCTCAAAAGATGGCAACACTGGCACCAGAGAAAATAGGATTCCGGGCGACGCCGAAAACAATGAAGACCCTGTTGGGGCTGCATCCGAATAGGAGGAACAAGACAAGGGGCGAGATAACCCTGATAAACAGGCCATGCCCAATGACCCAGATGATGATATTTATCGTCTAGTCTCCGAGGATGATAAGAACCTCGGCAATGAGGACTTCATCATGCCTGACGCACCCTTCAAGCAGGAGCGCTTCAAGCGTCGGCTAATAGCCACTGCAAGAAGCTTGAAGAAGAAGAAACAACAGCTCCAAGCTGATCAAGACTTGCTCATTGACAAATGGGCTGATGTCCTGGCAGCCGAAGAATATGGCCTCGAGCGCCCAACCAAGAGTTACCCAAAGCGCAGACTGCTACCTCAGTTCGATGAGGAGGCACCAAATCCCATACCTCCCTAACGCAATGGGGACCAACCACCATGCGGTCGGGATAGTGCGGCGGACCGACCACCCCGCGGTCGGGATAAAACGGCAACACAGGACAAACAGCAGCCCGCCCCACCTCCTCGCAAAAACAGGGACAGAACAACTCGGGACCATACATACAACCTTCTGCAGGATCTGGAGAATAGAGCAGGACACACCAGATCAATCTACGGATCGCTAGGACGCTTCCTGACTCGGGATGACGGCTACCTATTCGGACGTGACAAACCTAGTCACACCGGGGCCGATAACCGCAGACGGACTTCATCAGAGGTGCGCCGTGACATGGCCCAATATAGAGGCACCGCACACCCTCTCTGCTTCACAGATGAGGTGCTGGATCACGAATTCCTCGAGGGGTTCAAGCCCGTCAATATTAAATCATACGATAGAACAACCGATCCCATAGTATGGATTGAGGACTTTATTATCCACATCCACATGGCCCGTGGAGACGACCTCCACGCCATCAAATACCTCCATCTAAAGCTCAAAGGGCCAGCTCGACACTGGCTAAATAGCCTGCCCGAAAATTCCATCGGCAGCTGGGAGGACTCGGAAGAAGCCTTCCTTGACAACTTCCAAGGTACATATGTCCGGCCACCCGATGCCGATGACTTAAGCCACATAGTTCAACAACTTGGAGAATCAGCCAGAAAATTCTGGAGTAGGTTCCTAACCAAAAAGAACCAGATTGTTGACTTTCCGGATGCCGAAGCCCTAGCGGCCTTTAAGCATAGCATCTGTGACAAATGGCTCGCCTGCCACGTCGGCCAAGAAAAGCCGAGGTCCATGGCAGCCCTCATGGCACTTATGACCCCGCTTTTGCGCGGGAGAGGATAGTTGGTTGGCTCACAGTACAAACACAACCAATGAAGTAGGCCCCTCCGAGGCCAAAAACAGCACCAGCAGGCTTCGACACAATAGACACAAACGCCAAAGCAATGGCGATAACACCGATGACACTACAATTCATGCCGGATTCAGTGGCTCCAAGTCCGGCCAGCAAAAGAAGCCCTATAAAAGGAACAGCGGAGGACCATCCAGCTTGGACCGCATACTCGATCATCCATGCCAGATACATGGCACCCCAGACAAACCGGCCAACCATACTAACAGAGATTGCCGAGTCTTTAAGCAAGCCAGCAAGGTAAATATCGGAAACAAGGAAGGGGAATCGCAGAGCAAGGACAAATACGAGGAGCCCCGACATCCGAACACTGGGGGTAGAAGAAATTCCCGCCTCAAGTCAAAACGGTGAACATGATATACGCTACACACATCCACAAAAGGGAGCGCAAGCGCGCAGTCAGGGACGTTTATGCGGTAGGGCCATTCGCCCCAAAATTCAACCCATAGTCGTCATTACCGACCACCTTTGATCATCATGATCATCCAACTAGCATCCATCATGGTGGTTCGGCCGCATGGGTACTCGACCCAATCATCGATGGATTTCACATGACACGAGTCCTAATGGACGGTGGTAGCAGCCTCAACCTGCTCTATCAGGATACAGTATGCAAAATGGGCATTAATCCCTCACGAATCAGGCCCACGATAACTACCTTTAAAGGAGTTATACCAGGCATAGAAGCCCGTTGTACAGGCTCGATCATGCTGGAGGTGGTCTTCGGTTCCTCGGATAACTTCCGAAGCGAAGAGCTAATCTTCGATATTGTCCCCTTCCACAGCGGCTACCATGCACTTCTTAGACAAACCGCGTTTGCCAGATTCAAGGCGGTGCCACATTATGCTTATCTCAAGCTCAGGATGCCCGGTCCATGCGGCTTCATTACGGTAAATGGAAACACGGAACGTTCCCTCCGTACAGAGGAGCATACCGCAGCCCTAGCAGTAGAAGTATAGAGCGGCCTTCTCAAGCGGCACCATAATCCAGCCGCCGAGCCCCTGGACATCGTTAAGAAGGTCCGAACTACACTGAAATAGGGCAGCTTGGTTCGTCAAGAGCTGAATTAGTAAATTCGGCCTCCGTCCCAGCCCCGATGAGGAAATGGCATCCGTACTACGCGTACATAACTACGCACTCAAAACCCCATGGGTATGGACGGAGGCATAACTCGCTCGCGATCCATAGTGTGGCTTGACCGACCCTGGGATTCGCATGCCTTTTTTTATTATGGGTTTTTTCTCTTTTCGAGGTCTATGCGGACGACCCGTTTGCAGAACACACCAAGGAGGCAAGGAGCTCTAGCATACAAGGGAATCCCTAGGTGGTCTCTATTAAATGATTGCCATACTTGTTTTACATACCCGCACGCAGCTCGCCCCTGGTTGCGGCATGTTAAATAGCTTTACTTGCTTCTCGCATTACTTGCACAAAGTATGCCTCGACGTACTAATTACATCACAATGGTGAATAAATGGTGGCGTCAGCTTATTACTTAATTTTCCTGTTTCCTCACCTTTGTATATATTACTTATTGCACACATACACCATGGTACGTATTACTGCGCCGGGGCTTCATTACACCCCGCATTACGGCAATAAAAGTCTAAACACTTTTCCAGTATAGTTCGGCACCCGAACTTATAGAATTATATGCATCGGCTCTGAATCATGTCTTTGGTCAATAGTTGGGTTGCCCGGCTCCTGTTCTTACTACATTACATTCCGCTATATAGGCTAGGGTAGTAAAGGGAGAACTACTGCGATTGTGTCCCGGTTCTTCCGGACGAGCACCTCAGTAGAGAAAGCCGAAAACTGACTGTCATGATGCGGCGTGCGCTAGTCAGCGGTTCGAGAGGTTCCAAATCGTTAGAGATTTTTTTTCCGCTTCTTGCGAAGAATCGGTTCCTCCGATTAGGCGGGTACAATGCCCCTATTTCGTCCTTCCGAATACCAGGGGCTTCGCCAACTTTCTTAATTCTCAAACTCCTATGGCCAAGTGAGGGCGGTAAAGGCCGCATAGTCTGATTGCCTTGTTCGTTGCGCTAAACACCTCCTTTAAGGACCAAAATGTGGAGTAAGAGTGTTTAGAATTATCCCTAACACCCTCGTACTATCTACGTGGGGGCAGAACCGACGACTGGTCAACCCTCAGATTTCATAAACGGCCGCACAAGAGGTAAAATGTAAATCGCAAGCATTATAATACATAACTTCATTGTTCCATATTACAGGACATGATAATACAAATGTTCTCATGGGAATATGACATCCTTTGAACATTGCTCCACCACAAGGTGGGACCCCTCCAGGACGCCATCAAAATAGAGCTCGGGTTGACGATGCTGCTTGCCCTTCGGTGGCCCCTCGGTCATCAGCTTCTTGGCATCCAGCTTTTCCCAATGCGTCTTGACGCGGGCAAGGCCATACGCGCACCTTCAATATAGACCGACCGCTTCACGGCTTCGATCCGCGGACAGCCGCTTAACAAGTCCGAAGTAGTTACTAGGTATAGGCTCAGTAGGCCACAGCCGGACTATCAAGTCCTTCATGGCTAGCTCTGCCGACCTGTGCAGCTCGACCAACTGCTTTAGCTGGTCACTGAAGGGCAACAGATGTTCGAGTCCAAGATATTGGGACCAGAATAGCTTCTCCATAGACATCCCTTCTTTAGCTCTATAATGCTCGGCAGCATCTGATATACTGCGCGGCAGATCCGTAAACGCCCCTGGAAAACCCAAATTCGGATAAGTACAAGGAACGTTTCTTCTACATACTTGCTTTGCATGGTGAAAGAATTACCCGCCGCAATCTCCTTGGCTGCCTGAATTTCCTGGACGGTGTTCTGGGCTTCGGCTCGTGCATCCTATGCACTCTGGCGGGCCTTCGCCAGTTTGGACTCTTGCGCCTTACAATCGCGCTCCAAGGACTCAAATCTCTTGGTCGCGCCCTGGAGCTGTTGTTGTGCCTCGCCAACCTGGGCCTCGTGCTTCTCGCGCACGGCGCGTTCCTTGGCCGCTTTGTCCTCGGCCTCAGCCAACGCCTTCTTGAGGGCTGCCAGCTCGGTTGTGGCCCCTAATAAAGTTTACGACACCTCAGTCCGGACGGACTATTTGTTTTTTCTTAAAACGTACCCACAGGTTACTGCATACCTTGGCCATCCTCCAACTGCTTCTTCACAAGGCCGAGCTCTTCCTCGGCCCGCTCCAATTTCCACTTCAGTCCGGAGACCTCCGCAGCATGAGCGGTGGCAGCCTGTAGTGATACCCGTTTATTCACACAGACAACTTATGTTAGACTCCTGCGTTATTTCTTCTTGATCCTCTGTCCGGCTTTTTCTTTCCGAACACCAAACAAAGCATCTGGGGCTACTGTCTATACTGTGATATTCTTCCTACAACCGCATTACTTACCCCAAAGCCCGATAGAAGGCTAGTGCAGGCTTCGGTCAGTCTGCTTTTTATGAACTGGACCTTCTCTATTACTGTGCCCATAAGGGCGCGGTGTTCATCCACAATAGAGGCGCCTCGTAGCGCCTCCAGCAAATTATCTGGTGCCTCTGGTTGGATAGAGGTCACCGGCGAAATAGGCACCTTCCCTCCTTTTGGGAATGCCGTTCGCTGGACTCCGGATCCGCATAGATCTCCGGAATGGTATCTGGCTCAGGTCCGAAGGGAACTCGGCCCCCGTCACCAGTCCCCATAGGTGATTTTTCCTCCATGTGTCCGGCGAGTAAGGAAACGTCTTGGGGCACCACCCCGACGATCTCCGGAAGCCCCCTTGGTCGGAGAAGGTCTTTTGCGACACCGCCTCGTCGTCACCCTTGGGAGAGACGGAATGAGCAGGTGGCGGAGACATGCTAGCCATCTCCTTTGAGTCTAGCGACCCCTCTCTCGAGGATCACGGGGAGCCATCGCGTGCTGGACTGCAATAACAAAGTTTAAGGTATATCAATATTACAAACCGGGAAGGCTAGACGTTTTCGGATTCTGGTACTTACGAGGCGGCCCGAGGCTTGGTCCGGCGAGGTCGCTTCGGACTGCTATCAACATCCCACATGGAGTTATCCGTGAGGGAGCCTCTAACCCTCTTAGGCGTTTTCGCCTCCGGATTTGTGGAGGCCGCTCTCTTCTTCCTCCCCACTTTAGGTGGGGGGTCGCTTTCTTCTTCCTCTTCATTGTCATCGTCAGAGGACGAAGTCTCATCTTCGGACATCACGTCTGAAGCGCCTTTTTGGCGAGGGACCTTCTTGGCCCCTTTGGCCGCTTTCTTGGCCATCTTCTCTGGCACCTCATAAGGTGCTGGAAAAAGCATTTTCGACAGTAATGGGAATTCTTGGTCTTCGGGCAACGGAGCCGGGCAGTTAATCCCCTCAGCTATCTTGATCCAGGCCTGAAAACACGGGTAGGAAAGCTTAGGATTTTTCTAAAAATATGCTAGTAAAGGGTATGCCTTGAAAACATTAAAAGAACTTATCGGGTTAGCCTGGCGTTTTAAGCTAAGCCCGTGATCTTCGGTCGTGGGCGGTGTCATCTCACCGGCCTTGAAGAGCACTTTTCAGATTTCTTCGTGCGTCGTGCCGAAGAGCTCTAGTAGTGTCTAGTGCTTGGCCGGATCATACTCCCATCGATAGCAAGCCCGGCGTTGGCACGGAAGGACCCGACGAATGAGCATGACCTGGACCATGTTGACAAGCTTGATCTTCCTATCTATCATGCTCTAGACGCATGTCTGTTGCCCAGTCAGCTCGTCCGAGGGACCCAAGGTTAGGCCCCTCTCTTGCCAGGAGGTGAGCCGCATCGGGATTCCGGTCAGAATTCGGGGGCCGCCACCTAGTTGGCGTCACGCGTCTCGGTGATATAGAACCACCCCGATTGCCACCCTTTCACCATCTCTGGAAATGAGCTTTCGGGCCAGGTAACGTTGGGCATCTTCCCCACCATGGCGCCTCCGCACTCTGCTTGTTGGCCGCTCACCACCTTCGGCTTCACATTGAAGGTCTTCAGCAATAGGCTGAAATGAGGCGGGATGCGGAGAAAGGCCTCGCACACGACAATGAATGACGTGATGTTGAAGATGAAGTTGGGGGCTAGGTCATGGAAGTCTAGCCCGTAGTAAAACATTAGTCCACGGGCGAAGGGGTGAAGAGGGAAGCCAGCCCGCGGACGAAATGTGTGAGAAACACAACCCTCTCGTGGGGCTCTGGAGTAGGGACGATTTGTCCCTTGGCCGGGAGTCGGTGAGCGATCTCCTTGGCCAGATATTCGGCCTCCTGGAGCGCCTTGATATCCCTCTTCTTGACGGAGGAGGCCATCCACTTACCCCCAGCTCCGGATCTGGACATCTTTGGAGTGCTTTCTCGGATGAGGGAAAAGCTAAAAGCTTGGGCGCTGGAGCTCAGAGACGGAAGGACTGAGGAGGAACGAGGT
Organism: Triticum urartu; assembly: GCF_056163025.1. Taxonomy (NCBI): domain Eukaryota; kingdom Viridiplantae; phylum Streptophyta; class Magnoliopsida; order Poales; family Poaceae; genus Triticum; species Triticum urartu. The sequence goes on along the minus strand of NC_141877.1, from coordinate 170,823,020 downwards.
GTGGGTGAAGAAAGGGAATCCTTATCCCCTTATAAAGGCCATGAATATCAAGTGTCTCCCCACTCTCCTTAAACTCGCTTATTCCCAAGGGTCGTGCAAACAGCATGGTTGGGTCTCCCACGCCCGTATTGATGACAATCCCGTAATAAGGGGACACGATCTCTACTTCAACAAGGCATGCCAATGGCAACCGCGTGTCGAAACATGGAGCGGCGGACGAAAAACGGTTCGAAATTATGACCGGACAGACATGATGTCATATTATAAAAAGCTGTCAGCAGATTAGACTTTTGTAAAAATATATTCTCTCTGCGGTTATGTGTGGTGTGTGTGACAAGTCCAGATACTATCATCGCATCCGAAGACTACCTTTAAGTTCAGATAGAAGGGAACCTGCCTTGCAATGCCGACGACAATCTGCGCGTCGGACTCCTCGTCATTGAAGCCAGGTTCAGGGGCTATTGAGGGAGTCCTGGATAAGGGGTCCTCGAGCATCTGGCATGTTATCCGTTGGCCGGACTTATGGGCTGTGAAGACATGAATGCCTAAGAATGTACCTGTGTCCGGATTGGACTCTCCTTGGCGTGGAAGGCAAGCTTGGCGACCGACTATGAAGATTCCTCTCCCGGCGTCTATATAAACCGGAGGGGTTAGTCCGGAAAGGATATTCATTACCATAGTAATACAGGCTATGCTTCTAGGGTTTAGCCATTATGATCTCATGGTAGATCAACTCTTGTAATACTCATATTCATCAAGATCAATCAGGAAGGACGTAGGGAATTACCTCCATAGAGAGGGCCCGAACCTGGGTAAACATCGTGTCCCCCGTCTCCTGTTACCATCGATCCTAGACGCACAGTTCGGGACCCCCTACCCGAGATCCGCCGGTTTTGATGCCGACACCACCTGTCATGCAGCCAAAGGCAGGTCAGTTAAGGCACCGGAGCTCAGTCCCATACGGACGCAGCTTCATTGACTTACTGCACCTGCCTTTGGTGTATGACAGGTGGGCCCAACTAGTGGCTGGCCCACCTGTCATACAGCTAAAGGCAGGTGCAGTAGAGGGCCGAGGAGTAGATGTCCAACACACATGTGAATGCAACGCAGTTTGCACTTCTCATATAAAGGCTCCCCGCCAGTCCAATCTACGAAATCCTACGCACCTACGCACCCTAACCAAGGGCAAGAGTGATCACTCCAATCGCAAGATCAGTTGACTAGAAGCTAGACCCATGGAGGCGATGAGCGCGAGCATCTGCCGGCTGTCCCAGATGGTCCACGACGCCGGCCTGTGGCCCGGCACCAAGGAACGTCTCTAGGTCGTGCTTGAGGCCGCCAGGGCGAGAGGCCGCTTGGATGACAGCTTCGTCTCCTTGTTCGACGACGTCCTCGTCGGCTTCCTTGACAAGTTCGCTGTCATCAAGAAGCTCGTGGACGACCTTGACGTACGCCTCCAGCCCATGCGCCCAGGCTCTGTGATGCCCGCCACCCTCAACGGCCTCTATGGTGACAACCTCTTCGATGCACTAGTGGCCCTGCAACTACCCGCCATTGCGTCGGAGAATGTCCACCTCGAGGTTGTGCTCACCATGCAGCGCCTGGCGAAGCAAGACACCATCGACATAATCACCCACGTTTACGCGCAAATCATCCACAAGGACTACTACGTGCCAGAGGAGGACGATAGGTCGCAGGCCTTCTTGGACCGCAGGGCAACCTTGGACGGTATTGTTCAGAACCACGTTGAGCTCGCCGCCAACGTTGCTACTCCTCACACATCGGTTGGTGACCGGGCACACTAGGGCGTGAGGATGTCGTTGATGGATATGTATATATGTATCTTTATCTTTCCATCAAATCCATGTAGTAGTATATGGTACTACCGGTAATTATATTACCTTTCGCATCAACTTCATAATTTTCATGTGTACTCCATGCATGAACCGCGCCAGAACCAAACTTCTCATTACTCTAGGGAAAATCGTTATTTCTATCTATCGGTCGCGCCATGGAGCAGAACCAAATTTTACAAGTTACAAGTTCAAAAGGAAAAGCCTGCCGTGTTCGCATCGCACCCCCACATGGTTGGTACGGCATGTCCCTCAAGGGGGAATGCGTGTTGTGGTGCATTTTCACTTACAACTGGACCACAGTTGAGCAAACCGACTATCGGCAAACCCCCAGCCCGCCCACCGCGCGATGGCTGAGAAAACAGGAGGGAGAAGAGATGGTTGTAGCATGGACTCCAAGAAAATTGGTGTCAAATGGGACTCGTGTGGGTGGTGTGTGTCGTACTACTAGACGTGAATGCTAGTTATGGCCCATGCCACCCCACTATATCGAGCCTATATCGAGGTGCTGGTTATGTAGAACAAATTTCCTGGAGTCCGTGCTCAACCCTCCTCTCTCTCTTCTCAACCAGCTAGACGACGCACGGAGCCCATCATCTGTTTGGTCACATGTGGTCCCACATGTCAGTAAAAATGCAAGAGGACCCACTGAACCTGCACATCTTTCACCTTGATGTGCTGGTGATGAAAAACAAATCCAATAAAGATCTTCGATATCCACTTCTGGAGTTACTCAAGAGTAAGATTCTATTTACAGTTTAACCCAAGATGCCCATCACGTGGCTTCAACTAGCACTCCATTTTCTTGCATGACACGACCTGGATGCTGGATGTCCCACGTGTCGGCAAAAGGAGGAAGAACTCGACCAAATCTTCTCCACATTTAGACCGGAGTAGTAGGAAACATGGCAAGCCCTGTGCCTACATCATACTACGTACAAGCCCACCTCACGCAGTCACGCTATCACCATATTTCTCGGACTCCGTGCGACACCTAGCTCTAGTTGATCTAACTAGAACTAACTATTGTGCTAGCATACTCCAATATTGGTTGGCTCTATGTGATGCGGCAACTTCATAAAACCGGATGCTAGCTATACTACTACGGTACTAACACTCCAAGAAGTGAGTCGAAAACCATTCATAAATTGAGTTTATCACATGCATATGCAAATGTACCATTCATTACATACAACAAGTCATCAACACACAACGACAACGAGGATACATGTTGGATTATAGATTAGTTCCAACAAAACATTCTAGTAAATACTAAAGTTTTCATCACACAACAAATAACAAGCAATGAAATGAACTTCAGCTCAACCAGTCCTCCGCGTTGGAAATGCTTGCTTTGAACCATAGGTAAGCCTCTGGGAAGGGCCAGCTATTGTCAATCTTGAGACCAGCGGAGGACTGAACATCCAAGCTGAAGCGGCCAATATCAGGACGCATATTGTGATAGCCATGGTAGGGAACCATAGCAATGTCCAAGGTATAGATATAGTTGCTTCTCATAAGTGGTAGTAACGTTGTGTCAACAGCAGTTGGATTGCCTTTCACCATCATTGGATAGTTTTGTCCAAGTAAGAGCGAGTTTCCTCCAAGAGTATCAATACTAAACCAGGGAGAAGGTGTTGGCACTACCACAGTAGTATCCAGCCTGAATACCCTGCAACGGATGTTGGAATAGGTTCGGAGAGTGTGACCATGGGAGACAAGACCTGCTTCCTTAGTAACATCAGCAGTGCCCTGTATACAGACAAGAAGAGGTGATCCATCAGAGTAAGTTTTAAGGCGCCACTAAGTATATGGGTCCTCATGCTCGTGATCATCATCATCGTCATCTCCCCCTTGGTTATAAAAATTTTCAAGTATAGGTGGTGGAATGTTCACATGACCTTGGAAACACAAGAAGGTTAATTAGTAAACGGAAACTAGCTAACCCACATGCAGGTGGACGACATAATTATATTTACGATGGAAGACAAACGTATCAAAAGCATTAGGATTCCATGCGAAAACAGTGCCACGAGTGGTGGAAGCAAACACATGACCCGCGTATTGCATTGCATCATAGTACTCATCCTTGTAAAGAAATTGATTTTTGAGCAATATCCATCGAGGCGTGGAAGTAAGGACGGCAACAAGCTTGTCAAAGATAGAAACAACTTCATAGTTCATGTAATCGCAAGAGCTGTTGGGCACTCGACAAATTGCTATCTTCCGTAGATGATGGTCACCATGATCGTATTTGAACCTACGTAGAATACAGGTGCACTCAACCTCTGGGCAGTCTGAGATTTTTGGAAGTGGAACCCGGTGACGAGTGTACACATTCACAAGTTCCCACTATCAGTTGTGCCCAATATAAACAACCCAATATCCATTTGTGCCTACCCAGGCCTTATCCTTAAGCGATGGCATCTTAGCATCACACGTATCATTATCAAGCGACATCAACTTGCGCAAGGCGAGGCTTCCGTCATCCGAGTGCTAGCGAGCAGGGTCATGGCGAAGAAGATAGGGGAGATCAAACCGCGCCCGGACTCTTGGGTTCTTTGTAATGATGTTATTAGTTGAGTCGAGAATTTTCTTGAACGAACTTGCCATGCTAGCCGAGGTGATGAGTCGCACCGATCAATGAGTTCCTCCACCATGTCATGTTTCAGATTGGGGCAAGAATAACGGGGTCGTTCCCGGCCTGTTCCCTCCGTGGAGAAGACGATCGAACAATGGCAGGAAGGAAGGGTGAAGGCAAATGGAGGAGGGAGGAAGAGTGTGCGACAACAGTTCCAAATCGAGAGGGGAAGGCAAAGAGGTGGTGGACGGTTGCCACGGTACATGAAGAGGCGCCCCGGCCTACATAGACGTCCGTTCAGAAATTGTACAAAAGGACTCGTCGTCATCTCACTAACATGTTGGAACGGGACCACATGTCAACGAAGAGGCTAGTGGGGAGCGGACGGTTGCCCCAATGGTCACACACTAACGACAAGGTTTTCCTGTCAAACCTAGCGCCCGCACTGGATGGCTTCCGCCCCCCACATGAGCGAAGCCACTTCGCACCCCCACACGGTTGGTCCGCCACACCGCTAGGGAAATGCGTCTTGTCTTGCATCTTCACTTAGGCCAACTCCAGCGCGTGCAGCTCGGACACACGCTCACCCAGCCCCCTTTTCCTCGACGCCCTCGAGCTACCTAACCACGACTATGTGTTTTGCACACCCGGCGGCCGTATTTGGAGCGGATCCGGTCGGGCTTGAGCTTGCCCGGCTGTGGAAGGTCACGCCGCGCCATGGACTGGCTGGGCACCGGGCCGAAAGGCCCCGGCAAGGCAGCATGCATGTACCGACTCCTCCTCTAGGCACTCGGATCTACACCGTCGGTGGTCCGCCAGTAGATACATGAATGGTTGTCGGCTTGGCTCGGTGTCGGCCCAAAAGCTCGTCGGCGCACCGTTGCCACTCGTTATGTGCGACGACTGCACAAGGAAGGTCTTGCGCCGTGTGTCTACAACGCTAGAACATCCCGGATGGGTGTTCATCAAGTGCTCAACCGATGGGGTATGTGCTGCTTTAGCTTCGGTTGTGCTCTTGGATTTGACTAGTTGTGCTAACTTAAAACTTTATTGTGTATCATGGATGCAAGTTTTGGTATTGGGAAGAAGAGTACATCGATATATTGATAGAGCGCAATTTAGTAGATGTTCTAGCATTTTAGCTAGCATAGAGGCTAGAGATGAGACTAGTGCACTTCTTGATAGAATAAAGGCTAGACATGAGACTACATACGAGGAAGCAATGTCTACTTCTTTACACTCGAAGAAGAAAGAAGCACACAAGATCGAGCCTCCGCAGATCAACAATGAATGCATCGAGAAGGCACTAATACAACTTACAGGAGCAGTTATGGAAGTTGGATATCTTCTAAAATGTATTCTTGTGGTTCTTGTTTTCTTTGGTCATGCTTTTCTAGTCAAAATTTGGTGATGTATTTCCATGTACCAAAAATCAATGATGAAAAAAAGATATGTGTTTGCAAAGAAAAATGTACGCGGTCGGGATGCGTCCGCGTGTTGGGCGCACGGCCACCGCATCCGAGAAATGGCCCGGACACGACCCCATTGCCCTACTGATAACCCACAAGTATAGGGGATAGTTTGTAGCCTTTTTCGATAAATAAGAGTGTCGAACCCAACGATGAGCTAAAGGTAGAACAAATATTCCCTGAAGTTCTATCGACCACCGATACAACTCTACGCACACTTGACGTCTGCTTTACCGAAAACAAGTATGAAACTAGTTTGTAGGTGTGATGCTAGAACTACTTTGCAATAATAAAACTAGAAGTACTTTGCAAGATAATAAAAGTTAGGTGTTTAGTAAAAGGGTTTTTGTCGACAAGAAAGTTATTTGTCCCTAGGCAATCGATAACAAGTAGCGGTAATCATTCTTACAATTCTACATGAGGGAGAGGCATGAGCTAACATACTTTCTCTACTTGGATCATATGCACTTATGATTGGAACTCTAGCAACCATCTGCAACTACTAAATATCATTAAGGTCGTGAAACCCAACCATAGCATTAAGTATCAAGTCCTCTTTATCCCATACGCCATAGCCCACCTACTCGGGTTTAAGCTTCGGTCACTCTCGCAACCCACCATAAGCGAACCATGAACCTATTGCAACACCCTACAATGGGGGCCCCGCATGTTTGCGTAAGAACGAAGGGCACGGTAGGACATCACCATAAATAAAATATACAATCATACCAACCAAGATCATGATTAACCCACAGGACAAAATGGATCTACTCAAACATCATAAGATAACCATAAATCATTGGGAAATAATATATGGAGTTGAGCACCATGTTTAAGTAGAGACTACATCAGGGAGAAGAGGTGTTACATCGCTGCATAGAGGGGGAGAGAGTTGGTGTTGACGGTAGCAAGGTTGTTGATGTAGATCGTTGTCTCGATCGTTGCCCCGCCGGCACTCCGGCGCTACCGGGGGCGAGGGGGAGAGATCACCCCTACTTCTTCTTCTTCATTGGCCTCCACCCTAGATGGGGAGGAGAATTCCCCCTTTGGTCCATTGTCTCCTATGGCGGCAGAGGGGCGGGAGCCCCTCCGAGATTGGATCTCCCTCTCTGTTCTCTTCTATTTCGCGCTCCCCAGATCTAGTCATTCACGGTTTCTTAAATTTCCGGAGATCCGTAACTCCGATTGTGCTGAAATTTTCACATAATTTTTTTCCATAAATTATCTTTCTTGCGCCATAAGAAGGGCCCCAACCGACCTTCGAGGAGGGCACAAGACACCTGGGCACGTGAGGGGGTGCCTGGCGCACCCTGGTGGGTTGTGGACACCGTGGGCCCCCGTTTGCGTTGATTCCAGCTCCTAAAAATCACATATATTCCAAAATAATTCTCCGTGAAGTTTTATCGCATTTGGACTTCGTTTGATATGGATTTTCTGCAAAACAAAAACATGCAACAAACAGGAACTGGCACTGGGCACTGGATAAGTAAGTTAGTCCAAATAAATCATATAAAAAGTTTCCAAAAGTATGTAAAAGTTGAATAATATTGGCATGAAACAATCAAAAATTATAGATACGACAGAGACGTATTAGCATCCCCAAGCTTAATTCCTGCTCGTCCTCGAGCAAGAAAATGATAAAAAGAGATAATTTTTGATGTGGAATTCTACCTAGCATAAACTTGATCATATGTCTAATCATGGCATGAATATTAAGATATAAGTGATTCAAAGCAATAGTATGTAATTTGACATGAAGACATCAATACTCAGGCATCCCAACAAACAATCATGTCTTTCAAAATATCAACGCTAAAGAAAGCTATCCCAAAAAAATCATATAGTCTTGTCATGCTCTGTCTTCTTAACACAAAGTATGTATCATGCACAACCCCGATAACAAGCCGAGCAATCGGTTCATACTTTTTAACGCGCTTCAGCTTTTTCAACCCTCACGCAATACATGAGTGCGAGCCATGGATATAGCACTACGGGTGGAATATAGTATGATGATAGGGGAAATATAAAGAAGACAAAAACGTAGAAAGTCTCACATCGACGCAGCTAACCAACGGGCTATGGAGATGCCCATCAATCGATATCAATGCCAGGAGTAGGGATTGCCATGCAACAAATGCACTAAGAGCTATAAGTGTATGAAAGCTCAATATGAAAACTAAGTGGGTGTGCATCTAATCCTATAATGAAAAATTCCCACTAGTATATGAAAGCGACAACATAGGAGACTCTCCATATGTAAAACATGGTGCTACTTTGAAGCACAAGTGTGGTAAAGGATACTAACAATGCCCCTTATCTCTTTGTTTATTTTTTATTTTTCTCTTTTTTTCTTTTTCTTTTTTATTTCTTTTTGTTTTTTCCTTTTCATTTTCTTTCATTGTCCGGAGTCTCATCCTGACTTGTGGGGGAATCATAGTCTCCATCATCCTTTCCTCACTAGGGCATTGCTCTAAAAATGATTATTGATGATCATCACACTTCTATTTACTTATAACTCAAAATAAATAAAAATTACAACTCGATACCTATGACAAAGTATGACTCAATATGAATGCCTCTGGCATGTACCAGGATGTGCAATGATCTAACGTAACATCTATGAAAAATGATGAACGGTGGCTGAGCCACAACTACTATGTCAGCTATATGACCATGCGAAGCAATATGACAATGAATGCTCAAGTCATCAAACGAAAGAGGTGGAAGTTGCATGGCAATATATCTTGGTATGGCCATGGAAAATCCATAATAGGTAGGTATGGTATCTGTTTTGAGGAAGATATAATGAAGCTTATGTGTGATGGAGTGTATCATATCACGGGGTTTGGATGCACCTGCGAAGTTTGCACCACGTCTCGAGGTGATAAAGGGCAATGCACGGTACCGTAGGGGCTAGTAAATTGAGGAAAAGTAAGAGTGTGTATAATCCATGGACTCACATTAGTCATAAAGAACTCATATACTTATTGCAAAAAAAATTTAGCCCTTGAAGCAAAGTACTACTACGCATGCCCCTAGGGGGATAGATTGGTAGGAAAAGATCATCGCTCGTCCCTGACCTCCACTCACAAGGAAGACAATCAATAATAAATCATGCTCCAATAGCATAGCATAACGAGAGACTATACATGCATGCTTCGGGAATCACAAACCTTAACACCAATATTCTTACTAACCAGAACCATTTACTAGTACCTCCCACATATTCCATCTCTATATCGCAAAATTATTGCAATGAATCAAACATATCATATTCAGTGATCCATAAGTTTTATGTAGGATTTTATGACTAACCATGCAAATCACCAATTCATGTTGGCTCTCTAAATAGATATAAGTGAAGCATGAGAGTTTAATTCTTTCTACAAAATATCATGCTCTAACAAATATAAGTGAAGCAAAAGAGCATTCTTCAAACAATGGTTTTCTATGTGAAGAGAAACAGGCAACCCAAACTTCAAATGATATAAGTGAAGCACATGAAGCATTCTATAAAGCCATACTCAAAAGATATAAGTGAAGTGCAATGAGCATTCTATAAATCAAACATGGACTATCTCATACCAGCATGGTGCAAAAAAAGAAAAAAGAAAAATAAACACAAAACACACTCCAAGATTTGTGTAACATCCCAAAATTCTAAATTTTGGGAATGTTATATTAAATAAATAGTTTTGAATGTTTGTTTGATTGTGGTGTGGTTGCTTATGTGAAATTGAGTGAAATTTGAAACTTTTTGAAAGTTAAATAAGTGGGAATAAAAGGACTTTCCCAAACTTTCATCCTGCATTTATGATCTCCATGAATTCAAATTTATTTCATCACAAAACCCTGGAGTGAAGATGATATTACTTCTTCCATTTAAAATGAAAAGGGTTTTTGGAAATATTTGAAATTCATTTGGAAATATTTCAAATTCAGAAACTTTATGCAACTCGCTGATTTTCATGAGAGAAGATAAAATGACTTCTTCAAATGCTATGAAATATGAGTCGGAAGTTTAAAAGAATCAAATTGAAAGTCCCTTTGAAGATATTTTGAAAACCATTTTCAATTTGGAGTTATTTGGTTTTTATTCCAATTATTTTTCTCCAAACATAAAATAAATGGGAATAAGGGTAAAATGATCCCCGTCAATGTAAAATTAGGAGAAAATGAATCAGAAATCATTTTGGTAATTTAAAAAATGATTTTTTTATTGGGTTTTATTGAGCCAGTAGCACTGTTTTAAAAAATCATTTTGATATATAATATGCCTATGTTATATTTCATTTTATTTTTGGTTTTATTTTATTTTGTTGTGTCTGTTTGAAAAAAGGGTTTATCCGCCGAACTAGGTCGGCCCAGCTAGTCGCCAAGCCCAGCCCAGCGCCCGAGCTTCGTCTCCTTCCCCACACAAGAGGAGTCCCGCACGTGCACGTCGGCGACGTCGAGTCCGCCCGGACTCCGTCCTCCCTTTTCCCTTACACCACACCATCACCCGCCCCTCCTATAAATGCACTGCCTCGCACCCCCTCTCTCTCCTCCTCCCCACAACCACCGCGCCACCGCCGCACTTCCCGCCCCCGCCGCCGTCCAGCTCGAGTCGCCGCTGCTCCATCGCCTCGCCCTCACCGCGTAGCCGCCGCCTTCGCATCTCACCCGCCGGAGCCACCTCGGCTCGCTGACGCCCATCGCCACTGCCTCGCCGACACCCGCAGCCACCGCTCGCCGCCGACGCCGCCGGTTTCTGTCGAACTGACCCGACCAGTAAAAAACCGCCGCCGATCGGTCTGATCCAGATCGGTTTTTCTTAAATAAGCCATTTTTATTATTATTTAGCGGACATTTTCTATTTAGATCTCTTTAGCAAACGGTTTTCGTTCGTTTAGGTTCCGGAGCTGACGTTCGTCCGATAGTCTTTCTGTCACGTAGCCAGGGACCTAGGTGCAATTATTTTATTTTATAGTTTAGCCCCTAGATTTCAATCTAGTGTTACTTTTTACTCGTTTGTCGAAATTCGACAAAACCAACGCCCACTTCTTCATCTTGATCCCCACTATCCAGAGAACATATAAAATCAACTTTTTGCAAATTTGAAATTTGAATTAGATCAGTTTTGAATTCAAACTTGTTTTGGCTATAACTTGAGTTTTACAACTCCGTTTTAATTGATTCTTTTTGCAAATCATAGCTCTTGATATGTACCTTCTGTTAAGATCAAAATCACATAATTTTGCTTCTGTTAATAATATTTTTCTGTCTAGAAGTTTTATTTGTTGATGTTTGAAGTTTTCTGAAGTGTTTACTTTGTTCTTTTGGATCTTTTGAGTGATTGCTTATGTATGGTTACACATGCTTGCTTACGATAGATTGAACGGAGTGTGACGAGTAGATCTATCATGAATTATGAGTGCAAACAATCTTCATCAACAGTACAAGGAAAGTTCACACTTTGAACATATTTTTCATACCCAGTTTTTTTATGCATTAGTTTTACCCTCAAGGATTGCATGAGTAGGAATGGGAATATGTGGTTATGCTATGTAGTTGATGAGGTAGGAACCTATTACCTTTGATCACCCCGGGATATACGTTATGTAAATATTGCTTAGCCATGCTCGTAGACAGGGATTAGTATGTGAGATTCATGAAAGTTGTGAGAGTTATAATAATTAAGGGTAACTTTAAGGTGGCAACATTAACACACATCTAGGTGGAATGGTTGGGGCACTCTGGAGAACAAAGTGGTCTGCCCGGGCACCTGGAGAACCCAGTGCTTGCCCAAGGGGATCCCGGAGTACCCGTGTGATCACCCTATGGAATGCCACCCAGGCTCAAATGGACCATAAGATTATTCATGCTAGAAACTTCTGTGTGCAGCCACAAGCCATTATGGGCTCTAGCATAGTTGAATATGTTGTGTGACCTCTTTCAGTGGTAGGCTAGCAGATGTAGGGGCAAGTAGGTGATATTGTCTACTAGAGCGGAACCAGTTCAGCTCGGGCGGAAGCCAACTTAACCTGCATGGAGATCAAAGCAGCTATAGCAGCCTTCTCGCGTTGCTCCGCCTCACTCAACCTCGACCTAAGAGCGGTGGTCCTGCCCTCAGCTTCGGTGGCCACAAGCTTCAGCTTCAGGTCGCCCCTATTGGCAAGGTCAGCGCGAGCCTCCTCTGCCCTGTGGTCCAATTCCTCCTGGATCCTGGCCTCGCACGCGCTGGCGGCATCCTCCGCCTGCACAACCTGTCGCTCCCTCGTCTCCAACCACTCAAGCTCGAGGCCGCGCTTGGTGGCCTCCAGCCTTAGTGCTTCCTCACGCTTCAGGACCTCATCCTCGCCAGTCGGAGCCCCCTTCATCGATGCCAAGGCAGCTCTGCGAGCCTCCACCTGTTGCTCCAGGAGGGCATTCAGGGCCTGAAGCTCCTGCCAGCGCTTGTCGGCAACCTCGCGGCAGCGGTCTGCCTCCCTGGCCTCCTCCAAGGCTCAGGCGCAGGCCTCCCACGAGGTTGCAAGGGATGCCTCAGCGTCCATGTTGGCGCGCTCACGTTGGAGGAGCCCAAGGTTGATGGCCACCTTCAATTGGCGTCATTCATCCACCAGCCAAAGACCCTCGGTTTCGAGGCGAGCTTCCACATCCACAAGCTCTTCCCCGAGCTGGCTCAGCACACCCATATCTTCCTAGAAGAGCTCGTGACAGACGTTACCCCGCCTGCTTGCAAGCTCGAATGCACAGCCGGGCCCGTCCTCCACACCGGGAGTTGTTAAAGAGGTTCGAGGTGGCTCGCCTCCTCCCGGCAAGGGGCTGGAAGCCGGCGCCTTTCCAGTCGCCCCTCGGGCCCCGACGGAGGCCCGGAGGGGTGGAGGCTCGTTACCCAAAGGAAAGGCTAGAGCCGAGGCCACCCAGCTGCAATCAATAACCAGAGGAGGAGCCCTCAGCACACTTCCCGCACCCCAAGCAAGGCCGTGAAGAGCGGACGGCAAGAACGCGGGGGCGAGATGCCAGGCCGGCGTGCTTGCCTCTCCGGCCAACCTCACACCAAGTGCTGCTGGCTGGCTTGAGGCGTTCAAGGTCAGCAGAGGAATCGAGACAGGAGGAGGCTGCTTATCGGGAGACTTTGTCTCCTTGGCGGAAGGGACCCTGAGGAATCACGGTCAGGAGGGGAAGCAGCACCCTAGGAATTACAAAGGTAAGGTACTCACTCGTCAATAGCGATGTACTTCCTCTGCTTCAACGGCCGGAAGGCGTCACCACTGCATCCTAGAGATCCCCTCCTTTTATGGAGCGCTACGAAGTTCGGGCGGAGCCAGCCGAAGCCCTGGGCACGGCCACCAAGGCCTGGCGCAGATGGTGCGGCCCCTGAGGAGGCGACCTCAGGGGTGCCGGATCGCATTGAGACCTCGGTGCTTGCTTCGTGGAGGTTCACCAAGGCCTCGGGGGCTCTGGCCTCAGGAGCATCGGACCGCATAGCCCCCCAGGCCGTCTCCTCAGGACGGCTTTCGAGGGTCCCGGGGGATAGCACCTCAAGAGCCCCGAGTGATGACGGTTCCTCAGCAACAGCGTCACCATCGCCCGACAGCAACCGCCCCCCTACGCCTGCTCCTGGGGTGGGCCCCACGCTCGTGGCAGGAAGGAGGGCCACGAAGACAGGGCTCTCTCGAGGCCCTGCAAGGCCAGCTGGGCGTGGTCCCCATTCTTCGAAAGGGGGCATCTGCTTCATGAACTCCGCCTTGTTAGAGCAGCAGTACATAAGACAGCCCTCCTCCGGCAGGTTGCCTGGCAACGGGTCACCCGTCAGGAGCTTGAGAACTGTGCGTCGCGCCTTAGGAGGAAGAGCCAGAGCATGAAGCCTCATGCGGTCCCCATATCCAGAGAAGGTCCACATTTGCCGAGAGTGGAGCTGAAGCGGAGCGGTGCGACACCGGATGAACTCCTTCACCACCATGGGCGACGTCACACCAAGGTCCTTTAACCTGGCGAGCCGGGTCCAAACGTGGGTGAGCCGCCGATCGGTGAACTTCGCGTGCCCCCAACCGGAGCTCGGAGCAGCTGGAACCCGAGGGAGCAGCAGCAGGGGGCTGCGCACACCGACGTCCACGAACACCCACCTCCTCCTGAAGCCTCCAATGACTGACGAGAGCTCGAAGTCAATCCCCGAGCCAGCTGTCGCCATGACGGCATAGAAGGATACACACGCAGAGCGCTGGAGAGGGTCTGTCAGGTGCAGCGAGAAGAAGTGGCAAAGCAAGGCCACGGAAGGGGCAATGCCCACCATGGCTTCGCAGACAAAGGCAAAGATAGCAAGAAGGATGATCGATTGGGGATCGAGGTGCAGCGCATTGATCTGATAATGCAAGAGCACCGCGTTGAAGAAATCAGAGAAGGGAGGAATCAGGCCTGCCCAGAGAGCGTGAAGATGGATGGGGACCTTGGTGGCCGTCATGTCAATTTTAGCGCCGGAAGTGGGCCAAGCCACCGGCGCCCCCCACTCATTGAAATCGGGTGGCAAGTGCTTTGTGCACCTTGCCCATCGCCTCTTGGTTCAGCACCACCGACCGCTCGACGGTGGGCTCGAGGACCTGCGTTGCAGGGCCGAGGTACGGGACTCTTTCTTTGCCTTCTTCTTCCGGCTTGGTGCCATGGAGGCGGGGGGAGTTGGTGTCAGATTGAGCCAGGGAAAGAGATTTGCAGCCTTCTGGGAGATGAGGGAGCGGTGGAAAGTGCTACCCGTAAGGGGTGAGGAGCTATGAAGACGACGGTGGTTATCTAGCCAGGCGGAAATCGAGGCTGCATGGGGAAGTGAGGCGCCCATGTCCCGTTAGTCGCCGCACGTCAATCAAGGCCACAGGCTATTGGGGCCCACGGCGCTCCGCACTTGCCCCTTGACTTTGCCTCGAAGCCAAGTTCGAGCACGCCTTGGGCCCGGGGGCTATTGTCGGCATTCTAGGAACGGGGGTCCCCAGACTTGCCTGCCTACGGCCCACGAAGTGGCTCCACCAACGGCCTGCTACGGCCCATCTTCATCAACCAACGCTCAAGACCCTCGCGAGGGGCCAAGCCTCATGAGGCGGACGACACAAGACCTCCTCAAGGGCGGCCTTACTAGGCCGCCTCACGAGGAGCGGAGAGATCAAGGCGAGGGGCACCTCGTGAGGTTCCCGTGACGTCAGCCATGACGACCAAGGCCAGGTGGGCGCTAGCGGGTGCAGAGTACTAGTTTCCTCTTTGGTGCTAAAGAGGCAGGCGCAGGCGAGGAGTCCCGAGGCATCAGTCAAAGGTTTCCATATCGGTGCAATGAGACCAAGACCAGCAGGACGGCAAGACGGAAGTCACCACGGAGCCCGCGACGGCGTCACCACCAGAACCTTTGGCAGGCGAAGACCACCTTTTGTCAGGATAACTTGTACTCGCTGTCCCCCTTCGAATTGGGCGTTGTGGGATCCCTTCCCACCTAATATTTGGGGAGAGGACCCGGGCCTCTAGAAATAGGGCTAGCCACCACCGTAGCCGGGGGGCTCATCGAGAGAGATAGAGAGAGAGCCTCATCTGGAGACAGATCACTCGGATCATCTCCAGCCACACAAGCTCATCGAGCTCAAGAACACCTCTCCTCATGAGGTTGTTCTTCCCTTGTACTTGTTCATCCCTAGCCTACAAGGCAATCCACCACACCACACTAGAGTAGGGTATTACACCACAATGGTGGCCCAAACCAGTATAAACTCTTGTGTCCCTTGTTCCTTGCATTCGGCGAGCTAGGTTTTAAGATCTTTGCAAGAGCATGGGATGGGGGGAAGATCTTCGTGCGCACCCTAGTGTTCGAACCTCAAGGGTTTGCCGGAACACGTGATCCGACACCATTATTGGCTCTGGCATAGATGAGTATGTTTTGTGAGCTCTTTCAGTGGTAGGCTAGCAGATGTAGGGGAAAGTAGGTGGTACTGTCTACCCAGAGTAAAGACTCAATGCTTCAGAAAGACTATGTCTCGATCTTCCGATCATGGATGCGGTCGAGTCTTGTGGGGAAAAGTGCACAAACCTCTCTAGAGTGTACAAACTAATCATGATTAGCCTTGTCCCCGGTTATGGACATCTTGAGTATCTGCTATTTGAATTATTGGTTGATCTCATCACTCTATTTAGTGAAATTGTTGGGTTATTAATGATTTGGTGATTTTTGGATTGAGTTGGGGTTACCTTATCAATATGGGTAATTTGACTTAGTAGTAAATAAAATCTATTCTTTTGTTGTAGGGAAAAATTAGCTTGATGCAAAATTTAAAATTAGAGCCTCCACCAGCCAAATATGCATATAGAGATATTTTCATTATTATTCCATGGTGTGAAATTGCCAGTACATTCAATGTACTGACCTACATGGCTGCAACGTCTCATGTTGTAGGATTTTTACGACGAGTAAGTGATACATTAGGGTTACGATGTCTACACTCAACTTTGTTGTTGGTGTTGTTGGGAACTCAACAACTTTGTTGTTACTTCCGATATATGGATTGAGGTCACAGTATTTACGTTACTCTATACATGTGATATACCTCTGTTATAAATCCTCGAGTACTGTTTGTGTCAGCATACCGATCCAGGGATGACACTTAAACACGGAGACTTTGATCCATTCGGGTCAAATCGCTACAAGATGGCGTCAGAGCACATGCTGACTGTAGGACATGACCCCTAGAAACTGGCAAGCCCTTAGGAAATGTTTTCCCTAAAACTTTATTTTCAAAAGAGACCCCTTAACTCTCATCTTTTCTAAGATTTACCAAGTATTTCCTATCATCACAAATAGTTATACTATACCCTTTCCCCTTTTGACCACGCGAGGATTCAGCTGATGAGACCACTCTGAGAAGATATCGGACAACTAAGACCACTTCGGAATGAAGAGGATTTTACCGTGCATTATAATAGTGGAAACTACAATGGTTGAAGAATTCGATGACTAGGAGAATTTGAAGGTTCTAAAGAATTCCCAGATTGGTATGATCTAGGAAAGCTACCCTTATGGAACTTGTCAGACTATTGAAGCTTTCAATACCCGAGAGCAAGGTGTGTCGGAGAAAGACCGGTACATGGAGCGTTGAAACTCAAAGTTTTTGTCACGAAAACCCTAAGGCACGAGATATCGACTATGGAATGATAGCTCATGGCAATGACATGGGCATAAACACGGCTATCCATGAGGTTATCGCCCGCTTATGCTATTGTCACCGGGCTGAGTTAAGCATGCATTTAATCGGAAGAATTGGATGACAAAAGGGCTAATGGATCACCTATTAGCAAAAGATGAAGTTTTAACCTTAGCTGGTGTATCGCCAGGATCTAGAGTATTACATCAAGAATTTTAAGATGGACCTTCAGGAAGCCGTATTTGACAAGGAAGCATTTCATGAAGAACTCAGGACCCAGAAGCTGAAGGTAGCCAAGCTGGAGGAGCAAAACCTCGAGATACTGGAGATTCGTCAAGAACTGAAGGACAGTAGGATGACCATGGTTCATGCCAAGGAGGTTGAAATCCTGAGGTTTGGAACGCAACTCCGGAATATTAAAGGACGTCACGAGAGACTTCGCGTCAACAAAAATGACCTGGCAGAAGAACTTGAGAAGATCAGCAAGCACGATCAGAAGAAGACCAAACCCCTGTTACATACTTACGTTAGATGTGATGATTGTGAGCTTTCATTTGTTTGATGTTTTTCCGATAGCCACAAAATAAAATATGTCTCTTCAAAACTACTATTTGTATTGTGTGTATCCCTCTCTATCTCTCTTATCTCACCCCAAAACCCTTGGAACCAATAGAGGATGAATGGAGATGAACTCATATTTTCTGGACCGATGACTCAATTGGAGACAGACCAATGGATTCAGAACATGAAGGATCACATGAAGAATAACCCTATAGCCGGAAAGGATATGGCCCAGCATGATCTTCAGTGCTTTGAAAGAGGTGCTGCTACTTGGTAGAGGATGTACCAAACCATCAATGGATGGCAAAGAGTAACCCCTTGGGAAGAATTTAAGTTGACATTGCTAAAGTCTCAGCTTGTGTCCCAGAAATTGAAGCCTTGTGGAAATGATATGAAGAAACCTTGTGCATGCAAGCTCTATGGAGAAATAGGACATAATGATAAAGAACACAAGGATGAATGACCTCATTGTGAAGAATGTCACCCAGCTGAAGAATGCCCAACTAGGCAGATTACTTGTTTCTTATGTGAAGGGACTACCCACTACCCTGCTTAGTGTCACATTTACCCCATGGTACAAAGAACCATCCAGCAGAAGAAAGGAGCAATGGAAGGAGCCCTCATGGAAATTTTAGAAAAACGTGTGATGAAGGAAGAGGTGGAGGACACGCCCGAAGAAAGACCCAATTAAACCCTGCACCAAGTATTGCTACTCATGTGGAGAAGAAGGACACATCTCCCAGAACTGTCTGAAGGGGGATCTAGTAGCATTCCCGACAGTGGAAGTAGAGTATGACCCACAAGAGATAGAAGCCCTGATTGGAACGGAGAAGTCCAGGAAGAGAAATAGATTGGCTTCTAGGAACAACCCAATTTCTACAGAGAAGGACCTGAGTCATATCACATGTTTCAGGTGCAAAGATTTAGGGCACTACTTCAGCGGTTACCCAAAAAGGAAGCCGAGGACCCAAGGAGGCTATGTAATCACAAGGAAACCTCGGGACTTGTCAGAAGTAATATGTTCTCGTTGTAACGAAGCAGGAACTTTGTCAGAGATTGTCCCAAAGAGAAGGAGGCTTGTGCTAAATAGTAGTAGTAGTTGGAACATTTCTTTTATATTGAGGTGTTGAGTTGAGGCATGTAATGGAATGCAGGAGACTGTAATAATTTGAGAATCGATAAAGTTAGCATCGTTGGTACTGATTTTAAATTTTATGAGTTGTTACTCTATGAAGAAAGATTTTGACCATTTTCAAGGATATGAGAAATATGGTCTATGAAAGAATTTGTGCATTTCAAGGGTGGTAGTACCTTGTGAGGACATTTGACCCCTGGAAAAGATAATGATATTCCACGGAGTGGACATCAGACAAAATAAGTATGAGTTTTATCTCAATATGTGGGATACCCCGAGAATATGAAGGGATGAAGTACTATTGGATGTAAAGGAGATATAATGTTGGTAATATGGAGCAATTGTAACCCCAGGGTGAGTTGAAGCTATACATGTGATGAGGTGAGCCTATAACCCACAGGCTCCAGGACCTGCCAAGAAGCAAGCACACTCTTGCTGAAGGAAAAACCCTGGAAGAAGTTACGACTTTATCAACAGCCGATCTTATAGGAGTTACGCAAAACCTGAGAGAGGTGAAGAAACGATAGATGTTCATTTGGCTTGCAGAATCAATGGATTTATCCGAACTTCGTTCATCGACAAGAGAAATTCTGCAATGCTTGTGAGGATGGACGAGTGTTAGAATGCGAGATTCACTAAACCATATACAAGGTAATGATTTGGGTACGGATTGGATTGATCACCATGCCGACTTACTCTTATTATTCGCCTCTGCTATATGGCATGGTAAATCTGAGTGACTTACCCAGAGTAGTGAGGCGATGATCAAAACCTTGTTTGAACCTTAGAATGGTATGACAATTTTCCCTTGTACAAGGCAGCTGTTGCCAATCGTAGGTCATACGGTGAGAATGAAGCCCAAACTCATTTCCTGCAGGAGAAATCATAAATTGATGACCACCATGAGGTATCGATAGTTGTTTAGTATTGGCGCCAGACCTGTCAAGTGTCAACTAAGAAGACCCATTCACAGAAGAACCGTACCAAGATAAAAAGACAAAAGACTTGAGGAAAGGGTTATGCCACTATCGGAAGAGCCGGAGTAGGAATTTTCCCAAAAATTGAGAAGACTGATACTATCAAGAATAAGGATGGGTATATGAGTTTTGATGGAACCGTAACAATGCTTCTAAGGGTGGTAGCACCCGAGACCCCCTGAGACAATTGATGCATTTTGAGAAGAGCCCCGAACCTAACATATTTCTTGCCAGCCTCTCCAAATCTCGAGGGCGAGATTCATTTTAAGGGTGGTAGGTTTGTAACATCCCAAAATTCTAAATTTTTGGAATGTTATAATAAATAAATAGTTTTGATTGTGGTGTGGTTGCTTGTGTGAAATTGAGTGAAATTTGAAACTTTTTGAAAGTTAAATGAGAGGGAATAAAAGGACTTTCCCAACCTTTCATCTTGCATTTATGATCTCCATGAATTCAAATTTATTTCATCACAAAACCCTGGAGTGAATATGATATAACTTCTTCCATTTAAAATGAAAAGGGTCTTTGGAAATATTTCAAATTCAGAAACTTTATGCAACTCAATGATTTTCAAGAGAGAAGATAAAATGACTTCTTCAAATGCTATGAAATATGAGTTGGAAGTTTAAAAGAATCAAATTGAAAGTCCCTTTGAAGATATTTTGAAAACAATTTTCAATTTGGAGTTATTTAGTTTTTATTCAATTTATTTTTCTCCAAAAATAAAATATATGGAAATAAGGGTAAAATGATCCCATTCAATGTAAAATTAGGAGAAAATGAATTTGAAATCATTTTGGTATTTTAAAAATGATTTTTTATTAGGTTTTATTGAGCCAGTAGCACTGTTTGATTTATTTAATTTTTTGTGGAATTTATTTGCCCTTGAAAAATAGTTCATGTTTTAGAAAATATTTTTCTGAAAATTCTGATATATAATATGCCTATGTTATATTTTATTTTATTTTGTTGTGTCTGTTTAAAAAAAGGGTTTATCCGCCGAACTGGGCCGGCCTAGCTAGTCGCCAAGCCCAGCCCAGCGCACGAGCTTCGTCTCCTTCCCCATGCAAGCGAAGTCCCACGCGCGCACTCCGGCGACGCCGAGTCCGCACGGACTCCGTCCTCCCTTTGCCCCTCCGCCACGCCATTGCCTGCCCCTCCTATAAATGCGCTGCCCCACATCCCGTCTCTCTCCTCCTCCACACAACCGCCGAGCCGCCACCGCACTTCCCACCGCCGCCGCCTGCGCTGCCGTCCCGCTCGAGCCGCCGCTGCTCCATCGCCTCGCGCTCACCGCGTAGCCGCCGCCTCCGACTCTCGCCCGCCGGAGCCGCCTCGCCTCGCCGACGCCCGTCGCCACCGCCTTGCCGACACCCGTAGCCGTCGCTCGCCGCCGACGCCGCCGGTTTCCGTCGAACTCACCCGACCGGTAAAAAACTGTCGCCGACCGGTCTGATCCAGATGGGTTTTTCTTAAATAAATTGTTTTGTTTTTATTATTTAGGGGATGTTTTCTGTTTAGATCTCTTTAGCAAATGGTTTTCGTTTGTTTAGTTTCCGGAGGCGGACGTTCGTCCAATAGTCTTTCTGTCACGTAGCCAGGGGCCTAGTTGCAATTATTTTATTTTATAGTTTAGCCCCTAGATTTCAATCTAGCGTTACTTTTTACTCGTTTATCCAAATTCTATGAAACCAATGCCCACTTCTTCGTCTTGATCCCCTCTATCCATAGAACATATAAAATCAAATTTTTGAAAATTTAAAATTTGAATTAGATCAGTTTTGAATTCAAACTTGTTTTGGCTATAACTTGAGTTTTACAACTCTGTTTTAATTGATTCTTTTTGCAAATCATAGATCTTGACATGTACCTTTTGTTAAGATCAAAATCACACAATTTTTCTGCTTTTAAAAATATGTTTCTATCTAGAAGTTTTATTTTTTGGTTTGTGAAGTTTTCCGAAGTGTTTTCTTCGTTCTTTTGGTTCTTTGAGTGATTGCTTATGTATGGTTACACCTGCTTGCTTACGATAGAATGAACGGAGTGTGACGAGTAGATCTAACATGGATTATGAGTGCGAAGAATCTTCATCCACAGTACAAGGCAAGTTCACACTTTGATCATATTTTTCATACCCAGTTTTTTATGCATTAATTTTACCCTCAAAGATTGCATGAGTTGGATTCGGAACATGTGGTTATGTTATGTAGTTGATGAGGTAGGAACCTATTACCTTTGATCACCCCGGGATATACGTTATGTTCATATTGCTTAGCCATGCTCGTAGACGGGGATTAGTATGTGAGATTCATGAAAGTTGAGAGAGTTATAATAATTAAGGGTAACTTTAAGGTGGCAACATTAACACACATCTGGGTGGAATGGTTGGGGCACTCTGGAGAACAAAGTGGTCTGCCCGGGCACCTGGAGAACCCAGTGCTTTCCCAAGGGGATCCCGGAGTACACGGTGATCACCGTATGGAATGCCACCCAGGCTCAAATGGACCATAAGATTATTCATGCTAGAAACTTCCATGTGCAGCCACAAGCCATTATGGGCTCTGGCATAGTTGAGTATGTTGTGTGACCTCTTTCAGTGGTAGGCTAGCAGATGTAGGGGAAAATATGTGGTATTGTCTACCCAGAGTAAAGAGTTAATGCTTTAGAAAGACTATGTCTCGATCTTCCAATCATGGATGTGGTCGAGTCTTGTGGGGAAAAGTGCACAAGCCTCTGCAGAGTGTACAAACTAATCATGATTAGCCGTGTCCCCGGTTATGGACATCTTGAGTATCTGGTATTTGAATTATTGGTTAATCTCATCACACTATTTAATGAAATTGTTAGGTTATTACTGATTTGGTAATTTTGGGATTGAGTTGGGGTTACCTTCTCAATATGGGTAATTTGACTTAGTAGTAAATAAAATCTATTCTTTTGTTGTAGGGAAAAATTAGCTTTATGCAAAATTTAAAATTAGAGCCTCCACTAGCCAAATATGCATATAGAGATAGATATTTTCATTATTATTCTATGGTGTGAAATTGCCAGTACATTCAATGTAGTGACCTACATGGTTGCAATGTCTCATGTTGGAGGATTCTTACGACGAGTAAGTGATACGTTAGGGTTACGATGTCTGCACTCAACTTTGTCGTTGGTGTTGTTGGAAACTCCACAACTTTGTTGTTACTTCCGCTATATGGATTGAGGTAATAGTATTTATGTTACTCCATACATGTGATTTAACTCGTTATAAATCCTCGAGTACTATGTGTGTCAGCATACCGATCCAGGGATGATACTTAAGCACAGAAACTTCGATCCCTTCGGGTCGAGTCGCTACAGTTTGTACATATCACGCGAACGAAACGAAACCGAAAATATACCGATACTTGTTGAAGAAAGATGGGATTCCTTCCAGGGCATCCCCAAGCTTAGACGCTTGAGTATCCTTGAATATTTACTTGGGGTGCCTTAAGCATCCCCAAGCTTGAGCTCTTGCCTCTCCTCCTTCTCCTCACATCGAGACCTCCTCGATCTTCGAACACTTCATCCACACAAAACATAACCAAACTTTTAGTGGCGGGGTTAGTGAATATGGAAATGAAATCCCATCATGTACTATTGTAACATTATTGTATAATTATAAAAAAACATTACCCACTGTATGCTATGACAATTCTCTGGCCCCAAGTCAAGGAGGCTTCAACAAGAATTCAATCATACGCAAATAATGAAGCTATAACAACAATCTGTGAAAACAGGACAACATGTAAAGATTTGAACATCCACCATACTTCTGTAACTCAAAAAAAATCTAAAACATTAGGACAAAATAAAAAATTTGTATAGAAAGACAGTACAAAAAGTTTCAGACCCATTTGACATTCCAGTAAAAAATGTAAAATCGAGCACTATAGCCAAAGTTTCTGTTTTGCACCACACAAACCAACAAGCAATTTAATCATCCTAAAGGCAAACCTTGGCACATTATTTTTATAATACAATGGAATTGTACAAGGGGATAATTATTTTTGTGAGATCTTCATGAAAAATTCTACATTGTTTCCATGAGCATGAACAGAAGTGTTCAAGGTCGACCCTCACTTCTCCAATGCCTAACTTCCAATCGCTTCTCTTTTGTGAAAAGGTTTTAAACTTTATAAAAGCACTCAATAGAAATAAATGGCTCTCTAAAACTTCTGGGTTGTCTCCCTGGCAATGCTTTCTTTAAATCCATTAAGCTAGGCATAAAGTGCTCAAGTAATGAATCCACCCGGATCCCAAGGTATATCAAAGCCAATTTTAATTAACAATGATTTGGCATTTAGTAGTGAGCACAAAGCAACATATATCATGCAATGACGAAGTCTAACTCTCTTCCTATGCATCGGCATGTCATACAAGAACAATTCAAGCATATCAAGTAAAGGCCAATACATAGCATAAGCAGTTTCTTGCAATTTTATCATGTTGTAAACATAGAGAGGTGGAGATATAGTTCCGCTCTCATCATAATTGCAAGTAGGAGTAGCAAGCACATGCATATTATATTCATCAAAATTATCATGTGCAATGGTAAAATACAACCCATCAATGTAATCCTTAATAAGTGAAAATTTCTCCGATATAGTTTAGTTTGGAGAATTCAGAAAGATAATAGGACTATCATGTGTGGGTGCAATGGCAACAATTTCATTCTTAACATAAGGAACTATAGCAAGTTCATCTCCATAAGCATAATTCATAATGGCATCATGGACACAAGCATAGCAAGCATCAAGTTCATCAAAAAGGGATATTTCAAACGAATCAACGGGGTCATAGCAATTATCATAAAATTCATCCTTCGGTAAGAACAAAGGGAAATTAAATAATGTATGAGTTGAAGAGTTACTCTCGTTAGAAGGTGGGCACGGGTAGCTAATCCGCTCTTCCTCCTTTTGTTCTTCGCTCTCCTCATCATCTTTTTCATCCAATGAGCTCACAGTTTCATCAATTCCTTCTTCAATAGACTCCTGCAAAATATTAGTCTCTTATCGGAAAGCGGAGATTTTCTCAATAAATTCATCAATATTGGAATTATATTTATAATTATCATAGCAATATTTAAGGATAGCAAAATTTTCAGGTTTATAAACTGAATCATCAAAATCTTCAAACTTTTCAAACAAAGATTCAATTTCATAAGCACCCTTAAAAGAAATGAATTCTTCTATTCGTTCCACATCATAGTAATAATATATACCATTAGCATAAGAAGCCAAGGTTTCATTGTCATTAAATTTGCATGAAAAGGGAAGGTGTGGAGCATCCATCCTAGATCAACAAGCATAATCATATATTAAGCATAAATTCCAAGCATACCAATGCAACATATGAATTTGATCCCATAAATTTTTCCCTTTTTGTGTCAACCAATAATCCCTAAAGTATTCACGTTGATCTAATGTTACTCCCATTATCATGTTGAATGGGGTTTTCTCAGGATTATCAAAGTAGTGCATAATATTTTTCACATAACGAGCATCGAGGGTTTTTGGAGGTTCCCCATCTCCATGAGTAGCAAGTACCACTAATTTTTTTGGTGTTTCATCTATAGAGGATCGTTTGTAGCCTTTTAAGATAAATAATAGTGTCGAACCCAACGAGGAGCTAAAGGTAGAACAAATATTCCCTCAAGGCCTATCCACCACCGATACAACTCTACGCACACTTGATGTCTGCTTTACCGAAAACAAGTATGAAACTAGTTTGTAGGTGTGATGCTAGAACTACTTTGCAAGAATAAAACTAGAAGTACTTTGCAAGATAATAAGAGTTAGGTGTTTAGTAAAAAGGTTTTTGTCAACAAGAAAGTTATTTGTCCCTAGGCATTCGATAACAAGTAGCGGTAATCCTTCTTGCAATTCTACATGAGGGAGAGGCATGAGCTAACATACTTTCTCTACTTGGATCATATGCACTTATGATTAGAACCCTAGCAAGCATCCGAAACTACTAAAGATCATTAAGGTCGTGAAACCCAAGCATAGCATTAAGTTCAAGTCCTCTTTAGCCCATGCCATAGCCCACCTACTCGGGTTTAAGCTTCTGTCACCATCGCAACCCACCATAAGCAAACCATGAACATATTGCAACACCCTACAGCAGGGGCCCCACACGTTTGCGCGAGAGCGGAGGGCATGGTAGGATAGCAAAATAAATAAAATATACAATTATACCAACCAAGATCATGATTAACCCACAGGACAAAACGGATCTACTCAAACATCATAGGATAACCATAGATCATTGGGAAATAATATATGGAGTTGAGCACCATGTTTAAGGAGAGATTACAGCGGGGAGAAGAGGTGTTACACCGCTGCATAGAGGGGGAGAGAGTTGGTGTTGACGGTAGCAATGTTGTTGATGTAGATCGCCGTGTCGATCATTGCCCCGGTGTCACTCTGGCGCCACCGGGAGCGAGGGGGAGAGAGCCCCCCTACTTCTTCTTCTTCCTTGGACTCCCCTGCATGGGGAGGCGAATTCTCCATCTAGTCCATGGGCTCCAATGGCGACAGAGGGGCGGGAGCCCGTCCGAGATTGGATGTCCCTCTCTGTTCTCTTCTATTTCGCGCTCCCCTCATCTGGCCCTTCACAGTTTCTTAAATTCCTGGAGATCCGTAACTCCGATTGTGCTGAAATTTTTACACGATTTTTTTCGTAAATTATCTTTCTTGCGTGAGAAGAAGGGCCGCAACCGACCTTCACTACAAAAAAAAGACACATCCGTGACATTTTGGGCCGAACGGAAAAAAATTATGTCATACATATGACACTTCTATGACGATAATTGTGACAAAACCCGGTATCATCATAGATGTGGTGGGCTCCTACTTCGATGACAAAAAATCATGACAGAAAATGGGCTTTTCGTACTAGGCGGGACGGAGACGCAGCTGGATGACATTCTTTGGGCCGTCCATGACGGAAAAAACCGTGGTAGAAGCGAGGGGGAGGAAAATTTCGGGGAGTTCCCAGTTACGGTGGGAGGTCGGGGGCCGACTGATGCGCGTTTCTCTTGTACACGTACGCGCGTGTGTGCGAGGTGTTGGCTCTAACTGAACCCGAGCGAGGCTTTGGGCTCTAACTGAACCTGAGCGATTGCACAGCATGCTACGCGTTACTGAACCCGAGCGATCGATCAATGGCTGTTAACTGAACCCGATCGAGCGATTCCTTCGCTACTGCTGCTAACTAAAGCTGGTCGATGGGATGAACAGTTAGCGTTGCGGGGGGTTTGGATGAACAGTGAGCGGTGGCATTGCCTCTGGATGAACAGGACCCTGTGGTGTGGTGGAGGGTTGGAGAATAGTAGACGGTGGAGGGGTGCCCGTGGAGGGGTGGATGAACAGGACCCCGTGGTGTGGTTGGCTGGATTAACAGTAGACGGTGGAGGGGTGCCGGTGGAGGGGTGGTTGAATAGGACCCCGTGGTGTGGAGGGCTGGATGAACAGTAGACGGTGGAGGAGTGCCCGTGGAGGGGTGGTTGAACAAGACCCCGTGGTGTGGAGGGCTGGATGAACAGTAGACGGTGGAGGGGTGGTTGAACAGTAGCCGGTGGAGTAGCGCGCGATGGAGGCTGGATGAATAGGAGCCCGTGGAGGCTGGATGAGCAGGAGCCCGTGGAGGCTGGAGGAGGTCGACGGTGGAGATGAACAGTATCCCGCGGAGTCCCGTTTTGCGGTACCCCACACCCCTCCTGATGAACAGGACCCCCGTTTCGACTGTAGCGCACCAACACAAGTCTGTTTCCTCCGTTTTGCAGTATGCCACACCCCTCCCGATCAACAGGACCCCCGTTTCGACCGTAGGAGGTCCGTTTCCAACGTTTTGCGGTACGCCAGACCCCTCCCGATGAATAGGATCCCGTTTCGAACGTGGCCGGTCGAACACAAGGTTGTTTCCTCCGTTCTGCGGTACGCCAGGCCTCGTTTCCATCGCATGTTCCGTCCAAGCCCTCCCGATGAACACGACGCATTCCGTTGCCTCCCCATGAACACGACGACGACGTTGTTTCTCCGTTCCGACCCAGCCATGTACAGGAGCCCTGGCCGTACGTATGCGCGAGTAGGCGTTCGAGACCCCGCCCATATGTACACATACGTGGTCGTATTTTCTTTCTTGCACCCTGGCCGCTGTACGTACGTGTAAATGCTACGTGCGCGCCTCTACTACGACATGTGCGCGCCTCTACATCGACCAGTATGTACGTACACGTTCGCGACCAGAATGACAACACTACGTATGCTTCGACCAGGTGGGTCCCGACTATCAGGCACTTCCTTGCCTGCGAAGATGTAGCAGGTCGGTCCCAACAGTCAGGGGGCGAATCATTTTTTTTTGCCCGGACGCACTTCCTTGCATGCGAAGATGTAGCTGGTGGGTCCCAGCAGTCAGGGGGAAACGTTTTTTCGCGAAATACAGTGGCCCATCCGGTGGGTCCCAGCTGTCAGGTGGAGGAATCATTATTTTCCGCGTAATAAGGAGGCACTTCCTTGCTGCGACCATGGACCCAGCTGTCAGCCTCTCCACGTACAGTCCACGTCTGATGGAAGTCGTTCCTTGACCACGTTGACCACGCCGCGCCGAGAGCACCAGGGCGGTGGACGACGGCGAGGCCTAGGAAGGGGACGACACGGAGGCAGGAAAGACTCGGGAGTTGTTTCCCACGCGGAGGGGAGTACGACTGTACGAGGGTTTACTGGTTTGTCTGCCGTCGCCGGAGAATAACAGCAGGTGTGGGTGAGTAGAGGGATGGCTAGGCCAGCAATGGGAGTACGGTCGGGTGGTGAGGCCTGCGAGGCAGCACAGCCGGCCGTGAGGAGGAGGGAGCGGGTAGTCCCGCCGGCGCTTGTTTGAGCGGCTGGAGCAGGAAGAGCAGAGATTGAAGAAGCATGACGGCCGTTGGATGGACATCCAACAGTCAGTGCTTGTGCGTCAACCTTTTTTTAGGAAAGCCTCAAATCTGTGGAAAACAGCATACAGCCCATCTGCCATTATTCCTAATAATTTACATCCCATTTGCTATTCTTAAGGTTTTTTTGGAGCCCATATTCTTTTTGTTAGCATTACAGCCCATATTGTGGCACCGGTTAAAAAATTATATGAAATTTTGCATATTTCGGTGCGGTCCGAACTGTTTTTAATCCCGAAATTTCGACTCACATTCAAACTGATTTTAAAAATAAATGTATATCAATATAAAATCCAACAAATTCTCCACGCATAAAAATTAATGTAATTTAAAATCTTGAAATGAAAAAAAAGATATTTGAAACTAATTGCCGGTTTGATGTGTTTTAAAAATGTACAACCCGTTTCTCATTACTGATGGGCCATTTTCTCGGCCAGCCGAATGAAAGCTCTCCTCGTCTTGAAAGATTTGCAGCCCAACAGGCCTGACAAAGCGACTTACTTGGCAAATCACAAAAAAACTAGGCTGTGGCCGTGGACCCAGCTGTCAGCCTCTCCACATACAGTACTCTTCCGATGGAAGTCGTTCCTTGACCATGTTGACCACGCCGCACGGAGAGCACCACGGCGGTGGACGACGACGAGGCCTAGGAAGGGGATGACGCGGCAGTGGAAGCCCGCGCGGAGAGGACTACGAGGGTTCACTGGTCCGGCTGCAGTGTGAGGCTGTCGTCGCCGCAGGGCCTGGCCAGCGGTGGGAATAGTAGGGGCGGTGAGGCCTCTGCGGCAGCACAGCCAGCAACGGGAGGCAGGAGCATGCGGCACGACCGGTGCTGCTTTGGGCGGCTGGAGCAAGAAGAAAAGAGGTTGAAGAAGCACTACGGCCGTTGGATGGACATCGTATGCTCACTGGAGCTAGAATCGTTCATATTGACTAAGTTGACAAAGCCCTTCATCCCCATCAACTTAGTAGGCCCACAAGTCAGCCTCCCAGCAAGGTGGGTCCCAGCTAGCCGGGGGAGTATTCATTTTTTTTGTGCGTAATAAGGAGGCACTTCCGGTGGGTCCGAGCTGACAGCGAGGGGAACGTTTTTTTCGCGAAATACGGTGGCCCGTCCGATGGGTCCCAACAGTCAGGGGGAAACGATTTTTTTCACAAAATACTGGTGGCCCGTCCGGTGGGTCCCCGCTGTCAGGTGGAGTAATAATTATTTTCCGCGTAATAAGGAGGCACTTCCTTGCGGCTGCCGTGGACCCAGTTGTCAGCCTCTCCATGTACAGTACTCTTCCGATGGAAGTCGGTCGTTGACCATGTTGACCACGCCGCGCCGAGAGCACCAGGGCGGTGGACGACGGCGAGGACTAGGAAGGGGACGACTTGGAGCTGGGGAAGACGCAGCAGTGCATGCCCACGCGAAGAGGAGTACGAGGGTTCACTGGTTCGGTTGCGGTGTGAGGCTGCTGTCGCCGCAGAATAACAGGGGGTGTGGGTGAGTAGAGTGATGGCCCTGGCCAGCGGTGGGAGTAGTAGGGGGCGGTGAGGCCTTCGCGGCATCACAGACGGCCACGGGAGGCAGGAGCACGCGGCACGACCGGCGCTGGTTTGGGCGGCTGGAGCAAGAAGACCAGAGGTTGAAGAAGCACTACGGCCGTTGGATGAACATCGTACGATAACAGGAGCTAGAATCGTTCATATTGACTAAGTTGACAAAGCCCTTCATCCCCGTCAACTTGGTAGGCCCACAAGTCAGCCTCCCACTATGCTGGGTTCCAGCTGGCAGGGGGGATATTCATTTTTTTTGTGCGTAATAAGGAGGCACTTCCTTGCGTGCGAAGATAGCTGGTGGGTCCGACATGTCAGCGGGGGGCACTTTACTTCGCGAAATACAGAGGCCCTTCTGGTGGGTCCCAGATGTCAGGTGGAGGAATCATTATTTTGCGCATAATAAGGAGGCATTTCCTTGTGTGCGGCCGTGGACCCAGCTGTCAGCCTCTCCACACACAGTCTACTTCCGATGGTGTCATTCGTTGACCACGTTGACCACACCGCGTCAAGCGCATCCAAGGTGGTGGACCACGGCGAGGCCCCGGACAGCAACGAGCCAGAGATGGGAAGACGCGGGAGTAGAGTCGCAGACAGAGAGGTGTACGAGGGTTAACTGGTTCTAGTGCGATGTGGTTCGGCAGTCGGTGGGGAAGAACAGGAGGTGTGGAGGGGTGGAGGGATGGCCTGGCCAACGGTGGAGTAGCGCTTCATAGCGAAGCGTGCTAACCAGAGCTGCTAGCAGCAGGAGGCGGGAGGTGGTCCCGGCGGCGTTGGAGGAAGAAAACGAGAGATTGAAGATGGATGCCGGTCATTGGATGTAAATCCAACAGCTAACATGTTAGAATCATTTGTTGACTAAATTGATAACGACTTGCATTGGCTTCGACCTATTGGCCCACATTTCAGCCTCCAAAAATGTGGCACGTATTCAACCCATTTTTTTGGAATTTACAGTCTTTTTTTGCGCGCTAGAATTTACAGTCAATTTGATCTTCTTTTTTTGAATTACAGCCATTAGCTGGGCTGGGTGAACAAATAATGTAGCGTCCATGCAGCCCGTTTATTTTACTTCCTAAAAAATTACAGCCCATTTGCACTTTCTCGAAATACACGATTTTGCTGGGCTGATTCTAATTATAATGTTGGGTTGGGCCAGCATTGTTATCAAAAAATAAAAAGGGGCTGAGCATTTTGTTATAAATATATTTAAATAATAAGTGATATTATTACATTCGTCCTTAAATCTTACCAAGCTTTTGTACACAATCACTAGGATTTTCGTGCCAAAACAATCTAGGATTTTATTTGTTATAAGAAATTATTTTTATAAGTTAATAAGATGTGGGATGTTGTTTTCTTACATATGTAAGTATCTGTTAAATATATGATGAAAATAAAAATAATATATAATAACATATAAAATATATTTTTTTTAGAAAAACAGGGAGCATCTCCCCGGTTCCATTGCTGAGAATGAAACCACAACATATTCTGATACAGCAGCTCAAAGACCAGTTCGAAAGCAAAGGTAGAAAAGCTACAAACTAGGGGGGTGGATGAACAAGTTCTCTGAATAACACAAATCACCCGAGCGGTGCGAAATGCAGAGCGGATAGAGCACTCAAATGACACAAGGAGGGTCCAGCGAAGCCTTCACGGTCTTCAGCCGAGGGGCTGTGTCAGCCTGCGGCGACCAGTAAGCAAGCAGAGACACCGGGCTGGAAGGCGTAGCATGGTGGATGTCCCTCTTTTTCGGCGCCAGGTGCCCATCATCTTCATCAAAGATCTTGAGACGAGCCCACGGGTCCAGCCCCAGAGCAGGTCGAGCCTTGTTCAGCCACAAGTGATCACCAACGGTTTCTGGAGGGATCTCGTTAGGGTTTCCATGAAGCTCATCAACTTGTCCTTATCCGATCCAGAGGAGAGAATCGCCCAGTTCCTCACCATGTTCTTGATCAACCTCAAGACCTGCAGCATGGAAATCCAGGAAGTGTTACTGAAATCATAGCATTTCTATATTTCCAGAGGCACCAAAGGACAGCTAAGCTAACAGTGTTTAAAACTGAGCACTTTTTGGTAGCAATCCAGAATTTGGCGACAGATTCAAAGGATGAGCCAATCTGACTAGAGAAATATTCCTCAATGTGGGCCCAGAGATGTTTAGCAACTATACATTCAAAAAATAGGTGAGAACAAGACTCTTGTTCCAAGCAATAAACACAATCAAGGGGTTTGATGATGTGTCTCTTCCTAAGATTATCCCTAGTCATCAATTTGTTTTTGGAGAGAAGCCAGAGAAATACATGAATTTTAGGGGGAACTCTCAATTTCCAGACAGCAGGGATAAACACGGGTTGGACCCCTCTAAAGTTGATAACATGATAGAGGGAGCTAGAGGAATACTTCCCCTTATTGTCCAACTGCCAAATCAGGTCATCCGGCTCGGCGGTAAAGGTAATGCTTTTGGCAATTTCCTCCAACTGGAACCATTGTTCCATGAGACTATCACTAAAGTTCCTTCTAAAAGAGAGTTTTAGGCATTGACCGTCCCAAACTTCATTGACACTTTTGTTAAGCTCATTGCCGACAGAGTAAATAAGCCAAAATTGGACTGCTAGGGGGGATGTGCCAAACCAAGTATCTTCCCAGAACCTGGTTCTGCTCCCATCCCCTATGTTCCATCTGTAGCCAAATTTCACAGCATGCATAATAGATTTTAATCCTTTCCAGAATCTAGAGGTCTTAGGGTTGGAGGAAGGGACAAAAATATTAGGTTTATTTCCTAGTTATTTATGGGCAATAATAAGCTTCCAGGGTTTCAGGTCTTCCTCATAGAATCTTTTAATCCAAGACCCTAGAAGACAGATGTTAATTTCTTGGAGGTTAGGTATGCAAAGGCCTCCAAAATCTTTTTTCATAGAGACTAGGGCCCAATTAGCAAGGTGTAGCTTTCTATTTCCCTCAAAATCATTCCACAATAAATGAGACCTGAGAATTGATGAGGTTCACTGCCCATTTAGG
This sequence comes from Triticum urartu, assembly GCF_056163025.1. Lineage (NCBI taxonomy): Eukaryota > Viridiplantae > Streptophyta > Magnoliopsida > Poales > Poaceae > Triticum > Triticum urartu. Next base: position 170,789,766 of record NC_141877.1, on the reverse strand, counting down.
GAACTTGAAGAAGGAGAGGAGATACACTGGAATGCTAGCCAAACAAGCTTGTATGAGGATCAATCTACCTCTGTAAGAGAGAAGTTTGCCCCTCCACCCAGCAATCCTTTTAATGATTTTATCCAGAAGGAGTTGGATATCCTTTCTCCTTAGTTTATCATAATGGAGAGGGATACCTAGGTACTTAATGGAGAAGTTACCTTTATTACAGACTAGAATAGAGAGGAAGTCAGCTAACTCCTGATCATCCATGTTGATAGGGATGAGTTCACTTTTAGAGTAGTTGATTCTCATGCCTGAGACTTGTTCAAACCAGGTTAGAATAGTTTTCAGATTGCTAGCATGTGTGGAGTCATTGTCTAAGAAAAGGATGGTATCATCTGCATATTGAAGGCAGATGATGCCACCAGGGCAGACCTCAGGACAGAGCCCTGCAATCAGACTATGATCAGTAGCTTTGCTCAGCATTTTAGTAAGAATGTCCACTACTAAATTAAACAAAAGCGGGGAGATGGAGTCACCTTGCCTAAGGCCTTTACCAGCAAGGAAAAAATCACTTTCACAGTTATTTAACTTGACCCCAACAGACCCCCCATGACTAAGTTGATGGATCCAACTCTCCTCTATTAAAGGCTTGGAAAAGATCTAAGAGATCATTTTTCACCAATTCCCAAAAATGCTGGTAAAACAAGAAGGGAATCCCATCAGGACCAGGAGCCCCATCAGGATAAGACCTAAAAATGGCTTCCTTCACCTCTGTCTCTGAAAAAGGGCTTCTAGCAGCTCATTTTCAGCAGGAGAGACTTTTTCAGAAGGAGAGAAAAAATTGTTTTGTAGAGAGAATCCAGAAGGGTTTTCTTTCTTAAACAGGTCTTTGTAGAAGTCACTAGCCACTTTCAGCATCTAATCTACCTCGGTAACAGGGCCATCAAGGGAGTGAATGAGGGTTTTCGCCTCCTCTGGTTAGCTACTTCATGGAAGTAAGCAGTATTTCTATCACCCTCCTTAATGTTCCTATCTCTAGACCTTTGTTTGGCTTTGATTTCTTCTTGAAGCCAAATTTTCTTGAGCTCTCCATGGACAAAGTTTAATCTATTAGTCTTAGCCTCAGAGAGGTCAGTGGTTTTTGCCTTAATATCTAGAGAATCAAACTCAAGGAGGAGAAGCCTTTTGTATCTTGTAAGATTAGCTTCTTCATTGGAGTTCCACCCTTTGGTAGTTCTTCTAAATCTCCTGATTTTGATCTGCTAATTTTCTAGGGGGCAGCTGCTCCCAGTAGGCTCATTCCAGATTTTCCTAACTAGCTCAGTAAAATCTTCTCTCTAAGAAACCACCACTTTTCAAATTTAAAACTATTGCTCTTTGAAGTTTGGTTAAGACCAGAGTCCCAGAGCAAAGGAGTGTGGTCACTACCACATCTGGGCAGAGCTCTACAACTATAAAGGGGAAAAAACTATCTAATTCTATGTCACAAAAAATTATGTCAATGGTGGACATAATCCTGGAGCAGCACTTCCAACATATCTAGCAGAACTGTGGGTTTTCCTTCTAACATGGCAATTCTCAACTTTATGGGTAACCATTTTGCAGATAAAATAACTCTTGGGCTTGACACATTTATCCAAATGATGCCCTGGTTCCCCACAGTTGTAGCAGATCATCTCAGAGTATTCCATAAGGCACGAAGCAGGGGCAGGAGCAGTTTTCTGGATGTCCTATCTCTTCTTTTGCTAATTCTTGCCTTGAGATTTCCCACTGATCTAAGAGTCAGAAACACCAGCAGATTGATCTTGGGCAATTACAGGAGCCTGCCCAGATTGTGCCCCCATTTGGGGCGGAGGTGGGCCGTACCACTGCCCAACCGGCGCTCCCCCCCATTGTGATAGGGGAAATTCATCGGAGTTCCTGGTTCCTTCTCATCCTCCAGCCAGATGTTGTCTCTAAGGAAGCAGAAATAACCACCAGACAACTCAATTGAAGCAGATTGCAAGCCTAATTTCAATATTCTGCAAGTTTGGGGGAGAGGTAAGGTAGGGGATCCACCTGCTCCGGCTCCGGTGGTGTGCTGGTGGACAGGAGTCCAGTCAAGCATTCCCATCTCGCAGCACGGCGTGGATCTCCTGAATTCACTTCTCCTTTCGCCCATCGAACGAACGCAATCGGCGGCTCACTGGGGTGGGGCATCCTGTGCTTCTCCGAGAAATCTCCTTCGAAGTAGATCCAACGGGCTAGATTCAGCAACTCCCAATCCACATGATCCTTGCACATCCGAGCATACCTGCGCGAGTGAGAGAACGGATTCGGTCCCTCCTTGGCTTCCTCCCTCGCAGCTTCATCCTCTGCTTCCCTCCATTCGCGCGTGCACTGGGTCCAGGAGAGAGCGTCGTTGCGGATCCGCATCGCCCGCTCCCTCCATCTCCTCCCTCGAGTCTCCCGCAGCACCGCCGGCGCGACGGAGTCGAGCGGCTGGAGCATCCGCGGGAAGGCTTTGTAGACATGTGGGAGATGCATCTTGTACATATGCCTGTCTTCCAGCCATTCCCCCGTGGATATGGCCGACAACTCCATGGGGCACGCGAGCGGACTTGCTGAGGGGGGCAGGCGCGCCCGGAGTCAGGAGGCGGGGGGTGGCGGCGAGATCTATGGCGGCAGCGAGGGTGGAGGTGGTGGCAGGGGCGAAGGGGATCGCGAGAGCGGTCATCTATTTGCCAATTATGTGAACTAAACAGTCAACATATAAAATAATTTAAATATATATAATATATTTAGAAGGGAAACATAAGTTGGACCTGGCGTTCCTATTCTTATATAGAAAAATAGAACAGACCTCTGCGTTTTCTTCAAAAAAATACATAAATTGGGCTGCCAAAAATAAAACCTCGGATGGGAGGTCCATAGGCCGGTCGATACATGACCACCCTAAGAAAATACAAACAGGCCTATGGACCTCCCATCCGAGGACATGGGTTGCGCATGTTAAAAATGAAAGCCTAGACGGGGCAGCCCAAAACCACATCCAACACTTGCCAAAACTTCGTCCCTCGTTTTCTCTGTGTTTCGCACACTCGACATTGTGTGGGCATTTTGACTGTGCATCATATGAAGATGTGCTATGCATGAATGTTGATCAACATGATGTTAACTGGCTGGTAGTTCCATTTTCGACCATGAATAAAACTTCCAACATGATGTTAACCCTGTTTGAAAAGGCCGTGTTAATATAAATGCTCTGCCTCTGAAAGTTGCAGTTTCTTATCTGAAACTGAACATGCAGTTTCTTATCTGAAACTGAAACTTGCAGTTTCTTCTCTAAGAATCACATTGTCTGCACTTTTATACTCCTATGAAACTACATTTTTTAAGTGCTAAAAATAGATATCTAGAATTCATAAAATACTTCATATGCTCAATACTGCAAATCTGAAATTCAAAATACATTCATATCTGAAACTACTCTCAAAATACACAACACAAAACACAATTCACAACCTGCAAATACTGACAACCCTAAGCTCCTCCTAACAATTCACAACCTGCCCGACTATTGGGCTGGGGGGCAGCCCCCTCCTATTCCTCGGCGGCAGACAGCCGCCCCGTGAGACGATGTGAACGGCGAGGGAGACGATGGCGGGGAAGCGTCATCAGGGCAACTACTTTTCTCCTCTTGCAGTTGGGTTCGGTCGACGAAGACTCCACCGGCTCGCTCTGGCAGGACACCCTCACAAACGGCACCCTGTAGATGCTCGATCCTTCAATCTCTGGTGGATGCTCCATCTGGGATCGATACTCTCACCACCGCTCCCTCACGATCGGATTCGGTGAATCTGTTGCTCCATGGCCTAGAGGAGCAGCTCTATGTACTCCGGCGCGACTCCCTTCGGGAGTATCGCCGCCTTTTCGCTCTGTTGCAGATATTTGGCCATGGATGTCGCCGCCGCTGCTATTTGGTCCTTGTTGTCAAACCAAGACTGTATCTCCAACATCCCAGCTAGCTTCACAGGGTCGCCGTCTGCGATCCTCACGTATCGGTTGTACTCCTCCATCGATCTACTTCTCCACAGCACCTTCACTCGTAGGCGGTGGTTTTTGAATAGAAGAGGAGAGTAGCACTGCTGGTTGTGGATTAGAACGGGAGAGGAGCGACGCTGGTTTTGGACTGGAACTGGAGAGGAGGGGCGATCGTTTTGAAATGGAAGAGGAGAGGAGCGGCGCTGCATTTAGATTGGAACAGGAGAGGAGCGGTGGTGGTTTAAGAGGAGAAGAGTAGAAGAGCGGCGCTGGTCTTGGAAGTTTTTTTTTGTTGTTTTGCGTATTTCGGGTCAAAGTTTGACCATGTACTGTCAAGGTTGTCAGAATTACGATTTTGAATCGGATTGGAGCTCTGATGGTAGGATCACAAATCATGGAATCTTCACTATCAGGATCGTAAAAACGTAGATTCTATTAACTAAAATCGTAGAATCAGAGGGATTAGTTTGGATCGTAAAGTCGTTGAATCGTATAACAGAATCGCGATTGTGACAACCTTGCGTACTGTATTTGACAAGCAAAATGTGAATGCATGTCACCAAAAATTGTATCGTTTGGTTCGTATCTGAATGTACTTTCAAATTATACTCCCTCCATTTTTGTATACAAGGCCACAAACTCATATTACAGGTACCAAGGTAAAAATCAATGCTATGTTTAAGTCAATGTTGCAAGCTAGCTTGTCACCTTGATTGTCGTCTTAATTAATGTGGTTTTTCTCTCCCAAGCACAACAAGCCAACCCTCTTACTCCTCATTGGTTGATTAATGTTGGGAATGCAAGCTAACCTTCTCACTCCCGCATGCACACAAAGGATATTAATGTCCTCAGGTGCTAGTACGAGGCAAACGCCATCAATTTTGCCTCGATTAATGTTAGTGGCCTTGTATAGTTCCAAATTGTTATTTTGATAGTGGCCTTGTATACAACGTATAACATATATTTTATGTGCGAAAATCATGGTCAATTATGACCCAGAATAAAAGGGAGACTAGTTAATGTGGGGTCGCTTTCTTAATTGAAGGGTAAATTGATTTTGATTTTGATCCAGTCAGAGCGCGCTGGCCCTCTCGTCCAATCCTAAATCGCTGCCGCACGCTCCTCTCCCTCTTCTCCATTGCAAAACCACCTCCTCTCCTCTCCATCATCTCCATTCCAAAACCATCGTCTCGCCTCTCCCTCTTCTCTATTGCAAGACCACCGTCTCTCCTTCGTTTTCTAGACGCGTTGCTCCGTGGCGCGGGCGCAATCCATGGATACAAAATCAGTATATTCTTTACTATTTAAAAGTCGAGGGCGGGGCCTTTCCTGCGCGGTAGGTGGCGGGGCAGTTCCACCTAGTCGGTTCGATAGAGACGCGAGAAGACGAGGGAGTAGGCTGCTGCAAACGTAGGGATGTGTGATTTGACAGCGAGTTACTGCTGGACAGGTGGGGCCCCGTGATTTGACTTGCAATTATCATTTTAACTGCGGCGCTACGACCAGTGTGAGTCTCCCAGATTCCTGACCACCTCCATATAGGTGCCTCGCCCAATGCTCCAACATGTAGTAGAGGCTGGCTCTTGCATGAGAGCCCACTTCTCCACTTTTTCCTTGCCTCTCTTTCCTCCACATATGCAAAAATCCCATGTAAAGCGCACTATTGTACTTACTTTTACTTGCTCCTACAGGTGCTTAAGCTTGCCACATGAGCATAAAGTCTGATGTGGCAAGTTAATCAAGAAGAGAGAGACTAGTTTGGTGACCCAAGGAAGAAACGGTGCTAAGCACGTGTACCTAGGTGAAAAGACAATTTTGAGTCTATAGCTAATTAAATGAAGCAAACTTAGCAACACCATTTCATTGGAAGAGGTCACTCCTTGGCAAATGCAATAAATACACGCACTTAGCACCGTTTCTTCCTTGAGTACGAAGAAAGAGATAGGGAGGAGTAAAAAAATACACTTATAGCCAACCTTGTTGTAGTATGAGTGACTAAGTGATGACTATGTATGACATGCCAACATCAGATAGCCTAACGCACCGTGTTAAATCTCCAAGGGCGCGACCGCGCGAGCGACGCGACGGTCGTGGTAGGCGCGACCATGATACGGGCTGCTGGCAGCCCTTGGATCTAAGATCAAACGGTCGCATGCTAAGTTGCTGAAAATTTGCAGAATAACCCTCCAGGATAGGATATTCACCCATAGGTCTAGAATCACGCCACGCAACCGTTCGATCTCAGATCCAAGGGCTCTCGGAAGCCCGTATCATGGGAGAATGGAAAGCCACTACCCTGCCATTCACACACTGGCAGTTCGCTCCTACTCGTCCCTACACGTCCTTCAATACTATGGCGGTTCACTCCTAGTCATCCCGTCCATTCACATTACGGCAGTTCCACTAATCCTAACCCTCCTCCCAAATCCATGGCGTCACAAATCTCCACGATCGGCGGTGAGTACAATGTTAGAACCATCACCGGCGATGAGTTCGACGTCATCTACACCCGTTCTTCCACGATGGTGAAAGGATGCCTTTCTCACTTCAAACGCGTGTTTGAAGACTCAGATGATGAGTGGGTTACTAGGATAGATGTTGAGTACACCAGAGTCCTGGGACGAGAGAAGGATCTAAAGGACGAAGAGAGGAAGAAGCCCGCCATGATCCAGGTTTGAGTGCATGACTTATGCTTGGTCTACCACATATGCCATGCCGACGTTGAGTGCCAGGATTTTAAGGACTTCCTCGAGAGCAACCTAGTCAAATTCGTTACTGTAGACTTTGGTAATGACAAAGAAGTCCTGCATTGGATAGGCCTCGTTGTAGGCAACACCTTCGACCTCCAGAAGAATCGGCTGGTGTCCTCTCGTCAGCCTTCAATGCTGACCCTGGCAGGAGCCATGGTTCATCCTTCGTACGGTAAACTAGAGAAACCTCATTACATGTTTCATCGTCATGCATGGCAGCGGAATTTACTAGATATAGACAACATCCACTACGCTGCAATGGATGGCTACCTTTGCTTCAATATCTACAAGGGTTGGATGAAGAGCAACAACCAAGTGTGCGGTTCAAGCAAAGAAGTATCGGCCAAGAGGAAGAGGGCCAAGGACGAAGTCGAGGACGTGGACGAGGACTCCGAGTAAGGTGGCAGTGTCGTTGCTCATGGTGGTTCTAATGCAGTGTCTACCGGAATAGTTGCAAAGTTTAATTTCAGGTGTGCTTAATTTAATTTGAGGGGTGTGTTGTGCTGAGCCCCCAGCAGAACTATGTTATGTTTCTTCTCATTACTTTAAATCTTCAGTAGATACATACTAGTATTTCTTACATTTCATCTTTTAGTTGGTATAGTACTACCACTCGTTTCTTCACATTATATACGTACAATACATATGGCCAACATCATATAGCCAGCAGTTTAGTTGTCAAAGAATTTCAGGGTGCTTACTTTTGTCAAAGAATTCCAAGATGCTTAGAGGGTGCTTGGACCCAAGGGACTTATTTTAGTCTGACTAAAAACAGTCTCTTTAAGAGGCTAAAGTTCCAAGCACCCCTGACTAAAGAGGGGCTAAAACTAGTCTAGAGACTAAAAAAATTTAGTCAGGGGTACCCCTACTAAAATGTGGATTAGTCCTCTCTCTACTCATTTAACTCCTCTCCTTTAACACAGGCGAGTTCTGGATTGGAGGGTTTGGAGGATAATAAATGCTCATTAACTTGATTTTAGCCTTTTTAGTATTTGGATCCAAGCATGGGTGAGGCTAGCATGTTTTAGTCCCACTACTTTTAGTCATGGGACTAAAACGTATCCAAGCACCCTCTTAGTTTTATTTGAGGGGTGGGTTGTGCTAGACACCATTATTGTGACTAGCCTTTTCAATAGTACTATATGCATAATTTGGCGACGAGTGCTCTCTATATGTACCACCTTTTTTAATTTCAAGTTTTGCTCCATGGCGCAATCCATTGATACTACTGATGTACAAAAGTATACGTTTTTAAAAGGCTAGAGGGCGGAGCAGTCTAGCTTGGTCAGTTTCACGAGAGGCGAGGGCCTTTGTGATTTGATGGCTCATTACTGCTAGAAGGCGGGGCCTTGTGATTTGACTCCTCGTATAAATGCGCCGACGACCTGATCGAGGAGGAGCAAAGAACCGTGCGGTATACTCAAGTTTTCCACTGGAGTAGTACTGCGACAGAGGAGCACGAAACACGGCAGCCCAGTGCCATATGGTGATAAAAATGATCTAATTTGCTAGTCATCTCATTGTTAGCATTGTTCTATTCATTCCCTCAAAAAAACATTGTTCTATTCATGCCACGCAGAGAACGTGACACGCGCGGCGAAACACCCAAAGCAAAAGATGAAACACCCAAAGCAAAAGATGAAACACAGGAACAAAAGAAGAAGGAAGATTATCACCCCAAATGATCTAATTCACCGCGGAGTCGTAACTTCTTCTTCATCGCCTCCACGACCTCCATCTCCTTGCGTGTCTCCTCCGCCATCTTCATCATTGTGTCCATGACGCGGCATTTCTCGACGCGAGCCTTCATCATCTGTTCCACGGCCATATTACTTACCTTGACAGTAGTCGGGTGCTTGATGCGGAGCTTCGCCAACTCTTCCTTTTGTTCCATGGCGAGGGCCTGCAGCATCTTCATCGAGGAACTACTATTCTCATGCAGCTTCTTCCAGCCGGCGTTCTTCTCCTTCAACAGGTCGATCTCGTGGCAGAGCTTCGCATTGTCCTCCCGAAGTCGCAGGATTTCACCGGTCGCCTTCTTCTCCGAGGCAATGCTCTTCTTCAGTAGCATCACCAAGCCAGCGGTCAACTCCCCATGCTGATTGAGCTCATCGGGCATGTCGTCGAGGCTCTCCTTCAGCATCTCCATCAAGCCTTGGATGAACTCCTTCTGCTTATTGAGCTGATCGGGCATGCCGTCGAGGGATAACGACTCCAGCTCCGTCGGCTCGGCATGTGCGCCTCCGCGGCTAGGGCGCTCCTAGGAGCCATCGCCTGCCCGTGAGAGATCTTTCGAGGTATCTACGTGGTGGCGAGCCCTCTTTTTTTTCCACAGCCTTGGTTGCCGCTCCCTTGTTACGAGTAGTTCCCGACCTAGAGCTCTGCTCACCGGCCATGGCAACGACGGACGAAGAAGAAGCACTTATGAGGAGGAAAGGTAGAGTGATTTTCGGTTAGGTAGTTCCCCTTTTTATAACCTAAGTACTAGCACTAGTACTAATACCTGCATAGTGGGAAAACGTTCAGGTTTGGTACGTACTACTAGTAGGTGTGAGCAGGCTTTCCAAAGAGGTTGTAACCTTGTTGCATCTCTTTTTTACTCTACATGTTATATATATTGTCCACTGAGCACTCGTAGTAAGGGGAAATACGATTATTTTATCCTACTATATGACAAGGAGTGAGGTACCAGGCAACTTAGCTATCCGTGATGGACTCTCTTGAACGCCATCATTATTTATCTCTACGCGTTTGAGCTGTGCATTTGTCGATGGGCCTGGGAGTTGAGCTAGTATGGCAGTGGCCTGGGTCCAAAGTAATAGAAGTAGCACAAAAACATTTTTTTAGTATAGGATTTTCCTTGCTCAAGCCTGCCTACTAGAATCGCCAGTGCTTGAAAGGAAAAGTGAATGAAAAACATCGAAATTGGAAAGTTTCCTATGGTACTACTTTTCATGAATTCGGTGCAAAGGAATGGAGCAAAGGAAAACTGTAGGATTTGTTCCTTTAGTGTCTCCTTGAAAGAAAAACCGTAGGAATTCTAATTTCCACTTCTCCTCCTTTTCATATTCCTATTCATCAAGCACAAGACTAAGAGATAGTAGCATAATAGCATTATAACCATATATTTTCTTGTGGTTTGACTTAATCTCACCATGCTTTTTTGCATCCTGTGATCTTCCAATTGTTGTGAATCAAACACCCAGATTGGCAGAAATCCTGTGTTTTTAAATTCTCTGTTTTGCACGTGCATTCCTATCCTATTCCTGTCTATTTCCTATCCCTGCATTGTTAGAATCCTCAAATTCAAACAAGCCCTTACTCAATTACTTCTGTTACAGATATGTGTCAAAGAAAACCTTGTGTGGTTTGTCCTGCTCATGCGGCGCTGTGTTCCACCCCAGCTCAGCTGCTCCAACGACGGAAGGGTTCACCACAGCAGGGATCCGCTCTCCAGACTGTCTTTCGCCGCCTCAGATCTTCTTCCCCGCCGCCGGCAGCCACGACAACTGCATTACCATCATAAACTGAGCAGATGAGCAAGAGGACTACACAGGTCCGCAAGAGAGATCGCACTCTTCTGTGTCTGCTTACGTTATGTGTCGCTTAATATGATGACATGCTACATTATCGTCGTGTTCACCTATTAGACTCCGAGTCAGGTCCAAACTAATGCTGAAACTTGAGTTTTTAAATGGTTGTGGGGTACATATTGGGGCAGCAATCAGTACTATCTGTCTACTATCTGGTTAATCTCTGGTGTCTACTATGAGTTTCATGTTGGGTGCAAACAAACATTAAAGGAGCCATTATCTGTATTTTTTAACCAAAGCTATAATCTGCCTGCTATCATTGGTTTTGGGTCTATCCACAGTTTGCTACCATCACTCTGGATTTGTGCATGCACTCCTTACATAATCTCACTATGTTTTATTCCTATGCATGCCAGTCATTGTACACAATGGAACTGATAATGTAGAGCAAAAGAGACGAGCCTTGCATGGCAATAAAATTTCATGCAGACGTCGTTCCATGGTGGGCACAAAGGCATCCCCCCTCCACCCATTTCGGATCGTAATCAAGAGGAAGATAACTGTTATGAGGGGGATTCAGAAGGAGAAGACCACTCCTATTTACCCCATGAGGTCTTCGCTCTAACTTGGCATGCTGATGTTGGTAATATCATGCATATGGTGCCTTGCATTGCTTACTGTATACATTAAAGATGTCATCTGCTTAGTTTAGACATGCTTTGTGTCAATGCCATATGTTTAGTTTCTTTATCGTATACGTGAATCATGCAATGCCATCTTGTCTAGCCAGGCATCATATATGTGAATTTTGCAATGCCACTCTGGTTAGCCAGTCATCTTATATGTGAATTATATCATGCCATCATTTTTTTATTACGTGTTAAATTTGTCAACAATTTTAGTACATTCAATTACTCTTCCTGTGCATCAGCCATTTGGCACGGTCATGGAAAAATCTGGAGTGGAAACAAGGTCTTCAGAGCAGACAATGCTATCTGACGAAGCGCATGTCTTGCTGGTTACCGATAGCTCCTCGGAGGAGGATTCAGAGACAGATGACCAGTCATATCCCCCCCCGAGGTGCATGCCCTAACTTGGCAGGGTTATGTTGCTCATATCATGCATATGGTATCTTGCATTGCTATGTCATTTGCTTAGTTTAGACATACTTTGTGTGAATGCCACCTGTTTAGTGTCTAATTACCATATATGTGAATTATGCAATGCCATCTTGTTGCAAGACATTATATATGTGAATTATGCAATGTTATCTTGTTGCAAGGCATTATGTATGTGAATTATGCAATGCCATGCTGTTTAGGCAAGCGTCATATATGTGAATTATATCATGTCGTCCTTTTTTGTATTTCTCATTGCTTTTGTCGACAATGTTTGTATATTCAACTGCTCTTCCTGTGCATCAGCCATTTGAATTGGTGATGGAGAAATCTGGAGTGAAAACAAGGTCTTCAGAGCAGACGATGCTACCTGCTAAAGCAGATATCTTGCTGGTTACAGATAGCTCTTCAGAGGAGGATTCAGAGGCAGATGACCAGTCCTATTATCCCCCTGAGGTGTATGCTCAAACTTGGCAGGGTTATATTACTCATATAATGCATATGTTGTATTGCAATGCTTTGTTTTTACATCATATACACAATATTGAATGCCATCTCATTAGTTGACACATCATATATGCGATTGCCCTCTGCTCACTTCCTTAGTATATAAATCATATATTTGAATTATGTCATGCCATGATGTTTACATAGACAGCATGTATCTGAATTATGGCATGCCAACCCATATTCTAAAGACATAATATAGTTATATCATCTCATCCTATTTACATAGTCATCATATTTAAATTATGTCATTCTATCCGTGAATTATATCATGCCATCATGTTTCCATCGACGGCATGTTTGTGATTTATGGCATGCCAACCACTTTAATAGACACATCATATAGTTATATCATGTCATCATGTTTCCATCGACGGCATGTTTGTGATTTATGGCATGCCAACCACTTTAATAGACACATCATATAGTTATATCATGTCATCCTGTTTACATAGTCATCATATTTTGAAGTATGGCATTCTATCCTGTTTAGTTAGCCATCATACATGTGAAATTGTGTCATGCTATCCTGTTTAATTAGCCATCATATATGTGAAATTATGTCCTCCTATTCTGTTTGCTTAGACAACATAAATGTGAATTATTTCATGCCCTGTTTTCTTCCCTACTATCCATTGCACCTGTCTATCTTACAATGTCTGTACATTCAATTACTTTTCTTGTTTATCAGCCATTTCAATTGGAGGGAGTGATGGCAGTATCTGTGGGAGTAAAAACACGGTCTTCAGAAAAGATAGTGCTACCTATTGATGCAGATAGAACCACGGTTGTACTTGCCCAAGAACCAGCCCCACCACACATAACCCACACTCATGCAGATTATACCCCTACCCAGTTGGACAGAGAACCAGCTACACCCCTTCTAACCCCAGCCCCAACATATAGACACCCAGTTCCCATTGACACAACACTGTCTCCACCGCAGAGCACCCAAACACGAGCAGTTAGTAAGGCAACTGCAGTGCCCAAATCACGAGGACCACCACTCCAAACCCGAAGTCAACGCTTAAAGCAGAAGAAGAATTGTTCTCAGGTCAGGTTCCGTAGCTATGGTTCATACTACTTTGCTCTTGCATCACTGTATTTACTGATACCAACTAATTTCAAATTTGAAGGATGCAATTGAAACTCCAATGGCGCAACAGGTATGTTTTAAACCTGTTTCGTAAACGTGTTTGGCTGTTTGCTATTGTAACTTGCTCTATGTTGATTTCAGTTTCAATTGAATAAATAGTTATGTTCTCATGCCATGCACATTACAAGTGTTGTTATTGCTGTGTAGTTTCCCACACTTATATTCTGTCTATGCTGCTTTGTCTTAAATAGATATGATTCGAACTGTATCTATCTTGAATTGGCAACATAAACTAGAATGATATAGACCATATAGTGACCATACTACATAGATATATGTTTGTTTCATACTGTTATCCTGTCCACCTTACTACTGAACTGGTTTACTAAAATGAGTTTCATATACTACATTGTAAACCTGAGATGTGTTTGTTTGTTTCTCTTTTAGAATGCGGATAAAATATTGGAGAAGAGTACCCTGTTATACAATGGTAAAGGAAGTCATGCAGATAAGGTTCAAGATAGTGAGACATCCCTGTTGGTCTCCAAGAAAGCTGATAAAAACTATATTGAAGACACTGAGACAACCCCAAAGTCCTGTCTTGATGTAGTGTTCGAGTTACTAGCTACCACTGCTGGCACCAGCTCTTCGAACTCATTGCCTGAATCAGTTCGGCTTCTTGAGTCTCAACTTCAAGTTGAAAGACATCGATCAGATGTTATGCGACAGGGAGCCAAAGGACTAACGAAGTCCCTGCAGAATTCAGATGAATACTTTCTGGTGCAACAGCAAGCGCTGGAGGACTTAAGCACCAAACAAGAGAAACTTAATAAGCTTGCTAAGCATCTTGCCAGCATTATGGGTACCTAGGATATTGTTTCTTGAGCTCTTCTGAAGTGGTTTTAGTTCTGGACTTGTTTTGCTGCGACGTTTATATGCTGCTATGTTCCCTATATGTAACGCCCTCGATGCGGCTATATCTCCCATGTGTCGAAGCACGACTTAGAGGCATAACCGCATTGAAAGCAATGTCGCAAGTGAGGTAATCTTCACACAACCCAAGTAATACAATAGGGGAAAAGATACATAGTTGGCTTACAATCGCCACTTCACACAATACATGAATAAAGCATTACATCATCCAGATACAATCAAGGCCCGACTACGGAACCAAAATAAAAGAAGAACCCCAAAAGCGACAAAGGTCCCCGATCGACCCCAACTGGGCTCCACTACTGATCAACTAGAATGAAACAACACAAAGGACAAGATCTTCATCGAGCTCCTCCTGAGCTAGATTGCGTCATCTGCACAGACTCATCGGCACCTGCAAGCTGGTTTTGGAAGTATCTGTGAGCCACGGGGACTCAGCAATCTCGCACCCTCGCGATCAAGACTATTTAAGGTTATGGGTAAGGTAAAAGGTATGAGGTGGAGCTGCAGCAAGCGACTAGCATATATGGTGGCTAACATACGCCAAAGAGAGCGGGAAGAGAAGGCAAAGCATGGTCAAGAATCTATGATCAAGAAGTGATCCTAGAACAACCTACATCAAGCATAACTCCAACACCGTGTTCACTTCCCGGACTCCGCCGTAAAGAGACCATCACGGTAACACACGATGTTGATTCATTTTAATTAAGTTAAGGTTCAAGTTATCTACAACCGGACATTAACAAATTCCCATCTGCCCATAACCGCGGGCACGGCTTTCGAAAGTTCAAATCCCTGCAGGGTGTCCCAACTTAGCCCATGACAAGCTCTCATGGTCAACGAAGGAATAGACCTCCTCCCAAGACACTCCGATCAGACTCGGTATCCCGGTACAACAAGACATTTCGACAGGGTAAAACTAAACCAGCAACACCGCCCGAATGTGCCGACAAATCCCGATAGGAGCTGCACATATCTCTTTCTCAGGGCACACTCAGATGAGCCAGACGTCGGGTAGGCCAGCCCAGAGTTGCCCCTGGTAGCCCCGGACATCGCTCAGTTGGACCAACACTCAGAGGAGCACTGGCCCGGGGGGGTAAAATAATGATGACCCTCAGGAGCGCGACTCCCAAGAGAAAAGAAAAGGCTAGGTGGCAAATGGTAAAACCAATGTTGGGCATTGCTGGAAGAGCTTTACTTAAGGCGAACTGTCAAGGGGTTCCCATTATTACCCAACCGTGTAAGGAACGCAAAATCCGGGAACATAGCACCGATATGACGGAAACTAGGGAGGCAAGAGTGGAACAAAACACCAGGCATAAGGCCGAGCCTTCCACCCTTTACCAAGTATATAGATGCATTAATTAAATAAGATATATTGTGATACCCCAACAAGTAAACATGTTCCAACAAGGAACAACATCTCCATGTTCTAACAAGGAACAAACTTCAATCTTCACCTGCAACTAACAACGCTATAAGAGGGGCTGAGCAAAGCGGTAACATAGCCAAACAACGGTTTGCTAGGACAAGGTGGGTTAGAGGCTTGGTTCAACAATGTGGGAGGCATGGTAAGCAAGTGGTAGGTATCGCAGCATAGGCATAGCAAAGAGCGAGCAACTAGCAAAGCAAAGATAGTAGTGATTTCGAGGGTATGATCATCTTGCCTGAGATCCCGCAAGGAAGAAGAACGAGTCCATGAAGAAGACAAACGGACGTAGTCGAACGGCTCCTCACAAACACGACGTTATCGGAACCAACCCGTAGAAGCAACACCGGAAAGAAGCAAACAACATAGTAAACAACCACCACATAGACACGGCATGATGCGCAAACAAGTATGATGCATGTCCGGTTTAAAGAGGGCATGGCATGGCAAAAATGCACAAACAATCCTACAAATTAAGTGGAGCACAATATGCAACGGAGTTGCATATTGAAGAAAACACCACATGACTTATTTAGTTCTCTCTCGTTTAGGTACCCAACAAGATTAAATGTTGTTAGCATGGCAAGAGGGTGAAGCAAAGTAAAACTACCTATCTAGTCAAGTTTAAATGAGGCCGGAAGCAACGAACAACAATTCCGGTAATCCCCATATGCATATATTAGGTTCGGTACTGTTCTGCCCTAAACCATATTTTATAGTTGTTAACCATGCAAAGCAATGTCACCATGTTAAACTAGGCATTTTTCCACCGCATTTACATATAAAGTTTATTAAATTCCGAGTTACGGTTATTTAGTTATGAAATAAATCATTTTAGCATGACATAGAGCAAAAATTAATCAAACAATATTTTAAACATGTTAAACATGGATGAAAATGGCATAATATGAAACTAGATGAAATTCTAGCCATGTTTCATATATAACTTATTTTAATCCGATGCACGGTTAATTAGATATTAAATGCATGAACTCTAGGGACTTTACTGCAAAACAACCGTCTCATGAATAATAGCTAAATTCGTTCCACAGGAAAAAAACAAGATTCGGGCCGCATCTAAGATCTGGCCCAATAGGAGGAAACTAACAGGAGCGCTGGGGTGTGCCTCACCCATGGGCCAGGCCCAGTTTGCGGAGAGGGAGAGGCCAAGGCAGGCCTCCTTGCCAGCCGCAGGCCGGCTGGGAGCTGGGCTTCACGCTCGGCTGGAGGTCGACCCGCTCGGGCAGGTTGACGATGCGGTCAACCAGCGCGCGGTTGACTGGCCTTGCTCGACTTAGCGGCAGCGGTCAGAGGTGGCGTCGAGCGGGCTTGTAGCAGCGGGGCAGGGAAACGGCGACGGCGGTGAACTTGACGCGATTCCAGCGACGCGGACGAGGTGAGGAGGAGCGAAGGTGGCCTGCTTCGGGCGGCGGCTTGCGAGTACTTGGCGCGGCCTTCGGAGGAAGCAGAGGAGTGACACGACAATGAGGGCGGCGGGGCAGACAAGGTCCTGGAGGCGCTCGGGCAGAGGTGCGAGCATCCTCTTCTGCTCGATCTGAAGTGGAGCAGCGACGGCGGCAGCTTGCAGGCAGGATCGCGGGGCACGGCAGCATGGAGGCTTGGCGAGGCGGAGGGCGTTCTCTGGATCCGTGGCGGCGCTCGGTGCAGGAAGACGAAGGATGCCGACGATCTTGCTCCGGGACGAGGCGGCCATGTCGGGGCATGCTGTTGACAAGCAGAGGGAGCGAGTTGAGAGAACGAGGAAGACAGAGGTAGAAGGAAGGGAAAAGGGCGGCGTTCTACTCATCTGCTAGCTATGGTGAGCTGCGGCTTGCTCGGGGGAAGAAGGACGGGCGCCACGCTCGGGGTGAGCTGCGGGAGGAGCCGGGGAACGAGAGGAGTGGTGGCCGCTGCGGTCTGATTGGGTGGAGATGGATCGGGAGGGATCCCGAGGTGGGAGAGGACTGGCGGCGGCGGGTGAGGGGATTTGGTGGATGGGACAAGCCCCTAGGATCTAGGGTTAGATAAAGGGGAACTATATATAGCAAATGGATTTTTGGTTAGGGGCTAATCCGTCCCTCCGATCGTAATCGGACGGTCAGGAAAAATAGGCTAGGGAGCCCAAATGAGAAAATGGAGATGTTTTGTAGATGTTTGGGGATGATCTGGACACGACGGTGACGACTGCTCGGGTCGGGTCCGGGACAATTTTCGGACGCGCGCGCGAGGAGGGCCGCGGGCTTACGAGAGAGGTTAGGTTGGACCTGGCGGTAGGTAGTGGGCTGTGTGGAAGTCCTCAGGCTGAGAGAAGAGAAGAGAGAGGCCCGGCGACTGTTTCCGGAGACCGAAAACGTCCGACGTTAGACCGGCTATATTGCCGCTATAGTTAATCGTTGGGGCATCAAACGAACTCCGATTGCGATGAAACTTGGCAGGCGGTCTACCTACACCATAACCAGACCGCACGCCAACTATCATCCCAATTCGAGAACATTTTCCGGCCACTTATAAAATACTATCTCGGACATGTCGCGGGCGCGTGCAAGTGTGGCTTGGCTCAGAACGGACAACGGACGGAACTGGGAGACGCGAACGAATGCGAGTTTTGAAAACATGATGATGCAATGCAGATGATGACATGGCAAGATGCAACAGGCAAGAAAATGGCATGGCAACGACAGCGAATAACTGGACGACACCTGGCACATCGGTCTCGGGGCGTTACAACACTCCACCACTACGAGAGGATCTCGTCCCGAGATCTAGAATGGCACCGGAGGGAAAATGGAAGAGAAGGAGAAGAGGTAAAACTAAGTTGCTCCTTTGACAAACGAGTGAAACCAAAGAACCTTGAGAGGTTAAGCCATAACGAGAAAAGAATACAACGGAGATAAATGAAGTTGAAAGCAC